>NC_030852.1:32319693-32660311 GCF_000208745.1 Theobroma cacao
TATTAATATTTAAATGATCAATTATTAATATTTTTAATAAATTATAAAATTATAAATATTTAAATGATAATATTAAATAAAAATAAATAATAATATATATAATAAATAGTATTTTTATCGTTTTATATTCTATTCTTTTTTATTTCAAAGTTATTTTTACTTATCAAACCTCACAACAAATCATAATAACTATTTTAAACTTATTTCACCTAGAGTATCAAATTAAATAATAATTATTTTATTCTATTGCTATCTATTCCGTTAAGCAAACGTAACCTATGAGGTTTACTCTGCCAAGTCTTTAAGCAATGACTAAACCATCATGATCATTTCAATGCAGTGATTTCACTATTTAAGCTAAGAAGTGGTAAAGTATAAATCTTTGATTTGGTTTAAGCTTCAACTCCACTTGCTTTCATTAGGTTTAAAAAAGTGCTCTCATGCCGTTTCCTAAGTTTGCTTTTTATGTTATAAAAATAATCAGAGTGGTTGAGAATCTGAGGCCGGGGTGGAGACTTTAAGACCAGGAACCAGTAATACAACTATGCAAATTGACTACTTCTCACCGAAGCATTCATTCATTGGCCATACTACTCCATCAATGTTTAATTGCATCAGATTGGCATCACAAACCAGCATTGATGTATGGATGACCTAGCCAAAGAAAACAATAAAGAACAAAGAAAGGAAAAGAAAATTATTTCATTGCAGACCTAGCAATAAAAGAAAGTAAAAAGAAAAGGAAAACTTTATTGTCTTTTGTTGTATTTTACTTGAATAGAATTTGATTGCATGAGTGCGAGCTTGATGCCTTCATTCTCAATATGTTATTACTGAGCTTGTCCGGCCACCATATTTAATCCTTATACACTACTTTCCGGATTAAAATTTAAGGCAAGAAAATGATCCAGAACAAAACTCCTTGGGTTTTTTTCCCTCAAAGCTAAAGGAAATGGAAAAGTATGCTAAAAGTTTCAGTTCTAATTAAAAATACCTGGGTGTTTGAATTTGAACATATCAGCATTTAACATGGCGGAGATGCAGAATAACATTATGTTCACACACCATTTCGACCAGATCAAAAAGATACCCGTACACACCATGGCAGCAAAGACCTTAACCCCAATGTAAATTTGTTTGTAAATACATATATACTTAAACCACAAGAAGAAAGATTCCATTTCCGATGACCTGAAAACCTTCTTCTTTGCTTGCACGTAAGATGGCAACAATTAATTTCTAACATTCTAGAATGTAAACACGATTTAATTAGCTTCTATCTTAATCCATGATCACCGCTAAATCAGCTGACCAAATCATCAATCTAAGCATGTTGTCTTTTACCCCTCAACCCTTTGTCTAAACCACCATTATCATTACTTAAAAGGGATATCATTAATTTAAACACCAGTCGAGAAGCTTTTAGATTTTACAAACAAAATTAAAAGGTTGTCGTATGTCCATTTCTTATATTGTTTATCATTTAATTTATTAACATTTCTTCAATATAACTATTGAAACATACCTCAGTACATCCACAATGCAATAGTAGATAAGAATTCATTACTAAAATAATCATTTCTCAATTTTCTCAAACATTTAATCCAGAGCAGAACCTTTTTGGGAACCAGCCAAGAAATGCAGGCAACAAGAAAGCACCAAAAGGGACAAAACATAAAGGTAGCAAATTAAATTACCTCAACCACCCCCCGTCCGGCCCTGATCAATTTGACTTACCTTTTTTCTATGAATCCGATGGCTGAAATATTCAACTGAGTACATACACCTGTTGGACAGTGCAAAGCACGTTGCTTCCTTCTTCCATCGTCGAAGCTCGGTTGAAAAGTTTGAAAAGTCATCAAATTCAAACCTTCTTATACCTTATAAATACCTTCCCACTCTCCCCTTCCACTCTCAAGCAAAATTTGAAAATCCTCTCTTCTTCAATTCAAATTCAACAAATTCAAAAATCCTTGCTTCATCCTTTTGAGCTCTCTGAAATTTCTTTAATTCTTTTGTTCTTTCCAATTATTGGGTTATGGAAACAAGCAGTGAAGTATCATGCGCGCTTCAATATATCAAACAATATTTACTTGATGAATTATCCCCCGTGGGATTGGGAAGTACTTTTTCCTGTAAATATCAATGGATAACTGAGGCAAAACCTGAAGTTTCCACCTCTCAATCTGAGTCTCTTTACTCGCAGATTTCGAGCTCTGATTCCTCTCTTACAGTATCCAATTTTAACTGCCTCGACGATGATGATTTCTTTAGATTCTCTCCTCATTTCCCAGGTTTCAAGCCAAACGGCAGTGATGTTTTCAAATTTGAGTCGAAACCTCAAATTGTCGATCTCACGACACCCAAGTCCCTCTCTTCGAACGCCAGTGCTTTCGAATTTGAAGAAAAACCTCAAATCGTCGCACTTTCAGCAACAAACCCTCAAGCTTCTTTGAATTCAAGCTCTCAGAATCGAAAACCGTCACTAAAAATCTCATTACCCAATAAAGTTGAGTGGATCCAGTTCGGAAAACCGGATTTAGCTCAGGTAGAGCCGAAGAATTCAAATTCCGAAGACAGGAAGCATTATAGAGGAGTCCGACAAAGGCCATGGGGGAAGTTCGCGGCGGAGATCCGAGATCCGACCCGAAGAGGGTCTCGGATCTGGTTAGGTACCTTTGACACGGCTATTGAAGCCGCGAAGGCTTACGACCAAGCGGCGTTTAAGCTACGTGGCTCCAAAGCGATCCTCAACTTCCCTCTTGAAGCCGGGAGGTTGAATGCACGCGACGTGGACGGAGAAAGGAAACGGTGCAGAGATGATGGCGAAGGAGCAGAGAGACAAGTAAAGGCGGTGAAGAGAGAAAATGATGACGTCACGAAAGCGAGAGATAACGGTGATGTGCCTTTGACGCCGTCAAATTGGGCGTCGCTTTTGGATTGGGATACAGACGTGAAGGGAATTTTTAACGTGCCGCCATTGTCGCCGTTATCGCCATACCCGTCGTTAGGGTTTCCCCAAGTCATGGTTATATGACGAGAAGTGTTAGTATTAAGCCGCGGTTATTGGATGACATGGATATTTTATGAAAGATGGGGAAATTTTTTTGGGTTGTATATAAACTATATTATATTGTTTGAGTTTGTTTTTAGAATTAGGCAAAGGATTCTGATTGGATTCAATTTCAATTTACTTAAATAAAATGATTTTGTTTCTACAATTTAGAATGTATGATGAATTTGGCTTGCCAAACAAATTGAATCTATGCAAACATATGAAATCAGTCCATGAATTGGTTTCTTTTCGAAATTAAGATCACTAAGTTAATCCCTTTTATTTAATTTTGATATAAACTATATAATACTTACATTTTGTAATTATTACCTCTATTACTTTTAATACTTGAAAGAACAAGTGAAAGAAATATATGGATTAATATTTTTTTGAATAATTAAAAGTTATATATTTTTTGTATGAAACAATTCTATTTGGATATATTTTTCTCCCCCACCTAAAAAGAAAACCATGTATAGAGCACCAAAACGTTAATTAGTTCTCCAAGTCAGATATACTTTTTTTAAAAGTAATAAGAATATATTTACAAGGAGATACATAGAATAAATCAAAGGCATTTTACATATTATGTTACCATTTCACTAAATTTGTATATTTTAAAACAATTTAAGTTTGTTTGTAATAAAAAAAAATATAAGAGATAATTAAAAAACGTTGCAAAAATTGAGAATAACAATTTAAGGTAGCATTTTTTTCAAAAAAAAAAAATTAAAGTAACATTTGGCACGAGAGAAGTGGAGTCCATTCCCTACAATTTACCTAATTAAATAAAATATATTACATTGTTTATTTTACAACAAACTATTGCGATGTAAAATTACAATGCAATCACATTATAATTAGGTGGCGTTTGATACTTTATAATACAATATGATTTTAGGTAATGTGATTACAAGTAATGTGATTTTATTTTAATTTCTTTTACCTATATTATATAAATTTTAATATTTTTTATTTTAATTATAACATTACAAAAATATTTTTATTGTAATAAAGTTTAAGGGTAAAAATATATTTTTATAGTGCAATGTAATGTGATTGCATTAGTTTTAAACTACAATCACATTACATCTATTGGCTATAATATGATTGCATTTCAATCTTACATTATTGTGATCTATTACAAAATAAATACTACAATATAATTTAATTGAATACATTATTAGGAATGTATTCTCACTTTTCTTATACCAAACACTACTTTAATGGATGTAATGTGATTGCAATTCAAAACCAATAAAATCATATTACATTGTACTCTGCAATGTTTTTAAAAATATTTTTACTGTTCAATTTTATTATTTTATTAAAAATATTTTGAAATGTTATAATTTATTTTTTATATAAATTTCGAGGGATTTTTTTTTATTCTCATTAGTCATGGTGACTGTAATAAAATTTATATTATCTTTTAAAGAAAAAAATTAAATTAAAATTTAGAATATAAAAAATTATATTAAAAAATAAAAATAAAATATATAAGATTATAATAAGAAATGAAAATAAAATATATAACATTAAAAATATATTTAAGAGATGATATTATAAAAAAATTAACAAAAAAATAAATATATTAAATTTACATTTTGATATAGAGATAATTTTAAAAATTAATATTACATTCTCAATAAAATACTTATAAATCAAATACTGTAATGTTATCATCTCAACATTTGAATTATTACTTTGTTTATATACTAAACACTGTTATAATCACATTTTCTATAATTATATTGTATTATAAAATATTAAACACCACTTAATTATATAACAAATAAAAGTATCAACGAGTAATGACATTACAAAGTAGATCCATTGACAGTTCTAAAAATTAAGTCTAGACGTTGATTCGATTTACTGACTTAAATTTGTTTAAATTATATTATCATTAAAATAATATAAAAAATATTTTTTATATTTAAAAAATATTAATAATAGCTCGAATTTAGCCGAATCAGAATTAGAATATACTGCCCAACGCACAGTATCAGTCGCACGACGCTCACGAACCCCGGCAGGTCACCCGTTCATGAACAAATGAGATGATGAATTGAATGGATGACGGAAAGTTTAAGGAAGGTTACATGCGGACAAGCAGTTATTGAGGTTTGCCGTTTGGCTAAATTTAGATTGTGATGTTTCAACAATAGAAGCTCCACTTGCATCTCATTATGTCACCATCAGCAAGTGTACCGCAATTTTTGACCCTACTTTCATCTTGCTTGAAAAAATTGCCTGTGTCTTTTTCTCTCTGGATAAAGTTGTTATTTCTTAATTTTGCAGTCATGAATTTTTATTATTTATTTCTCAAAAAAAAATTAGATTACAATTTATGAGATATAAGAGAATTATTTTCACCATATAACTCAAATTTAATGAACTTTCATTTATTTCTTTATTTATTACGGATTTCTTAATAAATATATATCACATACAGTGAAAACACTAAAATAGGGAGTAAACGTTATTTTATAACTCTTTTACATGCATTCATTTCTTCCTCTAGTTCCTAATTTCGAAACTTATTCAAGTTGAGTTGTATTGTTTCGATTGAAATATTTCCAGAGTGTGATTATAAATCCTGAATATGTTATTAATCATTTTATAGAAGGGTTTTCTTTTAGTATGTCAACGAAATTGATAGAGCTCGAGTTAAGGGTTTTCTTTTCTTTTGGGGGATGAAAGCTCAAGTTTGGAATAATTAATGGGCTTTAAATTTAGTTGAATTCAAATAAAAGTAGTTAATGACGGTGACTGAACCTCATTATACACGCATGCTAATTGCAAAGGCAACAAAAGAGTTTACTTGCATATTCACGCTAAAGGTTTGAGGTATGCAGAAGACAATTTTATTATATATTTGAGATGTCTATCGTTATTGCTTACGTTGAACCAATTTATTCATTTACCCTTTTCAGTATGTAAAATGCCTACTAAACTATAGTTAGAACTCAATATATAGAAAGAGTTAACTCTCACCCAATTTAAATAATTTAAATTTTTTACTTAAAAATAATCATCTCCTACTAAAGTTGAACATCTCTTTCAATTAGAAATTTGGTTGGGATATACGACAATATAAAATTAATACATTTTTCCTGACGAAAATCAAATTTGTTGAAAAGAATTTATTTTTTTTAAAATGTGCATCATATATTTTTCAATTATACATTGACTTCAAAACAAGATGATTTTCATTGTTATTTCTTTCTTTCTACCATTTTAATCATTGTTATTAATACTATGTCTTATATTCTTTGTCACCGTCGTCATTATATTGTAATGTGTACGTGATCTAAGAGCTAATAAATCGATTGAATTTGTAGCCTTTGTTAATCATTATATATTATTCCATTCTTCTAAGTTCTAATTCTACACTCATAGTGTAAATGATTATATATAAAAAAATCCACAGTCATACTCGTTCTAATCCTCATCTCCTTTTGTTTAATTTGTTATCGAAGAAAAACTCTTGGTTTGTGGTTTTGACTACAAAATATTTTATAAATTTGAATTTGCAAAATTTGCATGTGATTGTTATCTTACAAATATATATATATTTAACTACATAAAGGGAAAGAGTAATTGACAATGCTTTTCAAAAAAAAAAAAAAAGAGTAATTGACAATGAGTATAAACCTAATTCGAATTGCAGTAATACCTGGCTTTGACAATTTTGGGTGTGCGTTGAAAAGTTGGCAAAAGATCGATAAAGGGTTTTTGGTGCATTTGGCTGGGGAAGACACAATGATATATGCAACGGCATCCAAGTGGAAAACCACCTCTTCTCCTAGTATGAGGGAATACTACTGTACAATTATGACCGGCGTGTAGATGTTTGACAATTTTGAGTTTATCTTAAAAGGTTAAGAAAAAAGTTTCGAAATCAAAAATATTGTGGCAGATTTGTCGCCGATGCTTAAGATTCAGAGTTCTTGACTTGATTGTCCCCTGGAACATGCTAATCAAATGCTGCTAGAAGGTAAGAGTTAAGGGGTAAAAGTCTACCCTTTAACTGTTTTTGGCAAAAATAGAAAAGGATTTATTGGCATCATTGAAAATGTTTCCAAGACATGACTATTCACACACATTAATGATTTCGAATTACCAACTCTTCATCGTGTATCATTAATATTTTTTCAATAAAAAATATAATTTATTGTTAAAAGATAATGAATAAATTTCATAACTTTTGAATTTTGAATAAAATTCGACCAATTAACGTTTGTTGTAGATATCAAACATTTTTGACCTGTCCATTCCAAGTTTGGCTAAAATGCATTATTTTCTTTTAGAATGCTTCTAAACATTATATTCTCGATTGACATTTAAGGACGATCAATTCGTTGAAAACACTCAATTTTTCTCAAAATCTCTAATGTTTAATACATACTTAAAAAAATTACACCTTAAAATTTGATTCCATGATAATTCCCACCCCTGATAATGTATTGAAAAATTGAAGAGTGATTTTAATTGTCATTAATTCAGCAAAATTTGAATCCTAAATGTCAAGTCTTATAAGTACTATATATATATATATATATATCCATTCTTAATGAGATATTTAAATTACTACTCTTAAAAGTTTCCATGTCATTGATATTAGGTTCTTTCCAACTTGTTTCCTACCCTTTGAAGCAACAAGACAACCGGTTCCTACCCTTTTCCATTAAGAATAAAATAAATCGAGAAGGGAAAAGAGTGGAGGTATATTAAAAGGAATCGTAAAGTTCAGGGCCATGTGATCCCCTTTGAATTTGGGAAAGGAACATGGCCTTAAACACACCCGTAAAGAATCATAAGTGTTTCGTTGAAACCAAACTAACTAACACAACAGAAAAAATAAATATCACCAGTGGATTTGGCCAACAATTCAACATTAAACAAAGTGCTTAATTCATTTTGAAGTTTGAATGAATCAATTAATTAATGGACTTCTCACCCCAAGCCAAGAAAGCACGATTCATTCATCCCCTATTCTTTTATCCTAAATAGTCAAAGTCATCTCCTCATCCACCTAAAAAGAAATAAACGGGTCTTCTCTCGAAGGGCTAATTCTTTTATCTGACTTTTTGTCGCACATAATGGAGAAGACAAGACAGCAATTTAATTTTAATGGGGTGTCGAAATCTTTCAAGGCTTAGCGTTTTTACTACTGAACAATTTAGTTATATACGACATGATCATTTCCTTTGACCACTATTTTGGCCTTTGAATTTTGATGGCGTCAGATCTGTACCAAGCCTGATTTGGGTTGAACAAACCAAGTTAAAGCAAATGCTGTCTTGAATTTCACCATGGCGAGCTTTGTCAACTATAGCTGCATATCAAACTCGGAGAATACGTAAATGGTCAATTAAACATGTGTGTTCAGCATGTTAGACTGGGTGGAAAAGGGTGATTTTTCAATCAACTTTGAGCTTTTCTATTATCTAGTGGCTTAGCTATTGCTTAGTTCAATTCAGCCTATATTATGCAAGAATTTAACTCTCTATATTGGATTATGTAAAAGAGAGAATTACACTTGTTTTGCAAGCAAATAATTGGAAAAAATACCCACCCTATTTTGATTGTCAAGTGGAAGGAGTAGAGCAGGGTTTTTTTAATGTCAAAGCTACTTCTAATTCTAATTGACTGACTTTGTGGCAGTCTTGCCCAGCTAGTCATATCTCAACAAAAGGAAGAAGATCAAACTTCGAGACATCTATTTCTCTTTGGAATATTACTTTCAAGTTTCTACGCTTAGTTCCCAGAGCTGATGGACAGATCAATTGATTTTCCTAATGAATGAGACTCTATGAATGTAAAAAATATATACTTATTAACTGGGAATTTTATTTTTTATAATAAAATCAGATTTATTTCTAAATTTATCTAAACCTAATGACGCATTCCTTCTTTGTATCAACTTAATACATTTTAGGATTATATTTTTGAAATGTTCTTATAACGATTGAATCTTGATTGACAAAAAAGGAGAACTCTTTCTTCTCATCAACTAAACTAATCCATGTGAGTAAAAATTTAATTTTGATAATTAATTAATTTGACTCATCATTTGAACTTTTCCATAATCAAATTAAACGTATGATAAATGTAATTCAAAAAACCATTTGAGAAATACATATCATTAATAAATCATTTAATAAATTCTTCACTTGAAATGAATAATACCAAATTATCACGTAAAACCAGCTATTACGTTTACAAATACTATTGTTGTCAAACAATTCCTAATTAATCTGTATCACCAATTACTTTCCATCACGTTTTAAGTCTTCGCTGATGACCTACTAACCATAAGGCAATGCTTCTCAATAATTGCATGCATGCATGCGTACATCTAGGTTACGATTTGGTCATCCTCTTACCGTTTGACATTCAACATTAGAAATAGCTGAATGCTTTAAGGCGATAGTGCTAGTCAGTGTTGAACTTTAGTTTGTTGAAATGACCACGCGCTGACTGAAGACCAAGCTAGTACATTGAGCACGAGGTCAATGACTACTTTTTGCCATCGGGATCCACATTTTATTGGTGGAAGAAGTAGTCCAACCAGCTATGCTGGGTCTATTTGATAGAACGGATTGGTGTGGGCGCATCTAATCTAGTATCATTCTACTCCATCCATTTATGCAAGCTTTCCATAGCTATTTAATTCCAATTAATAAAACATTATATTAAGTTTAATTTCAAACTTTACCTCGTATATAAGAGACACCTGATGAGTGGATGCAATTTGTTGCATGAACTTGATTCAAATGGTAAAAAAACGTAAGATTATTGATTCGGAGCTGTATGTATTTAAGATCTGATAATCTGTGTTCACATGTTTTAATTGTATTATATAAAGATAAGATATTAATAATTATACGATTAAATACAAATGTAACACGATTAATTAAATGTGTTAAAGATTTAAAAATATACATATATATTTTAATAAATAAATTACAAGATACAACATAATTAACACACTTATTAAATGAATCAGATTAAGTTATACAATATGATACAATTGACAATTTGTTTATATATGATTAATTAATTATATAGATCGACATAGTAATCTAATTAATTATATAAATTAAGCAAGTTTAACTCGTTTAGTATCTTAAATTTTCAACATGATTGATACATGAAACACCATAATTTTAAATCTAAACCTCTTATCTTCTGATCATTTTTCTATCCAAAATTATTAGGTTCCATTCATTCTTTTTGTATCTTGGGATTAAATCCCAAATATTTTCAAGCCCAATCCCAAATAGAACACAACCCGTTTTGAGCCCATATTTTGGGTACACTAGAAAAGCTCCATCCTTGGGCTTTGGAGCTTAAAGTTATTTTGGGCTTTATTGCAGAAGCATGATTTGGGCTTTTTTTCTCGAAGTTCAGAACTTTCTTTGTTATTGGCAAACGCATAGCCACGTGGAGTCGTGTAAGCCGTCCATCTTATTGACAATCTTTTGTTTCCTGCCGTTCATTCCCCGATAACCCTATAAGATTAGGCTTTCCTTGACAAGAATCATTGGAAATCTTGGTTCTTGGAGACCTAGCCGTTCCTTCAATTTTTTCCCTCATAGTTACGTGTTACGCAGATCTATTCCACATGGGACGCAGATCTATTCCACATGGTTGCTGCTACTGGGATTCTGCTTCCAGAGATCGTTAGATCGCATCATGATCTGCCTTTCTATGCCAGATTTCGTTTCCGATGTTGAGGAGATCTGATCGGTCGTATCTACGGCTTAATCTCCCGTCCGCATAAACCAAAGCCTCTTGCTTTGTAAGTTTTTTTTTTGGGTTGATTTTTCATTTATATTTATAAATAAAAAGAAGAAAGATTTATTTGCGTGTTTGTTTTCTGCAGGGAAAAGGGTTGGTCGAACGTGTTGTATCAGAAACCAACATCTGACGGTGGAGATTTGTTGGCTGATTGATTTGAGGCGGCTGGAGGTTATTTTCTCTGATATATGGTGGATGATGAATCAAGGCGACACGTGAATAGCGATGTGGGATAACGTGTTTTGTAAGTTGAATGGATGTGTAAGATATCGGGGCAAAGAGGCCTTGTTTGCTGAGGGCTGAGTCCTGATCTATCTTTGTCCATCCCGACCTTTGCCATGACAGGTGCGCTTGCATGGCAGGTCACCCAAACTTAATAAAATTTATATCTTTTTGTGTTTCGAGGGGAGATCGCACGGGAATTGCCCGGGTTCTCCCCTCTGGTGTGCGTTGTCCTTGTTTTTCTCTTTTCCTTTTCCCAATATTTATCTGCACCATACGGGTTTGATTCACGATCCATGTCATCATCGGAAAAGCTCATGCTCACCAAAGGCATTGATCTACTACTTTCAAATGGGGGAGCCCAAGGTATATTTTACATCATTTTTGCTGGAATTCGCCTTTTAGTTTAATTGCACGAATTCTCGATGGAACAGTCAGTTTATCCAAATTCGCTTTCAACATGCACTGTTTATGTTAGTAGCAATATTTTATACCCTGAACTAATATGCATTAGAACTTAAGGAAAAGAAGGCTTGTAAGCTATATTCCTTCCATTTGCTACTGATAGCTCATATGTTTTGTAAGCTATATTCCTCACATTTGCTACTGATAGCTCATGTGAACTAATATGCATTAGAATTTAAGGAAAAGAAGGCTTGTAAGCTATATTCCTCACATTTGCTACTGATAGCTCCAATGAATCTAACCCATTAACATGGATTAGTTCTTAAAGTTGGTCATGCTGCATATATATCTCCCTTTTTGATAAATAATAGCAATTTTCTAGCTTTGTTTTGTAAATATAGGCATGTTTTATGGGTTTTTGTCATCTTTCATCTAAAAAGGATTGTAGGATCACCTACTAACATAAAGTGATGGCTTGTTTTTGATAATTTCTAACTAAGAAGTGTCATGCTTTAGATTTGTCACCATCTTTGGTCTGCAAAATTGCTAATGGTATTTCCCGATTTTTGCCAAAAATGCATTATCTGTTATAGGTTAAACAGCATTTTCTAATTGATTGCAAACTTTACCAAAATGTTTTAAGAAGCCTTTTCTAGGAGATATAGAAGATAATGATGCTCTTGAATTTGCTTTGATATACTGGTGGTACAGTCATTAAATTAAAATTTAGCTGACAACTTGTATGACATATTTACCCAACTGATTCTGAAAATTTGATACACATTATACTTTTTAATTTAACTGGAGGGAATAGTATGTGATTGGCCGTTTTCTGTATCTGCCAACTTGCGGATGACCTTGGCACAAATCAGCATTTGCAATTACATGAATCGGAATATGATGTCTGCTCAAATAATTGCTGCTGTTCATGCATATAGTGCTGCTTTCCTTTTTAATTGCAGTTTTAAACATGTATGCTTGCAATATTGTTTCACCACAAAGCATCCTATCAAAGTACAATATTTGGCCAATGCAAAGTCTTCATTCGAAGTGTGTGCCACTCAAATATGGGCATCTGATCAGACTAATCAACTCATTGTTCTTAGACCTGACTTTACATTTCCACTTCTATTAACATCTTAAATTGGTAAAATTCAATCCTCTGGAAATGGCTTTCCTTCTCTCCACTAGTATTATTTACATTGCCTTATTACTTTAATCTAGTATCATCCAAACTATTGTGTTATTATTGTATTGTCATTTGTGATTTTCTATCTTACAGTTGTAGTACGTGGATACTATATTGTATGATGTGATAGTGTATTTGCTTGTGCTCGGCTCTATTGTTCTTGAAGCCCTTGGTTGGGCTCCACTGTTATATTGTGTTGCAATAAGGTTTTGTTGGAAGATGTTGTGTAAGTGTGATTGTGTGCTGGAAGAATCTTTTGTATTTCAGCCATGTTGTGCATCTTGAGCGGGCATGTTCTCCATGAGGATTATTCCAAGGTTTGTGGAGTGAAGAATTTGTTAAGCCAAGTTCAATTTTCCAGGTTTCATCTTGCATCATGCAAGTTAAAAGAATGACAGCATTCGAGTCTCCTGATAACCAAATTAATTGCAGCAGCTTCTTAGGCCTTCTAAAATGATTGGCTTCACCTGCAAGGAGATAAGGACTAAAATGATTGGCTTCAACTGCAAGGAGATAAGGATTGGCTTCAACTGCAAGGAGTTAAGGACTAAAATGATTGGCTTCAACTGCAAGGAGATAAGGACCGATCCCCAATTTCCAAGTTGAGGTTTGAGGATCACCTGTTTCCAATTTTCTGGGAAATTGCTCTTTTCAAGGTACATGTCAGATTTGTACATCCAACTTTAAATAGTAAAAGTTTTTCAGTGGACTACGGTCCCGTGGTTTTTCCCCTTGATAAAAAGGGGTTTTCCACGTAAATTTTGTTGTCTTTGTTGAGTTTATTTGTTTCACAAGATTGATTTTGCCTCGTGTTTCATCACCTCTTTAGATAAGAAGTTACATGTTCGTGTTTTTTATTTCAATCAGCCCTCTATGTTTTTAACCTTCATTGCTTTGGGCACGCAACATTTGAGGTGAAAAATTGAGGCCTCCTTCTCTTTTCACTGCATTTCTGCAATCTGTTTAAATTCTTTTACCTATGTTACTTAACATCTGTTGCAATTATTTTAACCTATGTTACTGCATCTATTTACCGCAGTCATTTGATTTTCAACATGGAGTTGGATATAAATCCTAATTTATTTAATATGATGGATAGTTTTTAGCATGGATACAATATGGATTTCTAATCCATGAGGTAATTTTATTGGCTATAAAAAGTGCTACCATTTAGATAAAGCGTTCGGCGGTTTCGGGTTGTTATAAAAAAGAAGAATAATAATATAATAGTATTTATTTAATAATACTTTCTTGTGGCCCAGAAAAAATTTAAAGAGATTAAAATATGTTGGGCAAAGTAATTTCTATTTGGACTGGGGAGTATTATTTGAAGTATAAGACGCGTAAGTGAAAGGAAGTTTCACTTCAAACTGCTGCATGGTCTGCTTAGGCTCGTTCTTATTGTCATCGGAAAGATCTGTAAGCTCAAAAAAGGCAGAGCGCTCAAATCCGAGTTGGGCTTTGAGAGGTTGGTGGTTCGAATCCACTCAGATCTCTTTCTCATACTTAATTAACTTAAATATGTGGGTAAAATAGTAAAAAAATATTAAAAAAATAAAGATTATGAGTTTCGTACTTATATCGCGTTTCTAATGATAGAAAAATTATAATTTTAATCGATTGTCTCATTTTTAATTTAATATAATTTAATTGTGTAACGTTTTTTTCCTATCATAAAAAAAATTTATTTGTAAATTCAAAATTTATCTATGATATGTACATGCCAGTCATGTCTATATATCTTTAAATAGTTTAATTTTGGGTCCAAAAAGACTTTTGTGTGTTATCTTTTATGCCTAAAATTGAAATCCTCTTTAGTCTCAAGTACAGGGAAGGAATAAACTGTTTAACAGGACAAAATTTTATGTGTTATTTTTTATGCCTAAATAGAAAATCCCCTTTGTCTCAAGTACAGAGAAGGAATAAACTGTTTAACAGGACAAAAGGGGTGAACTATGTGTACTTTCGCTAGGTAGGGCCCCATTTATTATTTTAGTTCAACCACTTAACATTACTTTATGTATTTTTTTTTTCCACCCGATTCGATCAAGAATCTACTTTCCGGTGTTTTCAAAGAAAGAATAATTAGAAATTGTACTAGTAGCTATCCAAATTAAACCCGTTTATATGGTTAAATTACCCATACTTCTTTTTCATGTCACATTCTCGTGTAAGCAGCCAAGAGGACGCTTGCATGTCTAAATCTAGGGATGTCAACGGGTATTTGCCCCGAATTTACTTACAATTACTCACGCAAAGCCTTTACCATCTTGACAAATAATTTTTTTGTTAAATAATGATAAATAAATTAAAAATATAATTAGTTAAATTATTAATGTCATGATATTAATAAATATAAGTAAAAAAATTATTAAATTATTATTTATATTTAAATAATATAAATATTATATTATATTACAAAGAAATATAATTATTATACATTTTTAATATAAATGTATTTACTTTTTATTTTTTATTAAGATTACAAAAATTATAACTTATAATATATATACTTAAAGAGAGTCTTTAAGTTTATATCGTTGTATGAATATTTGTTTTTAGTTATTTAAGTTTATGTTTAAAATCTTGATTTTTGATTATTTAAATTTAAATTTTATTTTTTTTATTTTTATTAATTTAATTAATAGTTAATTTTATGAAATACGTAGAGAAATATTATTATATATATATATGGGGTTCGAGTAATTGGGTACTTATGAAAAAAATTTTAATAATTTTTTAATCTAATCGAGTTTTTAAACGAGTTAGGATAATTATAGAGGTAATAAAAATGTAATAGGGTTAGGATTATGATAGTAACTTTTAAAATTATTCGGGTAATTAATAAGATTAAGGTAATTAATTTTTTATAAAATTAGAATTCGGGTATCTTGAAATTATAGTATACCCTACCTGTTGACATTCCTATCTAAATCATAAGCTTAGACATTTTCCTACAAGCCAGTCAATCGCCTTGTAGCAAACTGGCAACAAGCCAATGAAAATAAGCTTATACCAACAGCCAGCTAACAAGAATTTTCTTGAAGAGTCGTTGCTGCTTGTCGTTGTCGATTTCTGAAATCTGGGATCTCATCATCTCATCTCAATTTCAGACAAATTGCAGACAGAATATGATCTTTCCAATGACAAATTGCGTACGGATCCGTTGATACCATCGTAAGTGTATCAAATACTAATAAAGTACTAGACGTAACTAATGAATAAGAAAAAAAAAATAACAGTTCATATCTGTCTTATACCCATATTTCATCAATAATCTTAAACAATTTTTGGTACAATACAAGTTTCTATTTCAATTAATAAGACAAAGCTTATAGTAAAAAAAAAAATTCACATGGCCTGATGAACATTCTTTCCCTGATCATGCCGTGGAAGGCATGTTACTTGTTAGGACAAGAGTACAATGCGAGCTTGCTGGGAACCCAGCTCCTTGCTGCGATGGTTAAAAAACCATTGTAAGCAAAATAGGCCAAAGATATACATCCAATCATTATTGTGTCAAAGTCATCACCTTCGCATTTATTTGTCCTTGGAAACAACTAGTTTAACTTTGCTATCCAAATGCTGGCGACGGACTTGTCGAAGCCATGTTTTTGTCTCCACCTCTTGGCTCTTATTTACTTCTTTACTATTCGATTGCATTGTATCTTGTTCCTTTGGTGTCAATTTCTATATATACCAAATCATTTCTTGTTTTCTCAAACACTACTCCCCCTCGCAATTCTCTGGCTTCCATCTTTGAGTCGGTTTTCATGTAAAACAAGGCAAGAACTTGCTCCAGTTCTTGATAGGTACTAGTTAATCAAAATGTGGGTTTTCGTCTTTATGTATGTTTGAAGTCTCTGTTGGTTTTGTTTATGCATAAAAAAGTTAAGTTGTACATGAGTTTGTTTTGTTAGTATGATCTATAATATGTTTTCGCAATTTGAGAGTACTCTTAACTTGACATAACTAGATTTTGTAGACATGCTTTTCTTAGACATATAAAAACACAAAAACAGAAACAGGAATAGAGGATTTCTATGTTAATCTCTCTGTTTTTCAATGATTTTATAACATGAAATTAGTCTCTGGCTGTGGTTGCATGTGAAGTTTTGCAGTTCATCTATATTTACAACATTGTTGCCAGGAAAAATGCCAGAAAGATAGGAAAATCTAAAATCTTCAGTGTGAAATCCAAGAACAAGAAATTATAAATGGAGGAATTTGTTTTTTTTAGACATCATGAATGACTCAAGCAACTTCTAATGGTTGGAGTGATAAATTAAGTGTAATGATAGGTTTTTGTTCCTTTGTTTTCTTTTAGAAGAGAAAGGTGTGAATTGATCATATGGAATGTTCTTTATTTGGCAGATTATTTGCTTTGAGGGTTGGGAGTTGAAAAAAAAGAACTGCAATGGACATGGACAAAACAGCAGCTGCCTTTGAAGCTATCAGCAAGGAAATTGTTGATCTGGTACATTTCTTGCAATCTCTGTCAAAAACCTATAGCCTAATATATATAGTTATCTATTTCTTTGTTCTTTAGCACAGGAAACATAGGGAAAAGAAGAAAATTTTGGTAGATAGTTAAAGACAATCTGTTTTGCCTAGACTCAGGCGGTTAACTAGTGATCTAGATTGATGCATGATTATGTTTGAAGAGATAGAAGCCGTTTGATTTTCTTGCAGTAGTTAATATTTGATAGAAAATGTATATAGATTTTGGAAGTTCCCTTTTGATGCTAAACTGGGAGTTGCTTCCTGCAGGAGAACATCCCTGTTGAAGAGGTTTTCGAAAAGCTGAAATGCACAGAAGGAGGTTTAAGCTCTGATGAGGTTCAGAAACGGTTGGACCTTTTTGGCTACAACAAACTTGAAGAGAAGAAGGTAATCTTCTTTGTTTTGTAAACCTTGGCCTAAGTTTCAGAAATACAATATCTTTGATTATAGGTTCCTTTGTACTGAGTTGTGGTCTGCATCTCATGCACAGGAAAATAAAATCCTGAAATTTTTGGGATTTATGTGGAATCCTCTCTCATGGGTTATGGAAGCAGCTGCACTTATGGCTATCTCTCTTGCACATGGCGGGGTAAGGCCATAATCCTCTTCAGGAAATGAGTTTGCACTGAAACTGAATGGCTGAAACCTTGATTTGATCATAATAAATAGCTGAGGCACTCTCTCTCTGCAGGGAAAGGATATAGATTACCATGATTTTGTTGGCATTCTAGCACTGCTTATAATCAATTCAACAATCAGTTTCATAGAGGAAAACAATGCAGGAAATGCTGCTGCAGCCCTTATGGCTCGCCTGGCTCCAAAAGCAAAGGTTCTTCCCCTACCTATCTAGCTTATATTTCTTGGACGCATTGTTTTCTCCGTCTCATCCACCATATGTGTCAAATTTTTTCTTTTCCTTGGTTTTGGTTACATGCTTCACTGGAATTTAATTGGCTTAATCAGGTTTTACGTGATGGGAAATGGAGCGAAGAGGATGCTTCTGTGTTGGTTCCTGGAGATATTATTAGTATCAAGCTAGGAGACATTATTCCTGCTGATGCTCGTTTGCTTCAAGGAGATCCACTGAAAATCGATCAGGTACATCAATAGAACTTTGAATGATTTGGATTTTTTGTTCTTCCCCTTAAATAAATGATGTTATGTCAATTCTTGGCCCAAAAAGAAAACATCAACTCTTTGAACAATTTGAGCAACATATGGTGTATGCTTTCTTTATATTTTTGAGATAATCACACATGACAGGTTCAGAACTTAAGAGTTCTCAAGAATAGTGATATGCTAAAGTCCATCGATTGCTGCTAACTCTAACCTATGGTCTAAATAATCTGTACTTCTTTTTTTTTTGTAGTCAGCTCTTACGGGAGAGTCTCTACCAGTGACGAAACATCCTGGTCATGGAATTTACTCAGGCTCCACATGTAAACAAGGTGAAATTGAAGCAGTTGTTATTGCAACTGGTGTACACACTTTCTTTGGGAAGGCAGCTCATCTTGTGGAAACCACAACACATGTTGGGCACTTTCAACAGGTTCATATTGAAACTTCTTTGTATCCTTACATGTTTTGTGAATGTTAAACCCTACATGAGAGGGAGGTCATTTCATTTAAAGTTTTGAGATTACTAATTGTGCCATATACTGAGGCATCATGCTAACTGGTGGCTAATTTCAGGTCTTAACTGCTATTGGTAACTTCTGTATATGTTCCATTGCCATTGGAATGGTGATTGAACTCATTGTTATATATGGCATTCATCATAGGGCTTATCGAACTGGTATAGATAACTTGCTTGTTATACTTATTGGTGGTATCCCAATTGCTATGCCTACTGTGCTTTCTGTCACTATGGCTATTGGCTCTCATCGCTTATCTCAGCAGGTCCACAAATCTATAATTATTTATTTATTGAATTGCCTTTTCGTTGATTGCAATAACCAGATTAACTTAACTTTCGACTCAACTTTCTGAACAGGGTGCCATAACAAAGAGAATGACAGCTATCGAGGAAATGGCAGGAATGGATGTGCTTTGCAGTGACAAAACAGGCACATTGACTCTCAACAAACTTACAGTGGACAAAAATTTGATAGAGGTGAGACTTTTAATCACTCTGTATTGGAGACACAGCAAGTAACTATAGGGGTAGTGCATGTGTGTAACTTAAGGCATATAATCATTCAAGGTTCAAACTTCACAATACTAGTTTCCCACTGGCTCTTAGAAATAAATGATAGATCTTCTATTCAGAAAATGTTTTTGGATCTGTTGTTTCCCTGAAGACATACAGAATTGTTCCAATTCTTTTCTACTAGTTTGTGTTAAGCTTCTATTTATAAGAGCTACAGCCTAAGGTTTATATATATATTTTTTTGAGAGTTAATATTTTTGTTATGTAGAATTTACTCATTTAATTTTATTCTTCAGAGAACTGACAGTTCAAGATCTGTCAATACCAACTACAATGTTGAAACTTAATGATCTACTTCATTATATAGGTTTTTGTCAACAATGTTGACAAGGATATGGTAGTTTTGATGGCGGCAAGAGCTTCAAGGTTGGAGAATCAAGATGCTATAGATGCTGCAATTGTTGCAATGTTGGGCGATCCTAAGGAGGTAGCATATCTATAATCTGATTTAATTAAAATAGTTTCTAATTCGATTTTTCCTTGTTGTACAATAATCCTCACAGTTTCACTCTGTGGCTGCCTAAGATCATAGTTGGTGGGTTTCTTTGGTTATGGGATTTCTGTGATGAAAAGTAAAATCAAGAATTGTGGTATATATTCAATTGGTTGCTCTTTTGCAATGAAGAAAAACAGTTTCAAAAATCATAACTGTGGGAAATAGAAGGGTTTTAGAGATGGTCTTTTATAAGTTGAAATATTAAGAACAAGATGGAAGAACAAGTTCATCAGTCAGGAATCGCATTCGGAATATACAGTTGATTTTTCAAACCTTTGACAATTTCCTCCTTGAGGTGGAGGCTTGGTTGTATAGGACAACTTCTTGAAATTTATGAGTAAAAATCATTAAGAAGTAAGATGGTAGTATTATATCTTTGTGGCATTGCTATGGAATTTTAACTCCCTAAACTGAAATGCCTTCCTAACTGTTGAAACTCTCATTCCAATCTCCCTGGTTGCATGAAACTTATTACTTTTAAAAAAAAAAAGGGTTGAAACTCTCATTCCAATATCTTATATATTCTCCACATTTACATCTCTAGTGTGTTGAATTTATTCTGTTGTTTGTTGTAAGGCACGAGCTGGAATCACAGAGGTTCACTTCCTTCCCTTCAATCCAACTGATAAGAGAACAGCCCTTACTTACATTGATGAAGCTGGTAAGTTGCATAGAGTCAGCAAAGGTGCACCAGAGCAGGTACAAACCATACTACTAATGAACCAAAGTTTCTGTTTTCTGACACTGCATCACAGAAGGTTGTCTGAAACTCATTAGTCATTGGCCCCTTCTATGTGCAACTTGTAGATACTCAATCTGGCCTGGAATAAATCAGATATTGAAAAGAAAGTTCATTCCATAATTGATAAATTTGCTGAGCGTGGACTTCGATCCCTTGCAGTTGCTCGACAGGTATCCAAGCTTTTACTATCACTATATTATCTTAGAATTTCACTCCTTCATTGAGATAATGGAAGAAGTGCAATTATTTTATGTAGGAAGTGCCTGCTGGTAATAAAGATAGCGCTGGAGGACCCTGGGAATTTGTTGGTCTTCTTCCTTTATTTGATCCACCCCGCCATGACAGTGCTGAGACCATTCGAAGAGCCCTGGATCTTGGTGTCAGTGTTAAGATGATAACAGGTGTGCATTATGTCTGATTAACCTTTTTTCCTTCCCTGCCATAGAATAACTCTTCTGGAGTATGATCTCCACTTGAGACCTTTGGCATTTCCCATAGAGTGTGTTTCTGTCAAGGAGACAGGAAACTTATGGTTCTTGTTCCAGGTGACCAACTGGCAATTGCTAAGGAGACAGGAAGAAGACTTGGGATGGGCACAAACATGTATCCTTCATCATCTCTGCTTGGTGCCAATAAGAATGAAGCACTTGGTGCTTTACCAATTGATGAACTTATTGAGAATGCTGATGGATTTGCTGGAGTTTTCCCTGGTAAATATATTTGCTATTATTTCTGAGCTCTATAAGTATGCTTTTGCGTTCCATGTATCTGATTCCATATTTAATGTAGAGCACAAGTTTGAGATTGTGAAAAGACTTCAAGCTAAAAAACACATAGTTGGAATGACGGGTGATGGGGTCAATGATGCACCTGCATTAAAGAAAGCAGACATAGGGATTGCTGTTGCAGATTCCACAGATGCCGCTCGAAGTGCTTCTGATATTGTTTTGACAGAACCTGGTTTGAGTGTGATCATTAGTGCTGTTTTAACGAGCCGTGCAATCTTTCAGAGAATGAAGAATTACACGGTAAAATGAGAATTTCGTTTTATGCACTAGGAATTGGAATTAACCTCAAAGCTTTCCAGTTTCTCACTTTGTATTCTCCTTTTTCCAGATATATGCAGTATCCATCACAATACGTATAGTGGTAAGTCCCAATATGCTTTTTCCCATTTTAAGTATCTTAAAGAGACATAACAAGCTGTACAGTTTTCAAAAGAAGCAAAAGAATCCTCACATACGAGGATTGGCAAGCATCAGAAGTAGTCTGATGTGCGAACTAAGAAAGTGCAACATTAATGCATTCCAGTAATTGTCCTACAAGGCAAGGGAAGTCCAATTGATAAATTCTATAAACAACAGACCCCTGCTAAGCTACCGAGGACAGATCTCATCCTGGTGGCTCAAAGAAGGTACTGAAGTTGTCAGGGCGCAAGACCCCGGCTTTTGTAAGACTGTCAGCTACTGAGTTAATTTCCCGGCTGGTATAATTGAAGGTGACTCTCCTGATGGATTTTGAGAGCGTTTCAATGGTATTGGAGATTAGTTTCATATGCCAAGGAACTTTGCTATGGTCCCTCGTCCAGAGAATGGCGTTAGAAGAACCGCTTTCAACTACTACAGTCCCATTTTCCCTTTTGATCCTGAACAAACCATCTGTTTTACCTACTGTAGCCCCTTCTAACTGGAAATTGGTTTTCATCTTGCAGTTAGGGTTTATGCTGCTTACTGTGATCTGGAAGTTCAATTTCCCTCCTTTCATGGTCCTAATCATTGCCATTCTTAATGATGGTAAGAGGGTACTCTTCTTGTAGGATCTTGTCTTGCATATGGCAGTTATTAGCATTCATCTCTGATAATGTTTCCATTCACATGAATTCTTAATCCATTTTTTTTATTTACGGACTGATGCTCTTGTTTCCAGGTACCATTATGACAATATCCAAAGACAGGGTCAAGCCATCACCAGTTCCTGACAGTTGGAAGCTCAAAGAAATTTTTGCTACTGGGATTGTTTTAGGCAGCTACCTGGGTTTAATGACTATTATATTCTTCTGGGCAGCCTATGAAACTGATTTCTTTCCAGTAAATGCAAATTTTTGTTTGATCTCCTTCTGTTCTAATATTCTTTTGTAAAGATGAAGATTAACGAACCTAGAATGAATTGCAACTAGAACTGCGAAAAAACAATCAATGTAAATTGATTTAGTAATACAGTTGAACCCCATTCTGGTTCTGGTAAGTGAATTATGCCTAAGGATAAAGGTATATGTGTTAATTCTCTCTCCTTTGTACCTCAGGATAAATTTCGTGTAAGAAGCTTCTACAAAAACAACTTTAATCTTACAGATAAGGGTGTCAGGGATCATTTAAATGCACAGTTGGCATCTGCAGTGTACCTCCAAGTTAGCACCATCAGCCAGGCTCTAATATTCGTGACTCGCTCCCAAGGATGGTCATTCATGGAGAGGCCTGGTCTTCTTCTTGTTACTGCTTTTATCATTGCTCAACTAGTAAGTTAACTGGAAACTTTAGTTATGTTGTTATAGTGGATAATGAGAGGGACAATAGCTAAGTGCTCCAAGACAGATGGCTTTAGTATTACAGTAATAATAGTGCACAAGCTGGAATGATTTTTATGACTGCATAGAGTCTGCTGCACACTTGGAGTAGAGCAGTATGCTGCTGTCATAATTTCCAAATCTTAGATGATTGGTTGATCTTCAGTTATAAACCAGTGAGGGTTGTTCTATACAGGTAGCAACTGCCATTTCTGCTCATGCGTCATGGGGTTTCGCTGGAATTAAAGCTATTGGATGGGGATGGTCAGGCGTTATTTGGCTCTACAATATTGTAACCTACGCACTGCTTGATCCCATCAAGTTTGCAGTTCGATATGCGCTCAGTGGTAGAGCCTGGGATCTTGTGCTTAACAAAAGGGTAAGTGCACAACACTTCCCTCACAAAAAATTCATAGTTCCGATTGAATTATAATGTCCTATTCGTTTCCTACAAAAAGTTGCACATGGTTGACATGCATTCTTTGCTATTCAATTTACCAGACGGCATTCAACACTCAAAAGGACTTTGGTAAGGAGGCTCGTGAGGCTGCATGGGCGGCTGATCAGCGAACGCGCCATGGCCTACAGTCTTCGGACCCAAAGATCTTCTCTGAAAAGCACACTTTTAGGGACATCAGTCTTATGGCAGAAGAAGCCAGAAGGCGTGCAGAGATTGCAAGGTATCTTTTCTTTCTTGAGAGAACTATACCATCCATAAAGACTATTAAACCGATTCAAGAAATTGACGATTTCACCTACTTTCAGCTGCATTCCTCGCTCACATTCAATTCAACCGACATATATATTTGAGTTGCTCAACTAGTTCCAATATTTCTTTTTCATGTCATGCAGATTAAGAGAACTTCATACCTTGAAAGGCAGAGTCGAGTCCTTCGCAAAGTTGAGAGGTTTGGATATCGATGTCAACCCACATTACACAGTCTGAGGGGTACTCTGAATGGCGTTTCGGATGTCCAATGCTCCCATCTTTTGGCCTTTCCTTTTTTTCTTAGTCTCTTTGTTTGTGATGTATTCACCCATTAGTCGCCTACAAAGCCCTTTCGAGCCTTAATATCCATAGAGTGGACTGATATTCCTTAATGATTCCATATGAACTATCAACAAGAGCCTTTAATGCCAATTTCATCATCTACACTGCCTTCACAAAATTACTTGTCTGCTATACTTTACCATTGTTATTACATTGTTCTTCTCATAATTTTGACATGAACTCCCACTCAAGAAAGATAAAAAGAATAAATGAAAACATGACAAGGAAAAAGAAAAGGGTCAATGAATGTCTAAATAGGCTTTTTAACTGATGAAATTCTGACTATTGGTAGACCAATCTTCAGGCTTTCGTCATGTCCAAGCCCTCCCAAAAGTCTCTGGGTCTCAACCTACACCAGCCCTTCCAAATTGGAATTTACCTACAGGCCATTTTCATCACCTTGGGTCCTTGACTACACTTTTTTTTTCTTCTCCCTTGCAAAATGTTCCCGAGCTCCTGACCCTGCTCTCTCACATCTTTGGGCTAGCCCTTGACTAATCTGAAAAGTAGATTTCAATCTATTAAGACATCCTAATTATCTTTGATTATCAATTTCTGGCTTTGATGAATTTGGCAGCAGAATGACTAGATGGTTAGGCAGAAAACATGTTAGAAAGATATCCAACCGGAAGAAAGCATATTTGTATGAAGTTCACCCATAATTAAGCAGCTAAATTGGTGTGGATATCATTCTAGTTTGCATGAGCATGACAAAGATCAGTTAGCTACCTGGATTCTCAGTTAAAAGGCAAGATAAAAAACAAAAATAAAGAGAGCAGAAAGCCGTATTTCTGGCATTCTTCAATCACACTCTTTCCTCAATTACTGAAGCAATGCCGATTTCTCTTTAAAGTTTGTCGCCACTTCCTCCTATTTTGCTTTCTCAAAAGTGTTGGGTGACATACAAATTTTTGGATCCTATCCCTAAAAACAGACTACTTGAATTTTGGGTAAGTGAATTAATTTGATGCATAAGTTAACCATTTTGATGGCAAAAATAGTTGGGTCATGCGTGGATTCAATTATTTCTTGTTACGGAAAATAAGCATTTCCCTTAACTAAGTTATCTTTTTTTTTTTTAATGAAAGACACTATTTATTATTCACAAGTGATCTTTCAAAGAAGATTACAAAAGAACTAAGCTATCCCTTTACGAATCAAAGGAACTATCAAGTTAATTAATACATTACGATTTTTCAACATCAATTGCAATTGTTTTAAGTAACATGCCTTTTTATGTAGAAAAATATAAAAAATATATAATTTTTATAATTTTATAAATTTTTTTCTATTTAGTAATAATATGAAAAATATCATTTTATTAATATATATAATTTCTATACCTACATTTTATTTATAATACTATTAAAATTTATATAATATAATGAAATTATATAACTCTTAAAATTCTTATTTCCTCCCTTTTTAAAAAATAATGCAAATAGTTTGGTAAGCTGGCCCCGTTCCCCCCTAGACTGATCCCCTGTTTGATACTTGTACAATGAACGTGATACATGTGAGGTATAGCTTCTAAAACAACAGTCAGTACCCAAAAGAAGAAATCAATATTTGCATGCCTTCTTTCTTATGCCGTGGATAAATTATGCTCAAGGTTAGTAAAACTTTAATTAGTACTAGCATTTTGATTATAATTAACGTAATTGTGAGATAAGAATCATAATTATTCTGATAATTTACTGATTTAATGTCTGTTCACCACGCAAAACGACAAATTGGTTAGGGCTGGGCCATCTCCAGCTTTGATGGGATAGAAACAGGTGACCTAAAACAATGTTGTTGTCCTTGATTGCACGTGGACGACAACCAAAAACCATATCCAAAAATTATAACCCAACTTCAATTATTCCCATAATAATTTAATTAATTAATTAATAAGATATCCAGGAAATCATACGCTACAATTCAATGTATCTTCACCTTAGATTAATATCTAAACTTTTGATGAGAGAGTTGTGATATGCTCATTGGATGGTCCAGAATCCAGACTCTTTTTCATCCTACAATGGGAAGGCTAAAAGGAGATTCTGGTATGATATTAACATGTTCCCCAGCAGTATGGGACCAAAACTTCGTTGTAGTATACCCAGCAGAGCACAAGACAAGAATCCAACATTTCTCTCAAAAGCCGCTGCCCGACGTCTGAAACTCACGTGATATAATGCCATCCACGCAATATTTACTCACCAAGGAAAAAAAAAGAAAGCTATTACTGTGGTTTGCCACGCGCGACAAGGATGCCCATTCCACGCGAGAATAAACTTGGAATCAAATATTTTATTTTGGAATCGGAGGTGAGGCCGTGAAATTCGTAAACCTGTAAAATTATAAAAAATATTTAATTTTTTATAAAATAAAATATTTTTAATAATTTTTTCAGAAATAATAAAATTTTTTATATAAGAAACTTTTATAAACATTTAATTACATGAAATATTTTGTTTTATAAAAAAAATAATTCTTATACATTTCACAGTGTAAATTTATTAATTTTCATATCTTTCAAATAATTCCTTTCATGATTACAAATGTTGTTTAATAAAATTATTTTAATTAAAAAAAAGATATTTTCAAAATTAACAAAAATTATCAAAAGACTAATAGAATAAAGTAAAGGAAAAGACGTAAATGAAAAATCAGTGAACACATTATTTAGTCTAATTTATTATTTGAAAGTGGAATAAGTTTATTATCTTAAAATTATGAAGCATTAATATGATTTTATAATTGCACTCAATCTATTGGGGGATCAACTACATCAATAATGTTGTGAGGCACCATTATCATATAATTAAAAGGGTCGTCACTTGCCAAAGTTGATATCAAAGTTATTGCAACAACTGATTTGAATTTCCTTAGTCTTGATAAAGTAGAATTAGGACATGCTACTATTAAGTGCATAATTTCTTGTTAACTCTTTTTAGATAATTAAGCTGGAGAAATTAGAGATAAGCAAATTCGAATTCTATAATTTTTTTTCTTATTTTGCTTCAATTGATCATATTATGCTCCGGCCAATTCAATGGATCCCATCCTTTGGAATGTTGACATGGAAGAAGACATAAATCTAAACTTGACCTTATATGTGGTTTCCTAGTAAGAATATGCTTTGCTCGCCTCCAAGAAATTCAGCTCGTTGACTTTTAAGCGGCAGCCTTCCACGCTCCCCTAAGGCGTGTATGAACCAAAAAAAAAATCCCATTTTTTTTTTATTTCATTCCCACATAACAATTTTCAAGATTTAGTTATTTCCCTCGTTTTCTTCATTTTAGCTGTGAATGAATTGGAGATCTTTTTAAAGCAGCGTCTCTCCTTGCGTGTCATCATCACTCAACACCCATTTCACACCACAAATTCAGCAACACATCACTCTAATTAATTTCTTAATCTTTTCCTTAATTGGATAAAGGTTTATAGGCTTAGTCATTGCTTATATGGGTTGTCTCCACCGTTAAAACTTGTTCAAGGATTCTAATCCTCATGCTTCGTGTGTTTGGTTTCTCCCCTCATTGCATTTCCATAGTGTTTTAGTTTCTCATGCAATCTCTTTGGTCAATCCGTTCCCCCGGCCCAGCGTTAAATTCTATAACTCTTTCTTGTTTTCCGGAATCAAAACTATTCTGATAGGTACAATTATTTTGTTTTACATCTGGGGATATTTATATATTAAGCAGTTGATATTGTTAACCAGTGGGGTTGTGGTCAGTCGTCTAAACTGGAGTAGTTGGGAGTTTTAGATACTGTTGTAAATGGAGTGCAGCTTTTTTAGTTCCAAGTGTATGCCAATGTCCGAGATAGCATACATGGAAAGGACATATTCAAGCCAGTTTTTGAGTTTCAGGCCATTGGTTGATGTTAAGTCGACCCCGCAGTTCTGTTTTAGCAGAGGTAATTCTACGGCTTGAATCAGCTGGCAGTTTGTCAGTCAAGTGAATATTGTTGCTCCCTTGTTTCAGATTTCTGAGTTTTCTTTTTCTTTTCTTTTCTTTTCCTTTCTGCTTTCTGCAATAGTAGAACAGAGTTGTTTTGGTTCTGTCCATAAACATAAACTTCTGGATTAGTTGTCCTGTTTTAAGATTCTGATTCTGTTAGAAGTAGTTTTTTCATAGTCAAATGACGAAAGAAACCAAAAAATATGTGAAAACTAAGAAAGGCCCCAATGAATATGTTTAATCATCAAACAAGAGGCCATTCCTGGTGTTCTTGGTTCTTCATTAGTAGTTTCTGCATTTTCAGCCTTAAGCTTTTGCTGTCTAAATTTGTTTAAGCTAGTACGTATTACCAGATGAAATTTGAGCATCAACGATCTAACTAACCTACCAAATCAACTTTCTTTCCCAGGTCTAAAGAAAACCATCATCTTATCTCACTCTTTAATGTAAGATGCCATTGATTGGAAAGTTCTGGTTTTAACGATTTGTTTCCCTTTTTCTCCCCATCACACTTGTTTCCAGGTATATCTCCGAAGGCTTCTTATTCAAGTACCCCGAATAACACCTATTTGCCAAAGAAAGCTCTCAGTTCAGTTGAGCAAGAAAAACTTGGAGCAGGGAATTTACTATATCAGATTAATGGATCAAATTCAAGTTTGTTCACCAGGAATATGAGAATACTCGATGCCTTTGATGATGAGTATGGTGGAGTCATTGTTGATACAGAAAGATTACCGCCTAATCCAAATGTCTTTGCATCCATGCTTCGTTTCTCACTTTCTCACTGGAAGGCGAAGGTAATTAATTATCCCTGTCTATGATTTTTCAAATTCAGGTATGCATTTTGTTGATCATCTTAAAGAAAATTTGTTCGGTTTTAACTCATCTTAGTTAATTACAAATTTCTCGTCCATGAAACTGGTTTTTGCCTTTAACCATGGTCCCCTGTATATTCACATAGCAACTCTTCGATGGCATAACATAAGAGGAAATTTCTTGTTTATAACTAAAGTTACCATCGGCTTTGAAATTGATTTAGGATTTCACCTCGCTAACCACAAAAATTTGTTGTGCCCATAGCTCCACCAGAAAGGAAAAAAAAGGCTCATCGGGACAAATTTCAATTCTTCTATAGTTCATGACATTTGTGATTACTCTGATCTTATGTCATCAAACTGCAGGAAAAGAAGGGAATTTGGCTTAAGTTGCCAGCGGAAAAATCAGATCTTGTTCCAGTTGCTGTCAAGGTAATTCCAGATGCTAAAACCTGCACATGCTTTTCACTGGCTTCACTAAATTACTCCTTACTTTTCTTTCAAATTGAAAGTAGAATTGAAATCAATTTTCCAGGGTTTGGCAATTAGCAACTAGGTTGCATGAGTTCACAAAATGTTCAGGGAAGAAGGAAAAGTTCTTCCCTTCCATTCTTTTACATTCAGTTCACTCTTCAATGATCTCTGATATTAGCAACCCCGATGCAGGAAGGATTTGAATATCATCACGCAGAGAGAGGATATGTAATGTTAACTTATTGGCTACCTGAAGGACCCAGCATGCTTCCCGCTAATGCTTCACATCAAGTAGGGGTTGGAGGATTTGTCATCAATGACAAAAATGAGGTATGTGGGTTAGTTGAGGTTGAGTTGATATGAATGAGAAGAGAGAACCATGGTTGAGCTATCTATTTTAAAGTGGCAAGAATATGTATTTTATCCGATTCCGAGGTATTCCATATAATTCACATCTAGGACAATTTTCATGAGCTGCTTTAGTGCTGCTTCTTTAGTTTATTATAAAGATAATACTATCACAATAATAATAAGGTAAAATACCCTAATATCTCTAAATTGTAATCGAAATTCCAAACGAGTTTATTAATTTTTAAAATAGATACTCTATTCAAAAAATGAAAATACTGTTGACAGAAATTAAAAAAAATAAATTTTTTTTATTAATTTAAAAATTAAAAAAAAAGAAAGGAGCATCGATCGGTGCTCCTAATGGAGAGCAGCACCAGTGCTCCCCTTGGGGATCCCGAGCACTGGTGCTCCCTTAGGGAGTCCGATTGGGGCTCCCCAAGGGACCTCCGATGCTCCCCATCTTGAGAGGTTTTTTTTTTTTACTTAATAAAAAAATAAAATTATATATTAGTATTTTTAAAAATTAATTAAGAGTAAAATTATCTTTTTACCTTTATCACAGTAAGTTGATGAAAATACTAACATTTGATTAATGGCTAAACTTACGTATCTAACAAAAAATATTTTTTTAAGATAGGATGTTCATTTTGAAAACTAATGAACTTTCGTATAATTTTGATTAAAATTTAAAAAGTAAAACATTTTACCCTAATAATAATATTTCTCTTGTAGAAACTGATAATTGGACGTGGCAACTCATGGACTTAGCGATTTTGAGGCTGGAAGTTAGACCGATACTATGCTGATGTATTTAATGGCTTTGCACATCCTTTCCTTATAAAGAAAAAGCAGACCATATACAAAACCAATTTGGTTGAGTTTTTTATATTACTTTAATAACATGGACCTTCCATTTTCTTAAGTTACTTGTATAAAGTTTTACAAGCATTAAAAACCAATAACTTAAATTCTAATGCAAGTATTTGCAACGATCTATTACAGGTTCTTGTAGTACAAGAGAAATACTGTGCTCCAGCATTTGTTGAGCTTTGGAAAATACCAACCGGTTTCATTGCTGAGGTATATTATTGGGTTTGAATTGACCTAATGAAAGTTTTAGATCAAAGAAGAAAATACCAACCCCTTTTTTTTTTGTTATAAACGGCTGAATCTTTCAATTAATTAAGTTTTGTTTGGTATGATAGTCAGAGGAGATTTTTACTGGAGCTGTAAGAGAAGTCAAGGAAGAAACTGGGGTAAGTATATTTTGCTTGGTACATTGCCTCTAAGATGCTATTTCAATCGTGTTGTTATCAGTAACTTAATCTCAGTTCAGAGAGTTCAAATTTGTCTAATTGGGCTAACGTATTAATACTAGCTGCACTTGTTCCACATTGCAGATTGACACTGAGTTTGTGGAAGTAGTAGCATTCAGGTAACACAATGGAACTGACTTTGCAAATGTCACCACCTCTGTCCAAAGAATTTTTGTATAGCAAGTCCTACTTCATGCAGTAAATTTGTGATATTTTGATTACTGATACTTGCTTGTAACTCCATCCCAGGCATGTGCACAATGTGGCCTTTGAAAAGTCAGATTTGTTTTTCATCTGCATGCTAAAACCACTATCAACACAGATTATGGTTGATGATCATGAAATTCAAGCAGCCAAGGTAAGTACCAACTCAGATTATGATTTTCATCTTGCCTCTCTCTCCAGTTACTATTTTGGGGTGTAATATACTGATTCAAAAGACATCTTTCTTCTCTTTGAACCACTAAAGTCTTTCAACAGATGATGAAACAGATCAGTTTCTGTTTAATCTTCTTCCTCCTATATATTATTATCAAGAATAGTTGTTGGCTTACTAAATATTAATTTTGTCAATTGGCAATCGTGCAGTGGATGCCTTTAGTTCAGTTTGTGGAGCAACCACTGATTCAAGAAGATTGCATGTTCAAGAAAGTCATTGATATCTGCATTGCCCGCCTGGGAAAGCGCTATTGTGGATTGTCTGTACATCAATTGGCTTCTAGATTTGATGATAAAATATCTTCTCTGTACTATAATGTCGTTGACTCACAAGAGATCAACTGTATAGGCAACTGAACAATTCAAGATCACTGCACACTGCTCCTTTCTGCCCTTGTCATTGCCTTGTGGAAATGCGTTTCTTCTTTGCATTCAAAACAAGGGTAACAGTCCATGGAGCCTGTCTCTATATTGAGAAGTACTACCATTTTTGCGAAGAAGGCAGCTAATACGTAACCTGTAATTGCAAATATATTTTTAATGGAAATATGCCTTTGAATGTAAAAATATGGTTAGTTTAATTTTAGATGTGTGATAATCGCTCTTTTTCATTTTTTTTTTCATTGCTTAGATGTTCGTGTCTCTTTTGCTTGATAAAGCACAAACTTTTGGCAATTTTTAGAAGTTTGAAGATTCAGAATTGATCAAGCTGCTTTCCCCACCTTCATTTTCTTGTGATTTCTATGCCAAACTAACAGTAACTCAATGAGGTGATCCATTGCTATCAAGCCAGAAGTGAAGACTGTATCTTATCAGAGGACTGATTCTCTTCCTGTATTAGGCGAACTGATTAGTCTAAATCCATCTGTCAGAACTCTATTAAACGCTTTAACAAGTTTGTTAAAAAGGGATTCTCAGGAAATGAGTTGTCAAATATTCAGTTAGCTTACTCTGAATCCGATATAAATTAAACATGTTTAACATGTCTGGTCAATCAGTTTTTGCAATAACTCAACCCTTTTTTTTTTCCCTAAGAAATGAGAGATCATGATTAGGTATTGCATTGATCATCGAAGATTCCATCGAAATGTTTACATTTGTTATACCTTTCTCAGCCTTTTGGCTAAGATCTGGCATTGAACCAACCCCACGAACAGCTTGGCGATCAGTCAAAAAACCAGAAAAACTAAGGCCGGCTTAGCCTAGAATGCCCATCAGAGCCTGATTCAAGTGAAGAGGCAGAAGCAAGACAATGCCATGTGTGGTATGCTCATCCAATGTCTTTGAGTGTATAAGAAGGTCAGACATTGCAATCTGGTGGGTCATGGTTCATTACAGACAAAAGTGGGTGGTCCTGTCAAGTAAAACCGTAATGCTTTTCACATCAGATTTTGCATACTTCTTTGCTGGAAGCTGGACACTGTTCCAAACTAGATTTTGCATATTCAATCAAGTCAATGATATTTTCTTCCATGATTGTGGCTGTCGTGAGTTTCCTTCTTGCCCTGATGGACAAACCTTTACTATAATCCCTGTTGCTTTTCAGGATAAAATGCATGAGATTTTCATTCTTGTGTTCAAACCAAGGTGGCAATGGTTTTCACCTTAGCTCAACTGTCTCCTTTAGCCATCTTCTCTAAATTATTAAAGCTTGACAACCATACGCCCCTTTATAAAATTCCGTCAGCAGAAAGAGAAGGTTATTTGATTTTTGGAAAAGGACAAGGCTAAACAGAGAACGTTCGGACAAAATTAGTATACCTCATAGAATTTATTAGCAGATGTACGCCTTAAATAAATATGCTAGGTTAAATAACAAACTTATACAGGCATATATGATAAATGACAGAAATATTTTCTGTGATTTTAGGTACAATAAATTTGCCACCGGAAATTTTAAATTAATATTGTATTGAATTTTTTTTATTTAATATTGTCTGATTTTATTATATTATTAATATTGAAAACAATATCAAATTTTAAATTTTGAAAAACAAATTCATTCCGTCTTAAATCATAGAATATTTGTTTAATTATATATAATTATTTTCTATTTATAGAATTAGATATAGTTGGACGTAACTTGCTTAGACAATTAATATCTCTGCAAAATTCTTATATGTCTCAAATTTTCTAAGTTTATTGACGTGTGGATAGAGTGAGTAAATTGATGGATTAGGCGGTTTAGTCTACCATATTTAAAAACCAAATGGATCAATCATTTTTAAAACATAAACAAAAACTGATCAAATATAAAAGAAGATCAAACCAACCAAACATATGATTAGATTGGTTTGGTTGGTCCGGTTTTGGATCAATATATCAAAATTTTATCACTTTTTTTTATAAATTATAATATTAAAACTTATAAACTTCATCCATAATTATATATATATATGAAATTAATGATATGTCTTATGTGTTATAATGTTTTATATCAAATTTTATATAAATAATAACTAATTATAAATAATATGTTATAAAATCTAGGGTAATAGCTAATAAACTTATTCAATGTAATCATATAAATAAAGTTTATTATAAGTTATTGTAATACTTATATATAAATTAAATGTATGTATATATAATATATTATTTTATTATATATATAATTAATTATACAAATTATATGTTAAAATATTTTATATCAAAGTTTGTATAAATAATAACTAATTATAAACAATATGTTATAAAATCTAAGGTGATAACTAATAAAGTTATTAAGTGTAATCATATAACTAAAGTCTATTATGTATATATAATATATGACTTTATTATATATATATATATATATATATGAAATTAATGACATAATTTATATGTTATAATATTTTATATTAAAGTTTGTATAAATAATAACTAATTATAAATAATATATTATAAAATCTAATGCAATAACTAATAAAGTTATTAAATATAATCATATAAATAAAATTTATTATAAATTATAGTAATATTTATGCATAAATTAAATATATGTATATATAATATATTTATACAATTATACATATAACATTTTATATTACGAAACATTAGTAAAGTGTAATAATTATAACATATTAACATGTAGGATATTTACTATCATATATTATAATATTAACATATAAATTATCATTTAAAATATATAACTTATAATTTCATATTAATACAGATTTATAAATAAATAAATATAATTAATAGTAAATTGCTATCATTATGACTTGTATATGTACACATAATATTCTAATATATTTTAAGTATATTATTAATTAAGTTTACTATCAATTCTTCTTAATATATAAATAATATTTTATATATTAATAATATAAATATGTAAAAAACTAGTTTAGTTTTTAAAGTGGATTGGTCCAAAAATTTTAAAATCAAAAACCGATAAAAAAATTAATTGAACCAAACATTTTGAGCCAATTAATCCAATATATTAATTAAATCGAACTAATTTACTCAAATCATATTTAATTTGAGACGATAATTAATTTGAATTGATTTTACTCACCTTTAAATGTGGGTAACCATCACAAACGAAATTATGGAATGTTGGCCATTGGCCAAGTCTGGCCTAAATGGTCCTAAGAAAGGAATGGCACTAGGATGTGATTATAATGACCATTATTTATTATAGCCATTTTAAATTAGGAGAGCTGAAACAAGGGACCATTACTTTTGGTTGAAAAGTGGAAAATCATAATGATTTTCAAAAACAAAAAAAAAAATGATTTGAATAGTATGTATTTTTTTTTTATTTTTGAGTTTAGCATAATTCTTGAATTTGTTATAAAAAGTTTTCAATAATAATTAGTAGAAAATAAGGAAAAACTTAAATGAACATTTTTTTTGTATATAACATAGATGAATTTAAAATCTTTATAAACTCAAAAATATAAAATTTATTTTATTTTCCTTCTTTTCTTGGCCTACATGACTGCATTTGGGCAGTCATTCCATGTTCAGTCATTTGAGCAATCTATACAAATGCATGCACATTGACACCATACTCTAATATTATTTTTTTTAAAATAAATATCATGATTAAGAATCACAATAAATAAAATATTCTTATTGAAACTTTATTATTTATCTAAATACTCAAACTCTATGAAAACTCAATTAATATTTTAAAATTATTATCTAAATTTTATTGAAATTAAACAGATATTACTTACTAAATATCGGAATTATCATCTCCTATTACAACTTTTTCTCAAAGCAACTAATCTAAAATTTAGTCACTCCACAATCTTTTCAAAAGAAAAGAAAAATTAAATAAAGCTTCCTTTACACATTGACCCAATAAATAAATTGAATAAATAATTAAAATTTTGACTATAAGTTCTTATAACCTAAAAGAAAACAAAAAAGAGATCTAAAGGAAAATAAATGATTAATAGATTAGATTAAAGACAGGCAACGATTCTAAATTCTTAATCCCAACCGTTTATCCAATTTAGTATTGTAAGAGAGATTAATTGAATAAACTATGAAGTCCTGAATTCTGTACTACTTTTTATACCCAAACAAATTAAACTTGAACTTCACTTTTTTTTTGTGAAAAAGAGCTCCATGATTCATGTATCTTCTTTTTTCTCTTTCTGAAAAGAACAAAGAGAGTTGCTTGAATTACCTGAAATCTCCCTTTCTTTCTCTGATCTCTGCCCCAAAGCTGTTGCATTTAAGCTCTCTCTGAGTCTCCTCTTCATTGGTAAGCTACAAAGCTTTCAATTTTCTTTTTCCCTAAGATTTTTGTTGTTTATGCTTTCATTTCTTGTTCACCATTTGATTTTCTTGGATTTATTACCGTCTCTCACAATGTTTACTCGGAAAAGTTAGTTAATTTTTATATATGCTCTGTTGGGGTTTCCTGGGAAACCTAGAAAAGGGAAAGTTAATGCCTCTGGCTCTTAATTTTACACAATTTGGAAAGAAAAAAAGGAACCCAATACTTAAAAGCTTTTCGTTTCTTTTGCTTTATTTTCTTGGTAACCAAATTGTTGGGGACTTTTGCTTTCTGGGTTTATATGTTCCAGTTTCAACTGTTATGACATTATGGTAAGCAGTAGCTGTTCTGAAACTTTTGAATTATTTGTGTTATTTTGTATTAATTGAATTTTGACGTCTTGTTGATACAACCCATATATTTGTTTTCTTGGTCTGGTGCAGAGGATGAGGAGCTTCTAATATACATTGGAGATTGAAGGTTAGATTTTAAGGGTACAATGCGGTTGTTTCCTTCAAATTCGAGTGTGACAAAGGGGCAGAGTAATGGAGGAAGCAATCGCGCTTTGTTGTATCTCAATGTATATGATCTCACACCTATAAATGACTACCTTTACTGGTTTGGGCTTGGGATATTCCACTCTGGTATTGAAGGTATCATTTCTCCTTTATGTTGATTTGGGTGTTAGTTCTTGTTCTCATGCGTGAACTTTCTGGTCAGATGTGGATAATTTTGTCTTGAGTATCTAGTTGATTTAGTTGATTGGCATTGCTAGCTTTTTACCTTAAGCTTAGTTATTTGATGAATAGCCTTGGACATACAGACATGGCAGGATATGATGCAGTTCTTTTTAACAAAACTTTTAAAAGAAGATATTAAAAAAAAAAGGAAAATGAAAAAGAAAGGGATCTATTGGTTCATTAATGTCTCCAAGCAAGTTATGCAATTTAATTACTATTTACACTGATGGCATTATTTGATCTCAGTTTGCTAACTGTTTTATGAAGTTTGTCCATAGTCCCCGTCTTTTGATGATTTCTTATTTATTAAAAAATGTTAATCTTTGATTTCTCCCGCCTTACTATTTTCAAAATTTCTGTGAATTTTAACCTATTGTTCCATTTTTGATAATCAGTACATGATTTGGAGTATGGCTTTGGAGCACATGAGTATCCTACAAGTGGGGTTTTTGAAGTGGAACCAAGAAGTTGTCCTGGTTTTGTCTTCAGACGATCAGTATTATTGGGCAGCACTAACATGTCTCGTTCAGAATTTCGGGCATTTATGGAACAGCTTTCACAAAAATACCATGGAGACACGTATCATTTGATTGCTAAGAATTGCAACCATTTCACTGATGAAGTGTGCCTGCAGCTAACGGGAAAGCCTATTCCTGGATGGGTAAATAGGCTGGCTCGATTAGGTCAGAAAACTGTCTGCTTTCATGTTCATGTTATCCAAGAAGCTGTATTGTATTAATGGTTTCTAGTGGTGGTAGATTGCATATTCATATGGCATGCTTATAAAAGAATCTCTCATTGTTAGATATTGCATTAATGCTAGCTCCTGATTATTCTGGCCCAGAGGTTGGATGGTTCCAACCATTATATGAATGTCTATCATTTCTTCTTCATTTTATGTAGGGTTTTGAAGGATGGGATGAAATAGCTTCTAACACTTATAGGATATGTAACAGTGGATTGTGTAGTCCTTGCAATTCCCTTTATCTGATCAACCAGGTTTTTGATGTTTCAGGTTCATTTTGCAACTGTCTACTTCCAGAAAGCATTCAAGTTACTGCAGTTCGACATCTTCCTGATCATCCAACATATTCTGGTAAGCTTCTTCTGGCAACCATGTCTCAAAGGTTTGTCATGTTCTCTACAAGTTTCACCAAATGTGCTTATCAGTTTTACTGCTGCACTGAATGGATTTATAATTGTCTTGCAAATGGTTTAGAAGCTTGGTTGCTTCGATTGTGAATTCTGACACTGCATTTGCACATAGTTTTCTGGACCGTGAGAACAGTGGAGCTGTTCTGCTAACTTGGGCTGTGAATAACCATGTGTAAATTGCATTACATATGAGATAAATTGTCTGTCGAAAATCTAAAAGCAATTATTCTGTGTTGCTATGCTTGTTTATTGTTTAAGTTTTGTTAACTTTCTGATTACTATTGCCGTCAAGTTTTTTATCAAGATATTCTTCCAATGCAGATGATGAGATATTAGATTCTGCCGCAACATCATTAACAGCAGAGAGTGAGGAAGAGGATTCAGATCATCATCTGCTGACAACACCAAATAGTGATGTTGCATTTCTGAAAGAAAAGCCAGTGAGGCTTGCCAAAGAACTCCTATGATCTTTTCTCCAACTGTAATTGTTTCTTTTTGGGTTCGTTCTATTATTTGTTCTTCTAGCATATGGTCCCAAATGCATCAGAGAACATGTCAGAGCTCTTCAAGGTACAGTGATGATGCTGTTGACTTCATTTTTATTTTAAAATGTGTGCTCATGCCTCAACTTATTCCTTTACTACGGTGCTAAGATTTAGATCTGTTAAGAGTATAACCCTTGAAGTCGTGGGTTGTTACTAGATGCTATTAGATTTGAAAGAATTTCCATGTTTTTGTAATGTATCACTCTCCGAATGTTGTGCATCCTGGCCAAATATTCAGATTCTGTATTATTAGCTGTATTTCCTTTATCTCATTGTGAGAAAATAAATATATTCTGACTTATTTTGTTCATCGAACATAAAATTTCTATTTGGTTCTAGGTTTTATTGGAGGTGAAAGCTTGAATTTTGTGTTATTACTTGGATGGCTAGAAGGGTAATGAGTTCTCCAGTTGTGAACGCACGTAATCTGCATTGATTTGGATGAAATGGGTTATGCCCATATTTTAAAATTGACAGCAATGTATCAAGCTCAAGTTAGCTATCATCTCAGTTTAAGTGAAATTTTCTATAAACCAACACAGTGAATTTGAAAGTATACTTGCCGAGAAGCAAAGGTGACTTTGTTTTATATGAGGATCTGTTTTCTGCTTTGCATCTGCCTTCAGTGAGAACGTTAAAGAAGCCAGCCAGTTCCTCTTGTTGCTTTCTCCAGACTAGGTGTCAAAGTCTCCATCTGGGTAGGACTGTATAATGCTGGAACCGTAGGGAAAAAAAAGTGCCGTGCCGTATTGGTAAGGATGATTCCTCAAGTGTTGGAGAAGTCGTCACAAACATTCAGTGACGCAACTAACACGAAACAAAATGAACTTTATATGGGGAAAAGAGTTGTTAAGGGCGTTGACTTGAGCAGCTTTGGAAAGCGAGGCTGCTTCTGGACTCTTGATAGGGAGAATAAAAGCAAGTCCTAGCAGAAAAAGACCTGCACAGAGGTCCACAAAATTAAAAAGTAATGCTGCAATTTCCACAATCTAGAGGGATTTATAGACTTGATCATTGATCAGTTGGCCCCAAAATAAAAGTCTTTATTTTAATTCGTAACTTCTCCAAGGAAGTTTCCTGCCCGCTTAACAATCTTGACGGAAAAAGATGGCTAAAACTTGGAAGCAACCATTCAAGTCATGTCGAATGTCTTGCTTAATGTTTCCTAGCAAAGGGGGTAAGCGTAAAGAGAGAAGAGTGAAGAATCTTATTTAATTACTTAAGGGCCCGCTCAATCCTCATTGACTCGGTGGTCTTTCACGCTTCCGGTCCTTGTGCGTGCGTGCTGGACTCCTCCTTTACTTTGCCCTTTTTTAAACCATTTTAAGTTCTCATCTTTTCATATATATAACATAAAGAACTCAGAAGAAAACTAAGCCTAAGCTAAGCATTTACTAGCCTGGTCCTTCCGTCCACGTTTTTGGCATTATAGTGTAGTGCAATGGATACTTCCGTCTTCTTCATTCTCCTTTTTTCTTTAGTTCTTTCAAGTACAGCGGCTTTTGAGTCCAGCTGCCCACCTGCAAAATTTGGTCATGGTGCTTTCGATATCAGGTTCCCTTTCAGACTAAAAACCCATCAGCCCCAAAACTGTGGTGACCGAGGTTTTGATCTTTTTTGCAGAAACAACTCCACCATGATCCACTTCCCATCTTACGGTGACTTGGTTGTCAAATCCATTTCTTATGATACAAGGAAACTAAATCTCCTTGACCCCAAAAATTGTGTCCATGAAGTTTTTCTAAACCTCAATCTTTCCCTCACTCCATTTGATTACTACCATGTCTTGAGGAACTATACGTACTTCAATTGTTCAGCTTCGCTTGGGCCCTCTGTCACCCAAGTCCCATGTTTAAGTGGTCCTCAAAACCATGTTTATACTGTAGAATCTCCTGTTCCCATGCCAGATTCTTGCAGGACAATAAAAACTGTCGCAATTCCATTTGCATACAGTTCTTATCTTTCCGACAGCAGCTTCGGTCTCGGGCTAACTTGGGACTTGCCAGAACGTCAGTACTCCGGCTCCCAGTCTAAAACAGGATGGTTCCATTTAGCACCAAAAGAAGGTAACTTCTCATCAATTCTCTTTCTTAATGTGATACATAGATTGGCTATTTTAGCTTGTGTCTTCTTTGCTCGAATTCGGTGATCCTGATGCAACAAATTAAATGAAACAAGTACTAGATGAACAATCTGTTAGCCAGTCAGGAACTCCAGAAAAAAATTTCATGCATTGGAGTTCATGTATATATATATGTTTGTAGTAGCTTATAGGTTCATTGGTAATAAACAGATTTGTGCACCAGCAAACATGAACTTGATCAACTTCATGTTTCCACCCTTAATTCATCACTTCATCGTATCTTAGTGACTCCTCCTTTCAAGCGTTTACTTTAGCATTGATAGTTGCCTTTTCTTCTCAGTTCATAGGGCAGTAAGTTTTTGTTTATTTATTATTAATTTTTATTTCTCCATTGACGTTAGTACTATTGTTGAGGCAGATAGATCAGCAGCCGACACATGGCCAAATTGTGGAGACCTCTGCTGGCTCTTTCATTTTCCTTCTTTATTTTTTTGGCACAGTTGGTGATTGATATACTTTTATGAACTGTCTGTGCTGCTGGGTGCTTGACCACATGAATCTATCAACGCTACTTAACACCATGCAATTCTAAAATTTTATAATATCTGTGAACAGGTGCCACAAAAATAGCACCAGAAACTCTTATTGCTGATTGTTGACAACTGATGTTTACTGAATTTAATGGTTAATTCATATTATGGTTCAAATTTTTGCAGTCCCAATGATAGCAGGCATGGTTCTTTTAGCTGCTGCAATGCTGATAGGCATGAAGATCCTTTATAACCAGATACTGGTTTCACATGTAGACAAGGAAAATCAATTTGTAAAGAAGTTACTAGCATAAAATCTGCTAAAAATGATTAAAATGACCATGTAAATTGAGTATTCGGTGTTAATTATAGTTGCCAACAATGCTTTTTTTTTTTCTTTTTTCAGTGTAAAGGCTTTCTATCTTTCTTTTTCCCCAACTAGAGATACAAGTTGAGATATTTAGATAATTTTGTTCTGCCTCTATGGGTTGTGCTTTACATTTTTCTCAGGTTGGCTTTCCAGTGTATGTACCAAAAGAATATTGACCCAATAGCCAACAGACTCATATGCTGCTTTTCTTCCTTGTTTAAATGGGCTTAGATGGGTTTCAATCCTTGTCAACCCAATAACTTAATAAAAAATCCAAAGCCCAAAACGTTAGTCAAAGAAATTAAGAAACTCTTGCATTGCTATGCTCTTGGTTGACCTTTACACTTATAGCATGTTTGGTTGAGAGAATGGTTAAGTCATTCTCTTTTTATTCTCAAAAAATTTTGGTTTCTTTGTTTGGTTGAAAAATGGTCTAAGGAATAGCCATTCTTATGAAATGACTATTCTTCAAAATCCTTAAAAACCAAGGAATAGCTAATATCATCCTCTCCCATGGTATTAACTATTCCATAGTTAAGGAATAAATTAAAAAATTGATAAAGATAAAAATACCCTTTACAAGTTTAAAAAATTACAACTTCATTTGTATAAAATATTATTTTTCTCTCTCTCTTCTCTTTCTCTCACTTAATTCCAACTTTTAATAAAATATTAATATTAAATTATAAATAAAATATTAATATTTAAATTATCAATTATTAATAAATAAATTATAAATTATTCCTATTTAAAAAAAACAAACTAAAAATAAATAAAAATAATANTTTATTTAATTATTATTGCTCTAATATTTAATTCAAAGTCTCATTTCTTATATAATTATTATTCTTGCTGTATACGCACTTACGAAAGGTCTTAGTATTGTTTCCATCTCCTTTAAACGTAGGTGAGGTGACCTTCCATGCTTTATTATTATTAATTTTGTGAGCTTCCATGCTTTTATTCATCACGTGTGTTCCACTTATAACCTATGACTCCATTGCCAATTGTCACCTTTAGTAATCTCTCAAATGCCAAGCACCTAACCTTCAAGGACAAGCGGAAAGCCAATCTCCGGATTAGATTCCAAAGTCCCATAGCACAAGCAACTTACGCTACGGAAGAACCAAACCTCTTTTCTCTTTTACCCAATTAAAGACTGCAACTACCCTTTCATTTAACATAACACTGTAAAATATATTTGTTAAATTAAAAATAATATAATATTTAAATATTAATTATTAATATTTTAATTAATTTTTAGATTATTAATATTTAAAAAATCTAATAAAAATAAAATGTCATATAAATAATAAAGGGTGTTTTTGTCTTTTTATTTTCTATTCCTTTCTTATTCCAAAATTATTATTACCAACCAAATACTACAATAAGTTATAATAATTATTCATGTCCTATTCTCTTTGTCATACCAAACTAAGTAATAACTATTCTATTCTATTTCCACCTCATTTTATTCCCACATAATAACTACTCTATTCCATTCTTATCTATTCTGCCAACCAAACATACCATTAAGCTCTCCTCTGTCTCTCTCTCGCTCTCAGCAATCAGCATGCTTTGTTATTTCCTCTTTCGTAGCGGCATACGTGTCCAATTTGGATCGTAGAAACAAAGGGAAATGGAGATTGTTGATCATTTTCTCCATGGGCATCCTTGACGCTCACTGAGCAGGAGAAGGTCAATGATGAAGTTGTCTGTTCGGGATGTGGAAACTGCTTATCGGGTCCTGTCTATGGATGTAAAGACTGCAAGTTTTACATTCATAAATCCTGCTCTCAACATCCAGAAGAGATCCAAAATTTCTTGCGCTCGTGCCCTCTTGTACTCAAGATTTTACTCTATGTAAGTAATGCTTGTTTCAAAAGATGTTGCTCACCGGTATCCGTTAGCAGTTGTGGATCAGAAAGATTTGGAAGTTTGGTGCGGTATATGTGAGAAGCTGTGCTCTGACTATGCCTACGGTTGAGAGGAATGCAACTTTTTTTCTGATTTGTGCATGATGAACATTCCACGACAGATCAACGATCCTTCCACCCTTGCCCTCTCATTCTGCTCACAACTCCACATTACGTTTGTGTGGATTGTGATGAAGATGGCTCAGGCTTGGCGTCTCGGTACTGTTAGAATTTTGAGAAACTTGATATCATTAGTCATGGTGGTCTACTCTGATATCATTTGTCACGGTCCACGTTTCCAAAAGAAAAGGCTTATGTTTATATATCAAAAACTCATCTCATCGATCTGAGATCATAGACACGAAGCCCGAATCTTTAAATTTAGAAATTGAGAAATTAAAAGCAAGGTTGTAGAAACTTGAAGCAAAACTTAAGCGAATCTATCTGCACTAGATGAACTTGAGGCAGAAAATTTCCTGTGTACATATCAGTCAAAGCACAACACAAAGGAAAATAAGTATTCAACTAAAAAGCTTCAACTTCAGGAGGGCTGGCTTCCGATCAGTCTTGAGTCTATTATGACATATGCATCGAGTATATATCATGGTAAAGGCAGCCAAGGGTGTTTGGCATGTCTATATTATTATTTTGTAAAGATGCAGAAAAAATTCATGTTCAACCTTCTTAATTTCTAAGATTGTGAAATGAACTTCTTGAAGCACTTGGCAACCGCGTGGCCTTTAAACAAGAAAGAACAAATTGATCCTTCTTTACCCTCTGCGAATAATTATGATTTAGTAGATGATTTTCCAATAGCATTTTCAACTATTGCAGGGGGCCAAAGTCGTGCCATGATCATGCCTTATAAGATCATGACATAAGAGAAAATGAGTGACTTGATCATGCCAAAGGAGGTAATTCTTGGAATCTAATTTAATAGAGACAAGATTGATGATGTTTAGGAAAGAGAAAGAAGAAAAGGTGTTACTTGATGCCATGATAATTGGAAATGAGGAATCTGATTTAATCTATGGAATAAAGAAACAATGAAAAAAAGAAAGGTAGACGTGTTTAAAAAACTCTTAGAGAGGTTGAAAAGAATAAAAAGAAGTCGTAGCCTCACCTTCTGATAAAGTAAAAAGAAAGAACGTGTAGGTTACGTAACCACTAAGGTTCGGCTAGCATATATACTTATAACACCTATCCAAGATAGGAATGTCTATCCATATGTGAAAGAACATTTAACTAATTACTAAATTAACATATTACTCTATTAAAAAAATGATGCTTTGAAAATTATAATGGCAAATAAGGGTGAAAAATGGTGATTTAAGAAAAAAATAAAAAAAAAATTGATTTAAGCAAAGAGTACTAACATAGCAAACTAACGATTCTAATCTTGCAGGAAATATTGTGTTCTGCACACTGGGATTTTATTAATGGGGTATTGTAATGGAATTCTGGGGTTAACTTTGTGGCTGTTATGCCAGTTTTTGTTTTGATCTTTTAGAATATTCGTAGCACAAATCATGCTGGGGTTATGTCCCATATGATTTGACTGCAACTCTACCAAAAGGAGGATGTTTTTGTACACCTTTTATCAAGTAATGAGATCAATTCAAGGCCTTGAGAAAAAAAAACAAAACCTAACAACTCTAATCTTATTTCGTATTACAAATTCATTATGAATTTAAGATGCCGTTTTGCACCTTATCCAATTGGAGACGGCATCCCTTTCTTCCCCGACACCCCACACCCACTGTTTGATTTCCTCTTTAAAGAGGGCTTTGATTCTCTTTCTTTTAACTTGTAGAACTCAGTTTCTTCGTCTAGCATTCTGTCATTGACTTTTGTTTTTCTTCCATCTATACCAAAATTTTCAGAGCTTTGGAGGCTCGAATTTATTCTTTGTCTACTACTCTGTCTTGTTTTACTTTTACTTTGTTTGGGCATTTGCGGCCAAAAGGACAGCGCTTGGAGCCATCCTGTCCGCAAACGTAAGGATTTGGATTCATTGTTGTTGCAAAAACGCAATAAAAGAGAGATGGAAATTTTTAAAAAACACCTCCATAAACATCCCCTGTGGTTCATCGAGAAGGGAAACCAAAAGTTGTTCTGCACGTTATGTGGGGAACGCTTATCTGGCTCGGCATACGGTTGCAGCATGTGTAAGATTTTCATCCATGATCACTGTTCTAAGCTTCCACCCAGTATTGAAAATTTCTTGCACCCATGCCCTCTTGTCCTCAATATTGTATCGCATGATTACTTGCCCTGTGACTGTACTTTCTGTATGCAACCTATCGGCGCATATAGCTATCACTGCGAGGAATGTTATTTTGATATGCATGTTCAATGCGCCCTACAGCCCACCATGAAATCAGAAGGTGAGAAGCTTATTCAGCACTTCACTCACTGGCATCCTTTAAAGCTTATTCAGAACAAGGAAGAGGATCAAGTTTGTTGTTTCAAATGTCAAAAGGTGTGCTCTGGTTCTGCAACTGCTTATGGCTGCGAGAAATGCAAATTTTTCCTCCATGACTCTTGCATGATCAGCATTCCACGAAAGATCAATCATTTCCTCCACCCATGCCCTCTCATTTTGTGCACGAGTGGAATCTTTTACACGTGTGGGGGTTGTGAAGATAGCGGCTCATTCTTGACCTTCAGCTGCAGAAGGTGTCGCTTCGAACTAGATGTCAAATGCGCCGTACTTCCCACTGTCAAATCTGGAGGTGCCAAGCAGATTCAACATCCTAGTCACCAACATCCACTAGCACTCCTTGGAAAACATAAAGGGCCGTGGTGTTCGATGCAAAGCATGTGGGAAAATTTGTTCAGGTCTTACAAATACTTTTGGTTGTCGCAGATGCAAGGTTTTTTTCCACAAATCATGCGCTGTTGAATTATCAAAAGAGCTTGATCATCCCTTTCATCCCCACCCTCTCACTCCCTCATCCTATCCACAGAATGATTCTTGTGCGGCATGCGGATTGATTGTCAGGTCTCTGCCATTCTATCGCTGTAACGAGTGCAAATTTAGCCTTCATAAGGATTGTGCTAAGCTCAAACCCTCTTATAAGTACGGACCTCACCCGCACCTTCTCACTCTTATTGATAAAACGGATGGAATTTACTGCGACATATGTTATGAGAAAGCCAACAACTTCTGCCTTCGCTGTGTGGTATGTAGGTTTAGCATCCATCTCTACTGCCATCGCTCAGTACCAAAACAATAGAACATAAATGCCATATACATCCTTTAACCCTTACAGAATCTCCTTTTGAATTTGAATTGAATTCACCAGAAGACGAAGATGACGAATTCTATTGTGATGCTTGCGAGAAAAAAAGAGACAAAGAAAATCCAGTTTATTACTGTGTAAGCTGTAAATTTATTGTTGAAACTGGCTGTGTCATCTCCGCGGTAAGTTTACAATTTGATTTGCCACAATTTGTTCCTTTCATTGTTTTGAACTTTCATATAAATTCTTTGAACTTTCACACAAATTCTTTGAAGGAGGATTAGATGAATTACAAGTTCTAGTTGGCTTTGAAACTTTTGTTAACTATGCTATTTTCTTATAATTTTTAAGAAATCTTAATTACAATTTATATTTGGTTTTTTTCAGCTGTTACCATGCTTAAGCCGGAGCACCACCATTTCCATAGATAAAGATATTTCTAGAGGCGAGGCTGGGCTTGCAGAGCTAGACGAAATAATCGCAAAACTTAAAGAAAAGGCAGAGCCTCTAAAATTAGAATTAGAGAAATTGCGATCAAGTTTACAGGAAGTTGAAGACCAACTAGAGCTAATAACATGGGAACTAAATAAACTTGAGGAACATCGTTTCCTGTACAGTTACGAGCTTCAGCGAAAGAAAATACGGGCGGTACATGTCTCGGATGTACAAGTCCTCTCTCGACTATGGCCATTTTGCTCCAATCGCTCCGCCAGATAATTCAGTTATGTGATTCCTGAAACAACATTTATTACGGTCACTCAAGAACCATCTTTATTGTAATTATTATTTTTTTTATTTTTTTATTACTTGGGCCTTATCAGATATCAATTAGTTCTTTGGAACCTTCTTTTGTAGAGGCCCAATAGCCAGGAACCAGTCCAGCTAAGTAATTAAAACTTAGAATGATCAAAACATTAGGTTAAGCAATCTAAAAAAAGAGAAAGGAAAACAAAAAAAACAAAAACATTAAACAAAATAAAAAAATAAAAAGAAAAGAGAGCCAGCTGGGCATGGCTCAGTAGGGTCGAGTCTGAGGTGAGATCAGATATAAAAAGCTGACCTCATTCCAGATTAGGGTAATTTCAGAAAATTTGAAACAAAAAAAAATTTTAGGAAGAATTCAAAACCTTTAATAAAAAGTGAAAAAAGATAAAAGAATTGAAGATATGAGTGAAAAAAAGGGCAATCTACCAGCTAAAAATATACCCAACAAAAAACAAACACGAGGAAAAAAACAGAAAAACAAATAAAAATGAAAGCCAATGGTTTAGCTTTTTGGTTTTTGTTCTGTTAGTAGGGTTTTGAATATTTAGGAGTTTAGAAGGTGAGAAATCGAAGATAGGCACCGTTGAACAGAAAAGAAGGGCGGCGGGTTAAGGAGACGCTCCATCCATCCATCCAGGAAAAAGGTTGGATTGCTCCTTCCATCCCATTTCAGTTTTTCCAAGGAACAATAACTCTTGTTTTCGTTAATTTAGGTATGACTTTGATTCGAATTTCACCTTATCCATTTGTAAACGGCATCCCTTCCTTCCTGAACCCCAAAGATCCCCCAACCCACGCTTTCATTGCCTCTTTACAGAGGGCTTTGGTTCTCTTTCTTTTTAGCTTTTTATATTCTTCCATGTCTACCAAAATTTCCATTACATCTAAACGGTTGTGAATAGATTTTGATACCACAGATATCATTTTCAGGGCTTTGGAGGCTCAAAAATATTCTCTCTCTACTCTGTCTTGTTTTACTCTGCTTGGGCAATTTTCTGTCATCGTCTGATTAGCTAAAGGATTTGGATTTTGGATTCATTGTTGTTGCAGAAAAGCAGTAAAAGAGAGATGGATTTCATTAAACATTTTCTCCATAGACATCCTCTGTCGTTCATCGACAAGGGAAACGAAGAGCTTTGCTGCAGTCGATGTCTGAAATACTTATCTGGCCCGACGTATGGTTGCAGCAGGTGTAACTTTTTCATCCATGATCACTGTGCTGAGCTTCCACCCAAGATTGAACATTTCTTGCACCCATGCCCTCTTGTCCTCAAGGTTTTACCGCTTCCCCTTGTCTATAATTGTAATTTATGCATCGAACGTGGCGCTGGTTCTAGCTATCGCTGCGAGGAATGTAATTTTGATATGCATGTTGAATGCGCCCTAAAGCCCACCATGAAATCAGAGGGTGAGGAGCTTATCCAGCACTTCACTCACTGGCATCCTTTACAACTTGTTCTTGAGAAGAAAAAGGAAGAAGATCAAGTTTGTTGTTTCATATGTCAAAAGCTGTGCTCTGGTTCTGCAACTGCTTATGGCTGCAAGCAATGCGAATTTTTCCTCCATAACTCTTGCATGACCAGCATTCCACGAAAGATCAATCATTTCTTCCACCCATGCCCTCTCATTTTGCTCACAAGTCCATTCATTTACACGTGTGGGGGTTGTGATGAACGTGGCTCATTCTTGACATTCAGCTGCGGAAGGTGTTGTTTTCAACTAGACGTCAAATGCGCCTTACTTCCCACTGTAAAATCTGAAGATGCCAAGCAGATTCAACATTTTAGTCACCAGCATCCACTAGCACTCTGTGAAAGCATAAATGGCAGTGAAGTTCGATGCAGAGCGTGTGAGGAAATTTGTTCAGGTCCTACGTATACTTTTGGTTGTAGCAGATGCAGCTTCTTTTTTCACAGATCATGTGCTGTTGAATTACCACAACAGATCCATCATCCCTTTCATTCCAAACACCCTCTCACCCTCTCAGCCTTTCCACTCAAAAATTTTCAGTATTATTGTGCGGCATGCGGATTCGATGTCAGGTCTCTGCTAGCCTATCGCTGTGACAAGTGCGAATTTACCCTTGATAAGGACTGTGCGAAGCTCACACCCTCTTTTAAGTATGGACCTCACCCACACCTTCTCACTCTTATTGATAAAACAGATCGAATTAGCTGTGACATTTGTCGTAAGAAAGCCAACAACTTCTGCCTTCGATGTGTGGCATGTAGGTTTAGCATCCATCTCCACTGCCATCTCTCAGTACCAAAAACAATAAACCATAAATGCCACATACATCCTTTAACTCTCACAGATTCTCCTTTTGAATTTGAATTGAATTCACCTCAAGATGCACATAACATGGATGACGAGTTTTATTGTGACGTCTGTGAGGAAAAAAGAGACAAATTCAATCAAGTTTTTTATTGTGTAACATGCAAATTTATTGCTGAAACCCGCTGTGTCTTCTCTGTGGTAAGTATATATTTTTATTTGTTACAACTTGCTCCTTTCGTTGTCATGAACTTTCGCATAAATTCTTTGAATGAGGATCAGATGAATTACTAGTTATATAACTTAGAGGAAGTCTAAGACTGGCTTTGAAAATTTTATCAACCATGTCAATTTCTTATAATTTTAAAGATCAATTTTTGAAGTCTTAATTAATGAATATTTGGTTTTTTGTCAGCTGTTATCATTCTTAACTAATTCAGATGAGCAGAGTAGAATGAGCAGCAGAATCATTTCCACAGATGAAGAGAATTCTGAAATAGACCCCGTGCTTGCAAAGTTAGACGAAGAGATCGCAAAATGTAGAGAAAAGGCAAAGCCTTTCGAATTAGAAATTGAGTCCCTGAAAAGATTAATTCAGAAACTACAAGCAAGGTTACAGGAACTTGAAGCAAAACTAGAGCCAATAACATGGGGACTAGATAAACTTGAGGAAGATCGTTTCCTGTACATGTATGAGCTAAAACACAAGATGAAGGGGAAACATTCGATTGAAGCTTCACCTTGAGTCTATCTTGATCATGGCATTGTCAGGTGAACATTTCAAAAGAGAAGTAGTATTATGTTTGAAGATTGAAGTTAGAATATTGTAGCATCATTAAAGTTTTTCTACTGAATTTGACTTGCTGATGCCCAAATTTTCAGATGTTAATAGCAATAGTGATTTTGTTTACTGCTGGGAAGGTGTTTTAGGGCTGTTGACGATTTGAAATGTGTTATAGTGACGCTAACTTCAGGCAGAGGGCTATGGGGTCTTTGGTTTCTGACACTTGTCTGTTAAATGTACAAGTTCTTGAAAAAAAAAATTATGTTGGGGGACATGAGATGGCATTTTGTTTCATTTGCTGGGCAGGGCCACTTTGACCCTGTGTAAAAAGAGTATGATAGTTATGAGAGGATGCTGGAACTATAGGCTTTTCTAAGGAAGGTGGACTCTTTTGTGGATAAGTTTTTTCAATGAAATTTCTGAAAAAGTTGCTGATAAGTTGACTAAAGAAGAGGTTTATAGGTAGCAGGATCTTCTGCGGATTTATGGAACTGGTGAGGAAAACTCTAGCTTGTGAAGTATCGAATGTCTTGTAATCTATCACCGGGTGGCTGACTTTCTGCTCTTGAATTGATGATTTTTGTGCTACTTGATTGTCTGTTAAAGTTTTTTTGTGGTATTAAGGGTAGGAAGGGTCGGGTTCTATTTTGTTCTACTGCCAGGACTTGATGTGTTTGTGTATAGGCAGGATTGTGCATGTATCAGTCATGGAAAGTGTATAGTGTCAGATTTTTGTATAGTAGATTTTTCTTGGTAGATATGAGTAAGATTTGGAGAATATACCTGCTTTTTGTGCCCAGGTATAGCCCAAAAATCACTGGTTCTTTACTGATGTATTTTGAAGGGGATTATTCCACCCTTCTTTGCAATGAAACTACAATCTTTAAAAAAAAAAAATAGCAATAGTGGTAATGCGTATTTTAAATAAATCATAATAATGGTATTTGGAGTTCCTTGCGAGCTCCATCTTTGTATAAGACTGTAGTTTTTGATAAAATATACGTTGTTGTTCCTCCTCTCTCAACCCACAAGGGTATTTGCTTTCATTTGCCCTTCCTATTTTTTTATCTACACCTTTCTAACGAAATCTGGATGATGTCTGAAACGATTTCTTACACACCCACAGTTACTGCTAGGCTTGTCTCTGTTTTGTGCTCCCTTGGTTTGCGTCTATATTTGTCAAAACATCATGGTATAGGTCTCAATGGTTAGCCACCTTTCAGTAATCTGAGAGCACATTTGACTCTGTTTGTCAGCTAACCTATCTGAGGTATTCATGAGTAGCAACAAATATTCATGAGAAGATGTTTTTCTGATTTGGGAATTTAAGCACTTGGTTTTTTAGAACTTGGGTGATAAAATATGTAATAATCAAAACGGGTTCAGTGTTCCTTATTCAAAGTCGCAATTTTGTCACATATATACAAGGTGGGTTTGATGGCCAATGTAAGAAAGGAGAATGACCAATAAAGCTATCTCTATCCTTACTTTCATCCAACTCACGGAAAGCAAAGTTGGATGCTCCATCCATCCATCCATGAAATAGGTTGGATTACTCCGTCCATCCCATTTCAAGTTTTCCAACGAACGATAACTCTTGTTTTTGCTAATTAAGGGTGTGACTTTGATTCCAATTTCGTAGGATTCCTGACAGCTTGAACAATTTTTGAATGATCTGGTTTAGGAGCGTTGGGTCTGAATCTTATGTTTTCTTTTGGTGCACGTAGGAATCTAACTAGTCAACTAAAAAAGGGCAGATGGTGTAATAATAGTATGCCGTAATGATTGAATTAGCACTCCTCCGAAAGAGAAGGTAGGCTAGTTCACACCGGAACCAAGTCTGCAAGCTACGACAACAGAGGCAATCGTCATCATAACTCATATTGGCGAGTTCAAGAAGCAATCCTGGCAGTGTGCACTCCGACAAATAAATGCGTCCCATCTTATTCATGCCTCCGTGTATTTGGCCCCATTTTCACCAATCACAAGCCTCCAGGCACAGACCTTCTTCCAGCTTGCAACAAAGAACTCCATTCAAAAGTTTCTGGAACCTAAACCTATCCCAAGCCGAAATTTTTTAAAAGGAAAATATAAAATCCTCTCGGAAAAACAAAATTTTCATGGCTTTTCCCTCTAAATCCATCGCCTTTATTTCCTTTCTTATATTAACAATCACCGAAGTTTCTCATTCCATTCCCTTCATTGTTCTCCATGGTAATCCTTTTTCTTTTTCCTTTCCAATCACTCTGTTTCTATATCAAGCTTAAATTTTTCTGGGTTTTTCTTTTCAGGGATTGGAGATCAGTGTTCCAATCGTGGAGTCAAACAGTTCACTGAACTTCTCACCAACTTTTCTGGGTCTAAAGGATATTGCTTGTAAGCTTCGTCAACTCTCGTTCTTTTCCTTTCCTTTTTTTTACATGTTGACTTGATATTCCTTTTTAATCATGCAGAGAAATTGGAGATGGGACATGGGATTCCTGGTTTATGCCTCTGGAAGAACAGGTAAAACTTTTACGACATGGAAAGATCTCTTAAGTAACCTCATTTGGGATGAGACATTTATTGTTGTCTGGCTTCTTCTATGACGAACTTTGTTGCTTGTTTACAGACAGCTGTGGTTTGTGAGAAGGTGATAAAGCTTTCTGGGTAGATCTTGGTTTTCTTTTGTTGGTCTGGGTTTGGAGTTTGTTTTCCCTTTGACAACTTCAGTATCTTACCAACAGGTGAAGCATATGAAAGAACTGAGTAAGGGTTACAATATAGTTGGTCTGTCCCAGGTAATTTATATTTTAAAGTAACGAGAGAGCTTAAAATTTTTTACAAAGTGATGCAGTAAACTTCATGAAAAAATGATGTGTTGAACAAACGGAGTTAGTTTATCGTGCCATTCAAGTTTTTCCAATGAAATTAACTAATTGATGCATAAATACCTAACCAAAAAATTGTTTTAAATATTGAATCCATCATAAATAATGGGGTTTGGTGTTCCTTGAGAGTTCCATTTAAGACAATAGCTTTTGCTAAAATATACATTGCTGTGTCCTCCTTCCTCAAGCCACATGGGTCTTTGCTTTAATTTATGCTTCCTATTTTGTTTTCAACACCATTTTCATCCTGACATTTCTGATGTAAATTTTTCTTTTTTTATATTATATCATCACATTGAGAATAGAAACTAAGAGCTTACACGTCGATGCTCACACATTGCCCATTCAATTGATTTATCTCAAATTTGTGTCTATGTGTTTTTTCTTTTCTCCCATAATTTTTGATGTGTTAATTCTCGAACCTTTTCTTTGTGGTGCCTAGTAGAGAAATCATTGTTTGGTTATTTCTATAGTTTGATGCTGAGGCAACTTCCATATGTGGCTGTCATTCTCAATCTTTTACTTGGTTTGACAGGGCAACTTGATAGGTCGAGGTGTTGTAGAGTTTTGTGATGGTGGACCTCAGGTAAGAGCCAGCTGAACCCAAAACTTCTTGGTTTATCTTTTGCTCAAAAGATTAGCTAGTTGTTGCAGAATAAGATCAACTAAGTTTTGCAATGTATAAGGAGGTATGAGGAAAATGGAAAAGTTAACTTTTTGATCATGTATTTAATGAATTTCACCCCACCATTAGTCATTGGTCTCTGTTTTGTGCTGTCTTTATTTACATCTGTTTTTCCAAATCATCATGATTTCAATGGTCAGCCACATTAATCTGAAAGCACTTTTATCTCTGTTTGTTAGCTAACCTATCTTAATTATGCCCTTGATCATGTATTAAGTGCTGGGATGTACTCTATAGTCATGGACTCCGGAGTCTGGACTCAATGTTGAATATTCTAGGAATTCTATTTAATATGAATTGAATTTTCTTCACAGGTAAAGAATTTTATCTCTTTAGGAGGGCCTCATGCTGGTACTGCTTCTGTTCCTCTTTGTGGTGTAAGTACTATAAAGACTTTTTCATCTCCTCTCTGAAAGATTTCAGATTTAGAGATAAAAAATGAAATAGATTTGGCATGTATGAAGGCTGCTTGTAAGACCTTTATATGATTATAAGATGGCACCATTTTGGGTGAGAAACTAATACACTTCTAGTTCCATACCTGGGAAATTCTGCATGTCCAACACTGTCAATTCTAAACAACTGAGCATATCTTATGGAACTCCAGTTGAATATGGCAAACCATAAATTTTATTTATTGCATTCAAATTGAGTCTTGCACAGAGAGTTACAAGATTGAAGAGCTAATTATCAAGATTTGACATTAAATCAAGGGATAATAAGTATTTTGGGTCCTAACAGGTTCAAATCAAAAAAGCTGATTTGTTTGCCTGTGCGCAAAAGAACCAACTGCATATTTTCAATGCTTACACTCTAACTCTAGTTCAGAGGATTTCATATGTTATCTATGCATTAGGAAGCCATTGTGGCAATATCCAATGCGTTGTGATGTCATGGAGTGTATTTCTTAACATGAGCTAAATGTGTCATAGAATAATTTTACTGATAGAATTGATAAAATGACTCGGTAGATAATAGTTTTAGTCTAGTTTAAACTCCTTAAATCCTGTCAGGATCTGTAGTGTATGTTGTTAAAGTGATTCTTGTGCTATTGCAGTCTGGTTTTCTGTGCCTGATTGCTGACAAGCTTATCAAGTCAGAGATATACACCGACTATATCCAAGTATACATCTCTCTCTCCAAGGCTCATTAACTCATACAAATTTTTATTCATGCTTTTAAGGAACACTGTAACTTTAATCAATGTAAGAATACTTTCTTACTGTTACTAATTTCAGGTACATGATTGGCACTTTGCAGGCTCATTTGGCTCCGAGTGGTTATCTAAAATTACCAAACGTGAGTAGCATACACTACTACCTGGAAAATGAGATGGAATATATGGGTGGGGCGGGGGGAGGGGGGAGGAGGAGGGGTTTAGTACTGCATATTCTCTTGTTATTAACTGGTTGAAGTGGTTGTACAGCTATGACTCACCAAATTATACAGGAGTCAAATGCTTCGCAACCAAAAATCTTTTATATGCTTAGTAGTGTTTAGATCTTGTTTTTAAGAGGCTAAAATTTTAACAATCATGTCAAATTTCCATGTATCTTTTAATTTCCAGGATATAGTTCATTATTTGGAAAAATGTAGATTTCTTCCAAAGCTTAACAATGAACTCCCTGGTGAAAGGAATTCCACTTATAAGGAAAGGTTCACTCGCTTGCAAAACTTGGTGCTTATCATGGTAAGCTGAAAGAATGCCTCTTTAGCTTTTCCAACCTAGATTGGTCCCCTAGCTTCTTTTTTCTTTTTCAGTTTTTTTATTTAATTGTCTCGATACAGGCAAACTTTTCTGTTAATTTTGCTCATCTTCTACTCAAACAGTTTGAGCAGGACAATGTCTTGATACCAAGGGAAACCTCATGGTTCGGATACTACCCAAATGGGGCCTTCAAGCCCGTGATTCATCCTCAAGAGGTACAATACTTTCTCCTGAAAATGTTCATTTTCTTAAATTTTTATTGAAATTCTTTGTTCTTAAATATGAAAATAGCCTGCCTATCCCTGAAAGTTCATCTTGCTATATATGTTGTTGTAAAAAATAATTCATATCTAAGCTCATATTGTTTGTATGCCCTGCATATCTGTTCTCTTTCACATCTCCTATAAATTTAGAAAAAAAAATTCACATCTCCTACAACCATGACTGTCATTGCACTAACAAAGCTTGAATTCTCATTCTGGTGTGACACATTCTGATATGAGACTGATTGGTGTGGCTGTTAGGATATACATATTAGAAAAGCGAAAAGAGAGTGACAATTGAGCAAAAAAAAAAAGGAAAAGAGAATGACAATGGGGAAGAAGAAAGAATCCTTGTAGACATGGCTGAAAATAATGTGATGGCATAGTTTCTTTAGTTTCCTGACAAGCATTGCTGTTTAGAGTCTTTAAACCATTTCCAAAGCACAATTTTGAATTTGAAGGGAAGAAAACCGTTGGAAAGTTATTACATGTGCCAATGGATCTGATATCTTGCACTGAGTTTTGCTACATTTAGATTGCTCTGGGGCCTTGGATGCAAATCTTTGAAGACATTGCTGGCAATCATCCATCTTTGTTATCTAATTTCTCAAAGCTTCTTGTGATTCCTTAATCTGAAAGATAACTTACAGCAATTACTTGGTTCTAACGTGGAGAATATAAGGCTACCTCATACTATTTTATCTTGTTGATGTTTGAATTTGAAATTTTTTACCCAATATTCCTCAAGTCTAGCAGCAAATTGTGCCAAGATCAATGTTTTACATTCTGCTCATGCTTTTTCGACTTTAAGTGGGAGCTTGGTTTGCTTTACATGTCAACAATATCACTATCTATGCAGACAAAGCTTTACACAGAAGACTGGATTGGTTTAAAGACCTTAGATGATGCTGGAAGGGTCCACTACATTAGTGTCTCAGGAGGCCATCTTGGAATATCCAGGAAAGACATGAAAAAGCATGTTGTACCTTACTTGAAGGATCAAGCATCAATGGTGGAGAGCATTCAAAGTAGTTATGCCAAAGTGCAGGGATCTCATCACCAGATCAGGCAAAGCCGCAAGAGAAAACAAGAGGTCCCTTGGTTGCAGGACAAAGCATCATCTGAATTGATACTTAATGGATCATCATACTACCGGTGGCCCTCGTCAGTCCAGAGCTTTTTCAGGGAATTACTTGGACTTGCAAAAGATTAGCCATATCTTTATTTTTCATATAGAGTAATACTTGAATTGAATTATAGATTCAATAGAGGTCATCAAAGATCATCTACACATGGAATTCAAACCTCATAATCTTACTGGCTTGCCCTTAATGCCTACCACTGCAATTTTACCAAAAAATTCTGCCAACCTTTTCTCAACACAGGTTGGGCAAATGTACTATGATGGGAATCTGAACTTCATAATATGAATAGCCCTTGCAAGGATAAACCTGAATTATTAGCATCATTAGATGAAAATTATGTTTTCTACAAACCATTTGGTGTCTGCAATAAGCATAATACAAGGCATTTACTCTGAACCTGTTATTGTTATTCCAAATATTTCGTTGACATTTTGGTATCTCTGAGTAATTTAAGGGTCACACAGTCTTTTACATTGGTTGGCTGACCCTTTTCTGCCGTTTCTTTATTTAATTTCTAATAATAACGAAATTTCTTGCAAGTGGTTAGCTCAGTGTATCCTAAAACTTCAGCACAGATGCTGGTTCAATATTTGGCAGCTACTCTGAAGCAGCAATTAGATGCCTCTTCATTTTCTTTCCTCTCCAAAGTGGCATTATTGGTCATACGTCAATCGCCTAGCTTGGGATTCGATGCCATATGTAAGAAAAAGGTATGACCAACAAAGCAGTCCCTCTACATTTATTTTGCCTTGACGGGCAAGGTCCGACTTGACTTCCTGTTTGTCTCTTTACTTTGTCAAGTTCTCTTGAATTTATTTGAACAGAACCACTTAAAATGGGAAGATATTCAAAGAATAAAGTGAAAAAAAAAAAGATGAATGAAATTTGTCTTGTAAAGCAAGGAATCTAAGAATTCATGCCAACGATTGCACAAATATGGTAAAGCAAGCAAAGTAAGTCCTGGTATATCCTCTTAAAAAAGGAGAATGAACCTGCCCTAGGCTTTATTGTTTATTAATTATATAGGCTAGAGCAGACTTAAACCATATTTGCAAAAAGAGGCAAAGAGAGATGAATATTGAACATTTTCTCCATAAACATACTTTGTCCTTCATCCAGGACGGAAATGCACTAGCAGCTATCTGCGATGGGTGCGAGAAACCCATATCTGGCCCGTGCTATGGTTGCTGCACCTACTGCGAGTTCTACCTTCATTACGAGTGTGCTAGGCTTCCACGGCAGATTGAGCATTTCTTTCATCCACGCCCTCTTGTCCTCAAGCTTTACTACTACACATGTAATGCTTGCTTCATGCCGAGCTCTGGTTTCAGCTATAGCTGCGTCACGTGTCATTTCAATATGCATGTTGACTACGTCTCACGGCCCACCTTAAAATCTGAAAGCGAGGGGCTTATTCAGCATTTCACTCATTGGCATCCTTTAACACTTGTTGATCCAAAGAACAAGCAGGAAGAAGATCAAAAAGTTTGCTGTGCCATATGTGAAAAGCTCTGCTCCGATTCTGCCTATGGCTGCCAGCAATGCAGTTTTTTCCTCCATAACTCTTGCATGACCACCGTTCCAAGAAAGATCAATCATTTCTTCCATCGATGCCCTCTGATACTGCTCACCTATCCATCCTACGCCTGTGGGGGTTGCGAGAAAAGTCTCTCAGGCTTGACCTACAGCTGCGGGAAGTGTCGTTTCAAACTGGATGTTAAATGTGGTTTACTTCCCACTATAGAGTCCAAAGGTGCCGATATAATTCAACATTGCACCCATCCACATCCATTAGCACTCCTGGATCAAAACAAGGATATTGGCATTGAGGTTCGAGGTCGATGCAGAGCATGTGGAGAAGATTGCTTATATCCCAGTTTTCGCTGTAACAGATCATGCGACTTCTTTCTACACGCATCCTGCGCTGAATTACCACAAGAGATCCATCATCCCTTTCATCTCTGGCACCCTCTCAATCTCACATTTTTTTGGCAGCAGCAGCAGCATAATCGTTCTTGTTTTGCACGCAGCCAACGACACGACGCGTTTCTGCTGGCCTATTGCTGCTTCTGGTGTGATTTTACCCTTCATAAAGATTGTGCTCAGTTCACACCACCATTCAATTATGGAAATTACTTACACGCTCTCACTCTCTGTGACAAAAGGCCTTCCCCTTTCGACTGCAACGTTTGTGGCAAGAAAGCCAAAAAATTCTTCCTTCGATGTGCGGTGTGTGGGTTTAACATCCATCCCTACTGTCTACCTTCAGTACCAAAAACAATAAGACATAAATGCCATATAGATTATTTAACTCTTACCAAATCTCCTCTCGAATTCGAACTGAATTCGCCAGAAGTTGCAAACAATTCGGACGATAAATTTTACTGCGATGTTTGTGAGGAAAAGAGAGATAGAAGGGATCCAGTTTATCATTGTACAGAATGCAAATTTAGTGCTAAGGTTGGCTGTGTCATCTCTGAGGTAGGTTTACATTTCAATTCTGCAAACACTAAATCAAGGCCTGAATTTGATTTTCCAGAATTCAAGCAAAGTGTTTGCATTCCCTTTCTGAACTCAAAATCCTTCTGGTTTTTCTGTAGTTGATACCATCCTATATTACTCCTGGGGACCAGAATGCTGAGAGCAGCCAAGTCATTTCAATGGATGAAGAGAATTCTGCAACAAACCTCACACTTGAAACGCTAAATAACGTGATTGCAGAGCCCAGTGCAAAGCCAAAGCTTTTGATGGAAGAACGTGGGCCTTTAAAAGTAGAAATTGAGCCTTTAAAACTAAAACTTGGACAACTGGAAGCAAGGTTACAGGAAATTGAAGCAGAACTGAATCAAACAACAAAGAGACTAGATAACCTTGAGGTACACCGTTTCCTCTGCATGTACCAACCGAGGCACAGCATGAAGGAAAATTATGGATTCGACTAAAGCCTCGACTTCATGGGGGCTGGCTCCAGAGCAGTCTTACAGTCTATCATGACATATGTATCAAGTGTAATGATAAATACTGGCAAAGGTGTTCGCCATGTCAAAAACCTGTCTTATTTTAATTGAATTGTAGATTGAATAGAGATCATCTAAACAAACAGAAATCCAATGCTCGATGTCTCCCTCTGTGATATTTGACAAACACTTTCTCCCTCCCCTTAAGCTTGAACACAAAGGTAGGAATCTATCAGAATTCCGATGGAAACCTGAACGGCATAGTTGGTATCTCACTGACTGATACTTACCCTTCTGTAAGAAGCTTAAATTACTAATTGATGAAGGAGGCAATATTAATAATTGATGACCATCCTTCACGTTTGCTTCTGCGTAATTACAACAGTATAATTAACTAAACGGTAATCATTTATATTACAGTTCGAGACTCCTTATTCTTGGCACTGACGTTTTCGATAATTTAACAACATATGGCAAGATAACCACTCTTTGCCAGTAGCACGCAGATGAGACATGGTCCAGCAACTTAATAACTACATTGCACTCATGAGGCGTAGGTTGATCCCAAACCCAAACACAATCAGCCATCTGTCAGGTCACAAACATTACTTCCATAGACCATGAGAATATATACACTTGATGCTTAAGCAGTTAGGCTTTTTCTTTTGTTTGATTCATAAGATATAACAACTCGATTTACAAGGGTAGACGAAACATAGTTTCGCTTGGGCCTAAAGAAACATTATTCGCATTTTATGTACGAGAAAGGATAAACAGAGAAGACAGACACCTACAGCATCTTGCGTGCTGTAACTGCAGTTTTCAGTAGACATGGATGTCTACACTAATACCTCTCAGACAGCTGCTCTCTCTACCAAGTTCCTGGGCTGAAATCTTTTGGTGTGCTTGGCAGCGTAGCCACAAGCATGAGATTCTTGCCAGTGCCGCCTGACCAGCAACCCTAACTCGATATACCACACTTAAATCTGCCCACACGGCACCTGATTCAAGACTTTGTTCATATCCATCAAGATCTGCTTTTGTTACCACTACTACAGAACCATCATCAAAAGCCACAAGGTCTTGTGAAGGTGCTGTGTCTGAAGTTCTTAAAATTAAATCTGCCACATGGCTGTGCAGACCAACCTTCTTCACTTGAAGATAGTAGAACTCCTGAACAGCCTGCGATTGTAATAAAGAAAGAGATAAATCAAATCCATTGTTTCAAAAAATACAGTTTTCTATTAAAATGCATAGAAGTATGAATTCATTATTGCTGAACTTAATTGCAGAATGTAAGACCGAAGACATTATACCTGCCATTGGGAAGAAGCTAAAAGCACCCTTGGTCTAATTGACCTCACATAATCATACGCCGCAACAGGTGTCATCTGCTTATAGTGTACCTATGTGAAACCAAAACTCACATCAATGAAGCAAGAACCAATAAGTAATATGATCTAAGCTTCTTTATACGGCACTAACCAGGTAACATAAAACAATGGTTGTGCTGCGGCCACGACCAGCTTTACAGTGAACGTACGTAGTTTGCCCACATGATGCATTTCCTTGAAAAATAAAAAAGATGAAAATAAGGGCACATTTCTACCAAGGAATATTTAATACAAAAGAATGGAGAACCATTTGAACAATGTCTCTTTTCTTTTAAGAAAAAGGTCATGGGCAGATAAGTTTAACCAAAATAACCAACCCCCTCAAAGAACACTTACGATGAATGAAATCAATAGCTTGGCATATTGATGTCAATGATGGTGCAAAGCAGTAGTCTCTTGTAGGGATCACCAAATGGTCAATGCCATGATTCTACCGACAAAATTGTAGAAAGCAAATTAACAACTTTAGTAACAATCAAAGGATCCAAGGTACTTGAATGTTAAATGCAAAAATATTAACAACATAATTAAAAGGAAATTTTAAGTTTGTAAAATCACAAAATTGGGAAAAAGAAAAAATATTTGCAGAACAAAGATAAAAAGTCTTGCAAAGTACAAAAAAATGTACACCATAAATACTAGAACAGAATGCTCACTCGATAAAGAGATGTTGGAACCAAAGTCTCATAAGGTTCATTTAGTGTAATCACTCCACGAACACCAATCTCCTTTAGCCTTGGAACATCAGTAGGGAACGGAACAGCACCTAACAGTATAAACTGTAAAAAGAACATATTAGAACTAGTCAAACAAATGTGCAACATAAGAAGAGTAAATTACAAGATAGATTCTACACAAATATGACTCTCAGAGCTTTCATGAAAATGAATCCGCCAATTGAATGAACAAAAAAGATAAGATAGGTTAAAAAGCAAAGACTATCAGGAGAGAGTGAGTGTGACATCATGCACTCTGCAAAGTTATATCCATCCACAATATGAGGAAAATAAAGACTTTTACTTCAAAATTGATGGAAATTTAGAACACAAAAATAGCAACATTAGCCAGATTAATTAAAAACCATATACTACTTTCTCTTGTAAATGAGAATCTAATTTATCAATGCCAGCAAGCATAAACATCAATCAAGGCAATACCCCACAATGTGACCATAAAAGAAACCCATGAGCATTTAACAAATTGCAGAATGATCTGAGCAATAGTATGTATAAACATGCATTTGCCCACGTATTCAGAACAATATTATCCAACACCAATATAGCTAATAACCTGAACAACCTAGACACAAATATTATCATCTGAAACAAGCAAGCTAAATTAAACAAGCACTTGACCAAAACAGACAAAAATAAACACATAAAATTCAATTAAAACCATATAACAAAACAAGAAAGCATCCACATAACCTCGAAACACTCATCACCAACAATACCAATTACTTAAGATGCACAGCATGTACGAGTAATCTGTACCTCATCAACTCTATCCCACCACCGGAACTCAGCCTGAATCTTGTTCCTAACAACATTGTAAAGCAAGGTAGGGTAAAACAGTGCACGAGCTCCCGCACCTATCAACACCCTTTTCGCATCCCATTCCACAACATTTCTTTCGATACCCAAAACCCCACTATTTCCACAACAACTCTTATTTGCTTCTTCTACTTCTCCAGCTTTCTCCATCATTTCCCCTCCTTTCAATTCTTCAATATGCATATCCCAACGGTTCAACACAAATAAAACAAATATGGACAAAATTAAAAACCCTAATTACCCAATTTACACAATTTGATAAAGGCAGAAAAAGAAAGCTCAAAAAATAATCGAAATGTTTACATTCCTCTTCAAACACAAACCCTAAAGCTTGGAATTCGAACGGGAAACGGAGCAACAGATGAGATTGATAGCAATTGATTTGGGAATCACGGGTTGTTGATTTCCCAATGAAAGCAACACCAAATTTCGAAGGATGAGGGTCGATCGGACGGCGGGAACAAGCCGGAGACGATGTGGCGTGACAAGACGACGATTGAATTATGGAAATCGGGGATCGGGAACTAAATTGTTATGTTTTGGAAACCCTTAACCCTAGAAAAAAAAAGTTTCAATTTTGTAAGAAAATTCATGAAGAGAGAGGATAGCCTGGGTTCCACTCCTCCGCTTTTTGCTCTAACAAACTTTGAAACCAAAGAGTAACAAGGGGGTGAAATTTATTTTTGGGTGAGGAGGGGAGAGATAGAGTGACGGTAATGATATGGAGGGAATTTATGACAAGTGTGTAGAGAGATGACACGTGTTGAACTGAGTTTGGAGGTTAGGTGTGAGGAGGATTGCCGACAAATATGACAACAATTACTAATCAACGTATAATCCACCTAAAAGAGGAATATCACAATCTTAACTACCTTAAAAAGAAAAAGAAATCGTAATTTTCTTTAGAAATTGTTACTAATTGTTTGATTTTTCCAATAAGGAAGAAAAAAAATTTGACATTTTATCTTTCAATGAAAATGATAGTATACTACTACATGACTTTCAAGCAAAACATAAAAGGTTGGTGTGAAATTCATAATACTTGCATTTTTTTTTATTACTTTGCTTGTTGATATACAAGTAGTATTATGAAATTGACATAATATTTCAAAAGATTTTTTAACTATTTAAAGTAATTTAAACTTTTGATTGAATCATTATATTTTTATTTTTTATTAAATATATGTTTATAATTAACAATTGATTCTTGTCAATTTCACTTGATGGCGACATGCTAACTGACGTAATAAATGACAATACAAAAAAATAAGGTATTTATATACACATTTAAGTGTCAGAAAAACAAATTTATTTACACTTTTTTAAAAAAAAAATAAAGATTTACATATTTAAATTTGAATGACAAATTTGCATACCTAAATTAATTGAAAGCATTCGAGTCCTAAACTTAATTAAGTATTGATGTCGAGTTTTTAATGGATTATGTCTCAACCGCCCGTTGATTCACAGCCAAGAGCTGAAAGCAAAATTGGGAGGTGGCAAAGTTGGGGTACCACTAACCTTTTAAATACTGTTATCCAATTCGTACCAAAAAGAGAACAACGACAAGAACTTGGAATTAAAGCATTATAATAATGAAAAGGGTACGTGGAATTTAGCCTGTTTAAGTAAAGGACAAGAACTAATGAACTGTGCATTCATGTGAGAGCAAGATGTCAGCTCTGCCAACAGAAAACATTGATCGTTTCAGCATCTCTACGAACCAAAAATGCTAAGAGCTTGATAACAAGTTTGCTAACTGAGTACAACAAAAAGACAATGAGAGGTGGACGCTCTCCGTTTATCGAGGAATATGTATTCTCTGAGGATTTGTCAAGAAGAAAACACAACACCAGGTCTTGACGCATTGCATATTTCCAAATGAATGAATCAGTTGGGGAACATGAGCAATTTGTTCCTTCTTTCCTGGGATTACTCATGATGCCTACTTACATAGATTTGGCAAACCCTGGATTTCTTTTCTCTTCTTTTCTCTCCCCAGGATGAACAAAGCTCATGAATCACTCAATACTGCAGGTAGGAACAATGATTTCAGTTCTTTTCTCTCCATCTACAGAGAGAGAGAGAGGGAGAGACAGAAAGGCAGACAGCATCATAAAGTCAAATAAAATAAGAAACAGAGACATTCATATAAAACAGGAAAAAGGAGAGGGGAATAAAAGCCTTATCAACAACATTTCAGTAGTTGTTGATACAGCGATTAAGCATCAGGGCATCCCTTACACATGATGTTTGTGTAATACTTCAGATTCGTCGGATTAAAATAAGTTATCAAAACCTTCAGCAATCTGTATTAACAATAGAGATACCACATACAAATATAGACTAAACAATGGATTCAATTATCTTTGTCCAAATTCTCTGATCTCAATCACTGTTCCATACTAAGTAGTAAGAAATGTACATATAGCAGGGCAAAATTAAACTTACGAAATACTAAAACGACTTGCAATAAGTTCTGAAGAAGAAAACTTTGTTTCAGATTGCATTATCCACTCCACAGTTATGATGCTTTGGCCTTTACACGGCAACAATTGCCGTTTTACCATGCAATAACTCATTTTCTTTCCCTAACAAATTTGAAAAGACAATATGGACTAAACAGCTTCTTTATCAGATGGCTTTATAAAATCCTTCAGCAATCTGACATGCATCTACGCCTTTCCTTTGCAAGGTAGCGTCCTAATACAAATTGCTTCAGCCTTCAGGATACACAAGTTAGGCTGATCAACAGGAGAAAGATTAATAGTGTAAATTGTGATCTTAACCCCTACGAAGTTCACAAGAAGAGGCTTTTAATTACGCAAGATAATATTTGAAATGAAAAATAAGCACACATAATTGAAAAAAAAAAAAGAGCATCCTATAATCCACTTACAACATGACATAAATCGGAAAAACAACAACTTGACTTAGCTGTATTCTCATTCAGACCAGGATCATCCTGAATAAAATCCTGCAATTCCATTAAAAAATACCATCATTAACTTCCAAGGTGCTTACTGTATTGAGGATTATAAGAATCCTTGGTTGTGTCTTTGTATGGTTACAGTAAAAGCAAATGCTAAAAATCTTATTCCAGATGTTTTCCCTCTTTAATTAAATTTCTAATTTATCAAACAGAAACTTTTTAGTAGAAAAGAAGGCCCTCCAAGGCATATAAACAATTGTTTGATAATATCACCTTCCTATCCTACCAAGCTCAGTAACTAGCTGCTTATCTCCACAGTTTTTCAGATGTTCAATAATTTTGTCAACATAAGGAGCTTTCAAGCGAATTCTTTTTTCAAGCATCGACCTAGCAAGCTTTGCAGCTTCAACCGAATGGCTTTGCCGACAAAGGCCAACCAAAAGAATAGAATAGATATCAGCGTCAATGGAAGACAAGTATCGCATCCGCTCAATTTCTTCATATAAGTAAAAACCATCAAGCACCCGTCCCTCTTGACAGATCTCCCTAATCATGATACTACATGCAATGCTATCAGGTTTAGCCCCAGTTGCTAACATCTTCCTAAAGAGCTTCTCTGCCTCATCAAGTCTTTTAATCCTTATCAAAGACACCACAAGAGAACTATAGCAATCACCATCCGAAACGCCACCCCCAGGAACAACTTTATCAATCAACTTATAAGCTTCTTCAACATGTCCCTCGGCACAGAGCCTCTTGATCAAAGTACTAACTGTTACACGATTAGGAGCACACCCACAAGTTCCCATTCTATCCAAAACCCTCAATGCCTTTGTTGTCTGACCCTTCTCACAAAAACTTTGAATCACAGATGTATATGTGATAACATTTGGACTACAACCGTCACCTTCTTTCTCCATCTCCCCCAACAATTCCAATGCCTTTTCCACACTCCCATATCTACAAATCCCCTCGAGAAGAGCAGAATACACCACCGCATTTGGAAAACACCCATGCTCCCTCATAACCTGAAACAACCCACAAGCATCCTCTAATCTACCAGCACTGCAAAACCCCTTGATCATAGCCAAATACGTGATCATATCAGGATAAAGATCAATCAAGCCCATCTCTTTCATCAATTTATCAGCCATATCCATATCCCCTTTCTCACAAATCAACCTAATAACCATATTATAAGTAGTGGTATCAGGTCGTAAATTAAATTCAGGCATTTTCCTCAATACCAACAAAGCCTCATCAGTAATCCTAGCTTCTCTACACAAATTCAAAACAACCTTAAACATTTTAACGTTAACCAAGCACTTTTCCACCTTGTAAGCTTCAATAACATCCAAAACAAGAAACGGGTTTTGCTTAATTTTCAAAAATTCACAAGCTTTGCTATACATATAAGAGCTATGTCTATAATTTGATTGAAGACCTGCCCATATAAAAAACCTCAGACCCATTTGAGATTTATCAAAGGAGCATCTTTCTAGCACTTCACAGACACAATTCGAGTCCAGTTTAGAATTGACTAAAGCTAGGGTCTTCTCTATGTTGCTCTGTTTTTTCTGTAAATGAGTGAAGAATTTGTCTGCAGAAGAGGCTGTGCTAAATAGAAAAGTGAAAATCTTGTTTGGTTTTGAGGAAATTGAGATTGAAATGAAGCGGGAGAGTGAAAGAATCGGCATGGGTTGGGGTAGGAATTTAGGGGCTTTGAAAGTTTAACTGTTGGTTAAACCCTAATCCTAGAAAAAAACAAATGGGGGAAATCTTACCCGAGAGATGGATGGCTGAGTTTTGGCGAGAATAAGGATGTACTGAGTTGTTCGATCACGGCCGAGTACCACACGATCAACTCATTTATTATCACCATGAGTATATATCCATAGTAAAAAATGAGAAGGATCATTGCTCAACATCTCTATAACTCAACTCACTTTGTCTTTATCCATTTATGTTAATAGGATAAATAAAGGAAGTGAATTAAGCAATAATTTTACCAGTGTTATATCAATATCTTGCTCAAAACATTAAATTGACAATACTTAAAAACATTTATTAAGGTGTTATTTTGGAGGAAAATGATTGTTTGTTTTGATGATGAACTGAGCCCAAGGCTCAAGCTAGAAAAGAAAACCACAGTCCCATACTTCAGTTGAACAAAAATGCTTTGGCATATTCTAGGAAGAGGGACATCTAGACAAGCTTAAATAATTAGGACAAAATGTATAGTCTAACATTGGACAATCTTACCAGATTAGTGGCCCAAACACTTAAGAGGTAGAAGCCTAACAAAAGTGCCAACCCCAAACAGAGAGTGGTAAATTTGTGTGTCAAAAAGGCAGAGAGAATCAGATGCATTGTGACTTATTTCACTTTCGGCCACAAATTGGAGAAAAGAAGGATACCTTATCAGCCTTGGTCACTTAATGAGGATTATCATCCCTTAATTCTTCTTGCTTAAAGTTGCCTGTTATTTAACATGCATGGGCAGCTCCCTTCACATGGCTGTTGGGGGTTCAAATCCTTTAAAAGCATGTGGGAAGGATGACTCAACCGTGGCATGGCATGTAACTTTGTTTATATTGAAAAGGCTTAGAGTCTGCTAGTTTCTTTTCACAGAAGCATCGTCTGCTTATTGATAGCAAACGTGTTTGATGTTGATTTTGAACAGCTATCAAAATTCCTTCTGAACTTCTCTTTTGCTAAACTATACCTTTGTAGTTGTATGGACTTGATGAACTGAAAACGCAACTGCCAACTAAGATCTTCCAATTCCCTTCAAATCTTTGAAGGACAGGTACAGTGTCGCGAATTAATTTTTATCAGTGCATGTAACCAGAAAGTAAACAATATTATCAATTTAGAGGAACCAGAATATTCCAAGAACCACGCCCACATTTCCACCATTAACATCCCCATCAAACAGAACCAGCTGTTTTTATTACAAAGCACACTGAATCCCACTAATCATAACTTAGCTTCTCCCTTCATCTGCTCAGCCAAAAATGTTGACAGAATAATAAATAGCAAGAAAGCTAAATGGAAAGCAAAGAAACGACAAAATGGTTGAACCAGTTCTTAGCTTCACAATGGGAATATATTGTTGTTTAGAGTTGTTCTGTTATTAGGACAAAATCATTGGTCAATCTACGTCGGACATCTCTCTTTTCTTTTCCTTATTTTTTGAAATAAAAATGGAAGAGGACAAGAAATGCTTGAAAATTCTATCCAAATATGAAATATCAGCATGATGAGCCTTTACCAGCTAAAGAACCTAAAATGGGGCAAGATCGAATATATCAAGGGGAAGAATATATTATAAAATAGTATGAAACCCGAAACTTTCTTGGTCAATATATTAAATCCTGCACAGTAAGATTGTTCCAATCTTCCAAATATGCTGATGAAGTGATGATGAAGAAATGACTAGGTATAGGGGAAGACCACCAGCTTCTTCTTCTTTCTTGTTCACTCTTTCAATTAATTAATAAATTAAGAATGTAAGTTGATATTAAGTTAAAGTATATCCAAGTCACTGCGTGGCCCTTAAGAGCATCTAAATATCAGGTCCAGACATAGGAATAGAATGAAGAAATGCAGAATGTAAGAATGGAGTGAGTAGACAGACTAAGAAAAGCATTCCCCTCTCCTAAATTGCAAACACTGTCCCTTCTAATTCTAGAGTTTTTTTTTCTTTATGGCCTCCACAGAAAAAAGCTAGCGTACGCAGTCCAAAAGAAGAATCCTGGCCTGGCCATCTAGACGCAACCCATTTGCCCCTCGCTCTATCCCTAATTCCCATAATATCCCCACCCAGATTCTTTTCTCTTTGTTTTTGTCCCCCTAATTTTGCATATTCTGAAAAACATGGCTGAGTCCTTTCTTTTCTCAGCTTATTTTTTTTTTCTGGGAAAAAACATATATAGTTCAGTCATGGAAAGTTGTCAATCAGAATATGGGGTTGAAGGTAACCTTTCACTAGAATATATAGCTTGAAGAAACTTAATGAATTTTATTGTTGATGGGTGTGATTTAGGTTGCACCAGCTCTTAGCTCTTACTGGACCACTGGACCATACGTTTTTTTTTTTTCCAGCTTTTACCTAATGCTGATATAAAGTGAGAAAAGGAATGGATGGATTTTATCGAATAATGCAAATGTTTTAGATTGAGCAAAGTCTGATCTCTAACCATTTGAGATAGCTTTTCCACCTAGATTCATCTCCTTTTTTTTCTGAACCATGAGTCACCAAGCAAAATCTTCACCTCAGCAACCAAATTCATCCTTAGCTTCTAACTTTTTGCCTCACATTTCAGAAATGCAGGTTCTGCCTCCAAACTGTCACAAACAAAAAGTTTTAAATGATAAGGACTTGATTATTTGATGATGGTACTAAGCTCAAACTAAGTTCCTGGCTTTTAGACTTGTTAAAGGAGCATGACGTGTCTAGCATCTTTTACAATTTAAGTATTTAACCATGGAAAGACTCAGTGCAAAAATTTGAATAACAGGATCACTGAACATGACTGTAAGATCTTAATTTTCTCACTCTTAGTTGTTCATCATTTCAGCCCAAATCCATCAACTCAACCACCTTTACCTAATAAGCACAGAAGAAAAATGGAGAAAAGAAAAGCATCGGATGAAAATTGAGTCCAGAGAAGGCTTTATCCTCAGGCTAATATATCAGATAAAATAAAAGAAAAGCAGTAGCAGAGAGAAAGGGTAATGAGGCTATACATGTCATTTGCTAAAAGAACCGTTAAAAATTTGAAAGCAAACCAAAGCTTAGCTTTAAATATGCTCACTTCTCCCACCATTCCTCCTCTCTTCCACTCTCTTTCTCTGCCTTTCCTCATTCTCCACTTTTCCTTAACCCCGAAGTCTTCTTTTCATCTCCTCCTTCATCTCCATATTCTTTGGCACAAACAAAGCTTACCAAGAAAACAAGAAAAAACCCCCTCTCCTCTTCTTTTTTTTTTTTTTGTTTTTGGATCTATCTTCTTCAATGGCAGATACAGACTCCTACACCAAACGGCAGCAGCTAGTAAAAGCGCAAAACCAAGCAAACCCGAGTAAGTACTATAAACATTTCCTGAACAAAGCTCTCGTAGTCATAATATTTTTGGTTATAATCCCAGTTTTTCCCTCACAAGCACCTGAATTCATCAACCAAACTCTACTAAACAGAAGCTGGGAGCTTCTGCACCTTTTATTCGTTGGGATAGCCGTTTCTTACGGGCTTTTTAGCAGGCGAAACGATGAAATAGAGAAAGAAAACAACAATAACCAATCTAAGTTTGATAATGTACAATCTTTCGTGTCTAGATTCCTTCAGGTGTCATCTGTTTTCGATGATGAAGCTGAAAATTTACCCGGGTCTGACGAAAGCAAGGTCCAGACTTGGAGTAACCAATACTATAGGAATGAACCTCCTGTTGTTGTAGCAAAAGAACATGCTGTTCTTGATGAACAGAGAAGTTCTAGCTCTAGAATCTCCGAAAAGCCTTTGCTTTTGCCTGTTAGGAGCTTGAAATCGCGTGTTTTGGACGCGAATAATCTTGAGACAAGTAGGGAAAATAGTTCAAATTCTAGCTCTCTCAGTAGGTCTGATTCTAGTTTTAGTTCCAAAAGGTTTTCAAATAAAGGTACAAATGGGGCATTGGGAGGCTTGGATCAAGATGCTTTGGAGAAGAAGTTGAATGAGAATAATGTTGTTCTCCCTTCACCAATTCCTTGGCGCTCAAGATCTGGAAGAATGGAAGTGAAAGATGATATTGAATCTGAATTCAATAGGCTTGAATCTCGGTCCTTTAGGTCACAAACTAATCGTTTGTCTCGATCCAGTTCCCTGTCTTCTTCACCAAAGTTGTCCCCTTCACCGCCTCTATCTTCGCCAAAGAAGTTATCTCCTTCTCCTCCTTTGTCAATGGAAGCACAAGCCAAGAGTGCAGAGGATGTGGTGAGGAAAAAGAGCATTTACAGGTCTCCACCCCCACCACCACCACCACCTCCACCCCCACCAATAATTCACAAATCGTCATCACTGAAACCAAGTTCTACCTTGATTGATGATGAGGTTTCCTTTGATAAGGATTTGCCTTGGAACTATGCAAGCGAAGACTCGGATGGAGACACATTAATGGGGACACAAAGGGACTATGTTGATGGTTTGTCCAAGGGAAAGTCACTTAAGATGATTCGGCCAAGTGATTCGCTTAGGGGAACAAGGAAAGATGGTGAAATTGAGAACGGGATCAATGGCAAGACAGTGAGGTTTGATCAAACATCATTCAGGACGGAGAAGCTGAACCGTGAAAGTGTCAGTTTTATGCCAAAGCCAACTTTCATGGAATTCCCGCGGGAGCAGAAACATGAATTTGTTGAAAAGTTGGTAATGGAAACCACTGATGATGAGTCAGAAAGCGAGAATGAGGAAGTTGGTGATACTTCCTTTCTTTCAAGCTTCGAAAGAAGTCCAAACATTGAGGAAGCTAGTCCGAGCAGTGGTATAGATGGAGGTTCTGATGTAGATAAGAAGGCGGATGAGTTCATAGCCAAAGTAAGAGAGCAGATCAGGCTTCAGAGGATTGACTCTATTAAGAGATCGAGTGGCCAGATGAAGAGGAACTCTCCAAGGTAAAGTTAAAGAGACATCAAGCCTTAAATATTTCACGGGATGAATTTGTATTCGGTTTTTCAACCTTTTTTTTTCTTCCTTTTGTTCTGCTTCTAGCTTTACTGAAGGCCTTTTTGAAAATAAGGTCATGGCATACATAGATAGTCTGGGGTTTCTTTCATGTAACCAGCTACTGCATTGGAGAATTGTTTCTGTTCTCAAACTTGTCGGTTATTGCATCTCCTGCATTGTTGTAATTGAATTGGAAAAATAGTCTTTTTCCAATGCATTTGACCTAGTGTGAATTCAGATTTTCAGCTGCTCAACAAGCTGATGATCAAAGAACATACAGCTATCTCAATATGTCACGCGTCCACTGAAATTTTGTCATGACAATAGACTATGGATTGTTGCTCCAGAAAAGAAAATTGATTAAGAAAAAAGGCCAATTAAGAGTAAAGAATATATGTTGATTGGTGTCTTTGTTCAGTTTTAAATGCCCATACTTGATACTTTTCAACTTGTTATCCTTGAAACCTTGAGAAAGCAATTAGAAGAAGGGTGCTAAAGAGTCAAGCTGTTTCTATTATACTCCAGTTCATAAATCTGCTGTTCTTCTCCCAATTCCCATCTACTCTAATAGCAGACCCTAAACCTCAGCCTTATTAAAGCCAAAAATTATTGGTATACTGAGAAGTTAACTCATTTACGGCTAGCTTCTCTTTGCATGGAAAAATTGTGACAACAATTCATATTCAGAAGCTGTCATGTTCTGAGTTGCATGGTTTACTTCATCTAACCGGAAGCAGTTTACAACAACTCTGTTTGAAATCTGCTAATCAACACATGAGCTTCATCAGAGTGGAAAGCAAGTTTAGGCTAATTTTATATAATTAACTTCGAGAAGAGATGAAAATGGAAAAAACCGAAACTGCTGGATGATGCACAACAACCAGTATTGAGTTCCAATCTATGTGCAGTTGGTAAGTGTTTTTTTTTTTTTCCCTCTCCCTTTCCCTCATATTACGAAACTTGTTCTCGAGTCAAAAGCAAAGCATATATTCTTTCCAAGTTCAAGCAAAGAATGCTAAGCTTGTAATTTGGATATCATTACAGTTTACATAACACCGTTTGTAATGCTAACAAGATCAGCTTTAAATAAGCGCGAATCGATCTTTGTCTAGTTAGTCACTTCACAACCTCATTTTCCCGTTGTTAATTGCCCATAAAAGCATCACTATCTCTGCCAAATACGAAATTTAGTGCACCACCAAAGAGAAACAGTCTTGGAATATTGAAGACCATATATGTTCCTGTACCTATTCCTGTAGCCAACAGCTCAGAGTGAAAGCTCGATCTGAAATTCTCTTCGATGCCGCCTCATGCTGAACAGTACTGCCAAAAACAGAGCTGAGAAGGTTGCTGCAAATTCGAATCGGCCCACTTTTAATGTGGGTTTTTAAGGCTTGATGCAAAATTGACCCAAATGCATTTTAGTGAATAACACTCTTGCTTTAGTGGGCTTCCCTTCTTGATGAGCCCTGTCAAAACCTAAAATGTCCTCAAAGGACCACAGCCCACCCACCCTATTCATCGTTGGGTGGGGAATGGGGAGGTGGTCAGGGTTCAAACTCGCCACCTCCCTTGTACCTAAAATACCCAACAGTTCTAGCAAATGGGAAATATGGATAGCACAAGCTCTTCTCTAGAGAGCAATTTTTGTTGAAATCAAAGTGCTTGATAGAGAATGAAAATTTTGGAGGACAGGCTCTTGTGAAAATGAATAATCAGTTCTTTACTTCCTGCAACACAATGTGTTTGCTTCCAACTTTTCCATAGCCTCTTGTGCCCACAAAAATTTTCTTTTCTTGAACGACAGTGTCTATACAAATTCCTGGAGTCATAAATGTTATTCTATGGCATATTCTAAAGTAATAGTCTCAACAGACTGGTTACAGAAAATTCCTACAACTTGGGGCATTCACATTCCGAGGGCAATTTACATATCTGTTTGATTCAAGGAGAGAATCAAAACGATCTCAAATTGTGATAACTCTTAGGACCACACTGAGACATAATCTAGTGCCCTGTGCCCTAGATTTCGGATTCAAGGTCCACTAAGGACCTGTTCTAAGCAATAGGAATGTGTCTGCGAGCCCACAATCTAGTCAGGGAGTAGAATATGTGATAGATAATCGAGTCCATGTATTCAGGGTTAAACTTTTTACTTGACAAGGAAGACACTGGGTTTAAGTTATTGCAGTGAGGGCAGTGAGATTTTCCCTCTGGTCACTTAGACAGGAAAAAGAACAACACAATGCTGCAGTACGTGAAGATATTTTAAGACAATCCACTGTATCTACAGGACCAGGGAATTAATTGCTGATACCTAACAGATTTTGTTGTGTTGGCCATAATCAGAAGAATATATGGTTCGAATGCTCCTGAACTTCTTATGAAAGGCATGGCATGTCCCTCACATTTATTATCCAAGATTCGCTTTTCCCCAGGTCTCGTGACAAGATGCTAAAGAAGTCTTTGTAACGCCTCCAATTTAACGGGCAATAATTTGTACGAATATATATATAAATTTAAATTTAATAAGAAAATGTTTTTTGGTAAATAAAACCGTAAGACAATCTAAGTCAAAACGGAAAATTACTCATAAATTGGATGAGAGTCTCCATAGTTAATATCAAAATAATTATCAGCCAAATATGTGAGAGTTAAGTGCGATACTGCATATGCATGATTGGAGTTACCTCTTGAACTCCTGTCAGCCACATGATGTGTTGCGCTTTGACAAGGACGTCAAGACATTAATGGAAGAAAATTATAATATTCCCAATCTCACTTTGAAAATTTGTGAAGATCTACTATAATATATATATATAAAAGCTTATACTTATAAGGTGATTTTTATAAATAAAATCGTAGAACTCTTTTGATCAAAGCAAATAATACTTTCTTCACAATTGATATTTAGACCAAGTTCCATTACTAGGAATATGAAAGTTAAGTGTTACATGAGGCAAAGTGTTAGATCGTGTTTAAAGTAGAGAATAAGCCATTTCTAAAACCCCACATCACTTGGTATGATCTTGGTTCGATTTTGTGTGTAATGTGTTACGCGTGATGCGCATATCAAGACCTTAGTGGGTGGAGATTATAATGTGTTCAATCCCACATTAAGATTTGTGAGAATTTGCTTTGGCATATAAGTAGAGTTTTTGAATTTCTACTTGTCAAAACCATGAGAGTTTTCGAATCAAAGCAAACAATATTTCATAGGTTGGACATAAATCTTTATAACCACAATGAAGCCACCTATTGAACTTGTAAGAGTTATATCTGTGATAATCCTATATCATGAGATGTGTTGGAGTTGATGAAGATGTTAAGATTTTAAGGAAATAAAAATATGGTAAAATTGTGACCCATTTAATCTCGTATTGAAAATTTATGAAAATACTTTATAATATAAATGTAAAATTATACTTATACTTGTAAGGAAATTTTTTTTAATACAATCATAAAACTTTTTGGATCATTATAGACAATATCTCATAAATAGGTTACAAATGTATAAAATTATGAGGCATTTCATATCAAAACAGACATTATCTCATAAATTGGGTGCGATGTCCATAAATCCCATTTAAATGATGGGTTTCTCCACAGTAGAAAGCAAGTTGAACGTGTTATACTGCTAATCCACAGCTTCCTGCCCAACAGGGAAATAAACATTGGAGGCTACGGGTGACCCTGTCAATAAGCAAATCCTACATTGTTTACCTGATTATTTATGGAAAGAAAAAGAAAAACAAAAACACAGCAGGGTGAAATTCCGATTGAGCTATGTAACATGGGAGTGAGGACAGGTAGAATAAGAAGTGGGTAGCCTGTCAATTATTAAAAAGTTATATTGTTCTTTTGTGGTGCTCTTTACAGGATCAAATATAGATAAGCTGATTCATAGACGCACAGCTCTATATCTGATAAGAATTTTCAAGTCTGCTGACCCAAACAGATGAAGAAGAACAAAAGCATGGTGCTTGTCATTTCAAAACCTTTTCTACCGAATACAAGAGTTTGTTTGGAAGGTGATCGTGACTTTCTCTTTTATTATTATAATTTTTTTTATCGTAAAGTTTTCGGGTGATTGCAACACAAGATAAGGGATTGAATCATGCCCATATTTGCAAAGGATTGAAACTAAAATAGTATCCCTTAAATAAGCCAATGAAAAGTGCATCTCCACCATTTGCACTGTTCTTCCCTCATCCCACACCTCGAGGAATTTACCCAAATCACGAAAACAAAAGACATACACTAGAAGCTACGTTCTAGATTTTGGGTTCATCATACTTTATTAGACAAAGTGGCTTTAAGACATGATTAAAGAATATTAAGTATTCGTCAAACACTACGTTCAAATGCTTGGCAAAGACCCCGGAAATTAGGACCAATGTTCACAATTAAAATACAAACCCTTGCTCAAAACGGGGGTTTAATTGTCCCCACACAATCCCCAAACCTCCAAATTGTAAAAGGAAAATTACAAAAAGAGAGATTCCTTGTAACTTGAATTGGAACTTGGAGCACAAGCGTTTGCTTTTAAGCTTTGGTCAAATTTAATAATTAGACATTTGCACTTTACACCCAAAGTTCTCTTCCCCACCACTCAAAATGAAGGAGGAAGATGTAATTAGCATCACTAATTAACACCAAAATTAAGCTAATTAAATATGTCAACCTTGGGGGCGAAAAAAAGGGATTAGATGGGCCCAATAATACAAAACATGAAGACCCACCAGAATCACATTGTAACCACCATATCTTAGACCTAAAACATTTGAACATGGAAATCGGTACGCTATTACACTGTTCTCCGTACGCAAGCATGATTCTTTTTCCATTTGACCAAACCGCCCTTGTGGATCGGGTTTTAATTTACGATCGAGGACGAAGAGCATCGAGCGGTCCATGAGGGATGGGAGCAGCTGGGGCCCAGGGGTTGATTGGGATGGGCCTGTGGTGGGTTTGGCCCAGCTGATGGGACCGTGGATCGACGGTGGATGATGCGTTGGGTGGGACCGCCACCCTCTCACATGATGGGCACATGGTGAGGGTGGTAGGTGGGGTCATTTGCATGTAGAATTGCGGGGAAAGTTTCAGTGCTCTCAGCTCCTGAACTTCCTTCTGCAACCGCCTGTTCTCCTCCGTCAGATTCTCACAGCATCTCTTTAGGAATTCACAGTCCACCTCAGTTTGCTTCAGCTTGGTCCTGCAAAAAGAATTCCAGTCCCATACTCAGTAAATAGTGTTACTTCAAAAGGACATAACAGTCACTTGAATAAATTTCTAACATTGCCCCTTAAAAAAATGGTAGCAAATCTCTTACCTTGCCCTTCTGTTTTGGAACCACACTTCTACTTGTCTGGGTCGCAATCCCAGCTGCTTAGCCAAAGCCAACTTCTGCTTCTGCAAAGATAATAATAGCCATACGTTTATGAGCATAGATACCAAAATACCCTCCAAGTATTATCTGTTTGGTTACTAAGAAAATAGTAACTGACGTCTAGAGCCTTTTCTTATCTTACACCGTCAAACAAGTCAAACTCAACGATCCATAAGGCTAAATTTTTCCCTTTTTAGTTTTCCAAAGGGTTTTTTTTTTTCTTAGCAGCCAAACAGTAATTTTTATCTGAAAGATTCTGTTCAAATTACTTACTGGGTTGAGAGTGTTGTGTTCTTTGAAGCTTTCTTCAAGAATAGCAGACTGATCTTTAGAAAGCCTAAGCTTTTTTCTTGAGGTGTCACCATCTTCTTCATCACTGATGCCACGAGAACATGCTCTTTCAATCTCATGCTCATCTCCATTACCTTCTCTTTCGCTCCTTTTTCCACTTACACTCGATATCGTGCTGTTAGGAGATGAAACTCCAGCTTCTTCTTCACAATCGACCGCTGATGGCAATCTGTTCACGTCGATTCCTCTAAGAAATGATCTTGTCTCGGCCCGGCAAGATTCTGAGATAGGATCTGCATGCAAGGACCATACTTGTCAGATAAAAAGGCTGGGTATTTTGTCTAAATACAGAGGGGAAAAAAACTGGTTTTTGAGGCTGAGATCTGGAGAAAAGTAGCAGATTTAGAGGCTTTTGCATGTGAACATGAGAAAAGTGCAAGTGAAAACGATTGTCAAAAAAGCTACTTCAAACATGAAAAAAGTAACAAAGAAAGTAATAATTTTTTTAATTGGGTTGAATTTAAAAGGGAAAAAAATGATACTAAAGCATTAGAAAAAAAAAAAAGGAAAAGAAATTGATTCGTTTAAGCTTCCGTTTGGTTCTCGGGAAACCAAGGGAAAAGGAAAAAGGATGGAAAAAATAAAACGAGATCTGAAAGCTGATGTCCATGCAAAGACAAAAGAAGTGCCCGCAAGAAACATACCTGATGGAGTAGAGGCATCGTTCCATGATGGCCTTTGAAGCGTTAAACCAGAAGGAGAAGAGCAAGAATTAGCAGAGGATGGAACCAGAGAAGGCCTTAGATTCAGCTGTAAAGAGTGGTGATTCTGAGGGAAGCTCAGGCTCAGACTCAAACCCAGATCTTCTTTTCCCACCATCATTATTGTTTTCTCCTCCCTTTTTTTTTTTTTCTTCTTTTCTGCTCTTGCCAAACACAGCTTTTTCTTGTATAGTAGCTTAGATTCTCTTTGGTGTGAACAAGGGTGAGAGAAAGAGGGAGTGTGAGAAGGAAAAGATTTGGGTTTTGGAGTTTTAAGAGAGAGAAAGAGTTGAAAGCTGATGGGTATGTAAGAGGGGGGAATAGGGATTATATAGAAAGCAGAGAATAGGAGAGAGTGGTGTGTAAGTTCAATCATGACTCGTTGTCAGGAGGCCAATTATCTCAATCATGGCTTTTGCTCCCCAAAATAATACCTAACTCTGCTCCTTTGTCTTCTCCCTCTCTCTCTCTCTCTCTCTCTCTCTCTTCTTCTTCNTGCTCCCCAAAATAATACCTAACTCTGCTCCTTTGTCTTCTCCCTCTCTCTCTCTCTCTCTCTCTCTCTCTTTTACTTTTCACCCTCACTATGGTTAAATGGCAAAACTTCTTCCATCTCCTGTTTCTACACTTTCCTTGTTGTTTACTGCCACTTTGCTGCTGCTTCCTAGCAAAAATATAACTGAAATTTTGATTGCATCGGAGTTTACCATAAAGAAAAAACTTAAATGTGCTATTGACGAAGTTCCCTTTTTAGTTTATAAATCAGTCAAACATAATTATAGTTACAAACTCTCAAAATTAACTGCATTTTATTATCTACCATTTATACTTTGACACATCAAAAAATAACAGCAATGGTGCAAAAATGTAGGAGGAAATTAATTGTTAATATTATTTGTTCTTAGCTAGCAATTGAGTAAATTAAGCAAATGAGAAAGACACAACACAAGGATTGCTTGGTAGAGGAAGGGATGAGTGCTTACCTAATGTACAACCAAACTTGGATTAACTTCCATCGCATGCAACATTCCAATTGGGGTGGCATTTAGCACGCTTTGGTGAGCAGTTAAAATTTGTGATCATCAAGGCATGATTCACAACTTTGACTCTTAAAATTATTAAATTTAGGATATTTAAAAACCATGCTTTTGACGGCATGATAATCAAACACAAATTTTGTCTCAAGTCAAATAAAAAAAACCCATTTTATAAAAAATAAAAAATAAAATATGAATAAAAAACATACGCAACCTATGTTTTTATTTATTTATTCATTTGTGTTTTTTGATAGCAACCGACGTTTTTTTCCTTCAATCATACATTTAGGTTGCGATTCAAAAATGTCATTAACAAAAGATTTGTCAAACTCAGATTGCTGGGATATCATGATTGTCCATCAAAATTGAAAAGGAAATTCCGTGGGGGTATCAATTTTAAGGTTAGTTACCAATCAAAGAAACCAAAAATAGTTAAAAAATGAATGAGAAAAATAATAATATTGGAAAAGGAATGTTGAAAAAAGTATAACTCTAAATGCTATAATTAATGCAGAATGGTTTTGCCAGCCCCAAACCAACCTAAAATTAATGCAACCAGATTGCTCTCATTATTTGTCTCCGAATCCCAACCAGAAAAGACCAGGAAACCCCGAATATCATGAATCTTGTGCATTCAAGCCTGTGGGCCACAACCCCCACCTGAACACCTCACTCTCCATGCCCTTCCTGCCTCTCATCCAACGGCCTTGATCCTACCTCACATCATAGTCAACAATCCCTGATCAAACCCATTTGTGGGGCCATGTTATCTTGTGCTGTATATAATTGGGAACCAATGCCACTGATGCTTTGGACAACCATCAAATCATGAGTGGATGGTGATGATTGGAACCAGACAGATAAACTTTTTTTTTTCTTTCGTCAATTTTTAAATTTATTCTTTCTTTTCATTTTTAGAATACTTAATACTTCTTCTTTTATATTTTAAATTCAATTTTTATTTTTATAACATAAATTACACACAAAAAATCCTTTTTTTTTAAGATGTGTGAAATAAATCAATAGAAAACATGAGTGTGGGACCCAAACCCAACCTCTTTATCTTTTGAAAAATCTCACCTCTCCCATGCGCTTACCACGAGGGGGGAAGGGGGGGTTACTAAGACAAAGGCGTCGCTTTCTTAACCTTTCTATTAAAACAAAAACGCTTTCATTCCTTTTTCCAAATGTTGTCTGATGCGCACCCGGAGCGTAGCTTCACGCTCGATTAACGAACGGTCTGGATTGATCTCATCGCTGAAGATGAGGCGTGATCGTGACGGATGGAAAAGTGCGTCGGAGGAGCCCTAGCAGGAGAAAGTGGTCCTTGACAATTGTGTATGTAACTTGTCATGCGGCTTGGTGGCTGTGATCTCATCGGCTCCGTCATGATCAACGTGAGACCAATTATTGAGTCTCCTGATTTATGAACGAAAAATAGGCATTTTTACAATTAATAGCAAATCACAACGTACAACCTTACTATATCATTAAAATCAAAAGAAAATGTGTCTTAATTTGATTTAAATATACTAGGTCTTGCACACCCACAATGTGGACGAAAGAAATAAATAATATTACTATTTGAAAAGAATAAAAGTTCTATTTCCAAACAAAAAAAAACTTATTTAATAGTAGAAAGTTCTTTTAAAAATGCATGTAAAATAAAAAATGGCATGTGTATTTTATAAAAAGGCAATGATATGACGTGAAATTTTAATAACTTTTTTTATTTTTTATTAATTTATTAACTAAGTTGATGCTCCATCATAACTCTATCACCAACTTATTTACTAATTTTAAGAATAGTATAAATTAAATAGCATGAATTTAAACTTATCGTTTGTTACATCATTATTTTTCATAATACTTAAACTTCATTTTAAAATTTATTTTCTCAATCTTGTTGCAAAAAAACAAGATATTTCTAGATTAGATGTTGATCAACATACAATATAATCCATATTTAAATTTAGGTTATGCACCTTGTTTTGTTTAATAATGTTAAAGAACAAGTATAAGATACTATAAAAATGTATATTAAAACTTTTAACAAAAAAAAAATGTTAAATACCCAAATAAACCCCTGAACTATGTAAAAAAAATTAATTCAATCCCTATCCTTTTATTGCATTCAAATAAGTCATTAAATTTATATTTTGAGTCAAACAAGCTCATCTTCTTAACTATTGATTAACTTTTATTAATCAATGATACACGTATTATTTTTATACCATGTCATCTGCCACATGACAAATAACGTGACATTAAATATTATTAATTAGGATTTGTGTACTTACTTTTTTACTAATTTACTCAATATTAATCAAAAATATTTAATATCACATTATTTACCAAGTAATAGATGATAGATATAAAAGTGTCACATGTACCGTTAACTAATAGAAGTTAGTCAATGCTTAGGGAGAGAGATTTATTTAATCTAAAATAAAAATTAAAGAGCTTATTTGAATGTAATAAAAGATAAAATAAATTTATTTTTTTGCATAGTTCAATAGCTTATTACGAAATTTAAAAAAAAAACTTAAATAATATTTACATATTTTAAAAAGAGGTGAATTTACACTTAATTATCCTATGGAAGCGATGAATTCTCAATGTTAAACTAAGAGGCTGGTTATGAGTGAAAAAGAAACGAAAACAGAGAGAGAGGGTTGTATAATTAATGGCATTAATTGAAATTTGGCTGATATTAGAAAGACTTTGGCTCATTGGTTGAGTGAATGTGACCAAGTCAAGATTGAGTGAGAAGCCAAAGGAAAAGAAAGGTGAGGTATGTGTGTGGGGGGAGAGAGAGAGAGAAAGAGAAAGGGGACAAGGGAGAGTGGAGTTCACGTGGGGAGAGGGGGTGCGAGAAATGAGGGGAAAGGGAAGCGTGGAAGAGAAAACCTCTCTTAACTCACGTGGACCAACATGTCTTGCCTGGGGACACGTGCTCCGTGGTCCCCATCCATCCTTTTCCCCTTCTACCCACACGGTCGTGCGTGTCACTTTGTCCCTTCACACCCCGACAACTCTCTTCCTCACAATCATTTGAGACTCCCCCTACCTTCCACCCACTCTTCCCCCTTGCCCCGTGCACTCCACCTTCCCCACATTCGCCACTTAACCCCGTAGCTTGAACTCCACGCTCCATGACTCGGGCTTGGGATTCCCCCACTGTGAACCGTTAATTTTGAGCCTATCTGTTTCTCAATTGGCCGATCTCTATCTCCAGGTTTTCATGCAACTTGGTCCCTAGCCAGCAGTATCGCAGGGCAGCCGATGATATATAATAAAATTACACGAATACCCTTACTTTCGAAATGACCAAAAAGTCCTCATATAGATGAGCTAATCATTAGGGCTTATTAATTTTGAAATAACATGCTTTAATCATTATTGTTGTTTGTGGGGTAGACTAATAATTTCCTTTTGCAAAATTTTTGCCGTCCAAAACGTATTTTTTTGTTAGTTAAATATCTTTATCTCCCCACGCTTGCGTCAAGAAGGGAAAAAGGCTTCATCATGGGTTGAACGGGGGCAGGTGATCTAAATAATTGGTTAGGAATGTGTCATTCAATGGCTTGGGTCCCCTACCCTTTCTCAACTTGACCATCCAGTTTACTTTTTGGAATAGTACTTGCTAGAGCATCAATCATATCCACCTTTTGACAAGCATATAATGGAACTGCTTTTTAAAGCTAGGCAGATAAATGCTTACTAGGAAGAAAGGATTTTGAAAATCAGAGTTGTAATAAAATTATGGGTAAATGTTTCATACAGAATTAAAGAGAAAGAATATGCTAAACTTCTTTTAAAGATCAAGTAGAAAAAAATAAACTTGTCTAATTTTGCCACTTCAAAAACGTGATAACTAACTAGCATGAAATTCAACAATGATGACAGATACTGAAAATTGCTACAATTATTATGAATTGGGGTTGTGTTAATATTGCGTGGGAAAAAAAAAGGTAGTTGGACTAAATCTCATAAGGACCAAAAATTATGCCCATAATCAAAGTGTTATGATGAAAAGAAACTCCATGGTTGAATTGTAAAATGGGCCATCATTTGTTTTTGACTTTCATTGCTTTTCGCTAAGACAAATTAACCAGCACTTTCTAGGGAAGAGGAGAATCATGTCAATTGATGTCTATGCAATCAATAGCAAAAATTTTGCTTTCCAACAGGAGGAAGAAAGAAAACAAAAAAAAAAAAACTCACTCACCCGAGCCTTCCGTTTCAATTAGAAGCACATGACACTTTATTTTATTCATGTACATGTTTCACCAAGAGACTTAATAATTATCAGTACTAACAGTTTGGGCTTTCTCCATTCTAGCTTAGCTATAGCCCTAGCCTAGACTGAGTGCCTAGATCCTTCCTTTGCCTATGTGTTTATGCCACAAATGAGTTGTTTTTGTTCCAACTTGCACGTACACTTGTTCTATTTTGGAAGAGATATTCGTTAAACACCCTTGCATATATAATTACTTTCATTAATTCTAAGTGATAATACCATGTAAAGAAAAAAGTTGTTACCGTCGACTATAAGGGATAAATTATCTACTACTAAAATATTAATTATTGTTTTATTTCACGAGGGTTGACATATATATTAAAGGACCAAAACATCTAGATTATCTTTGTTGAATATTGGTAATTTGTTTTTGGTGATGGTGATATTATGTGAGATATCAATATTAAAAAAAGGGATGAAAATGAAAATTGGGAAAAGGATCAACGTTAAATATGGTAAGCCTTCAAATCATAACTAAAAGAGATTCCCTTAATACAATCAATTATTAGCGTGAATTGGGAAAAGCATCCGTGACCTTCCCGGAACTAATGACTGAGAGCACTGTTTTAAGGAAACTATCATTGGTTTTATTTGGCCCCCAAAGACAACTGAACAACGACACCCCCTCCCCCCGCGAACACACACATACACACAAAAAATCCAAATCTAGTACCCTGGAGAACACCCCACGCGCCACGACATCGCACGATCGAAACCCTCCATCAGATCCATCATATGCATCGACGGCCGAGAAAAGAGTGTGTGAGGGGGGTTGTCTGGGTTAAGTTGTGATTAATGAAAAGTGGGACATAGGAAGGAAGATAAAGGGGGGCCCCGACAAGATGTCGGGTGATGATTGAAGGTGTCCCCACGGGAGTGCGTGAAAGCTGTCCCCACGTGTCCCCTATTACTAAGGACCCTCCAATAATGGATCTCCTGTGCACTACCCGACAATACCCATCGTTGGGGGGGGGGCTCTTTCTTTTTTTTCTTTTTTCATTAATTTTTTGGGATAAGGACCCTCTTCTTCGCACTCTTCGGTCCTCTTCTGTTCTCCTTCGTTTGATCTTGCCCGTACGAGGCTCATTCCACCATGTGACATGCACGTGAAATTGGTCCCTCTTTGCCTTCTTCCTAACCCTCATTCATTTTCACATTTTAAATTCATTTTCTTTCCCTGTTTTACTAATAATTGGCTTTTCCTTTCTCACTCGATCGCATGAACATGCATTGTTTTTTACTATGATACGTGGACAAGCATAGTATACTCGTACAGGTTGAATTACATATTTGATAGGCAATATTTGTTTCTTACATATTTTAAGCAAAAGATATATGTATATATCATTTAAATTAAATGTTAAACTATTATACGTATTTATGGCTAATTCTGTATAATCTTGTATTTTCTTTGCCTTATAGGTGATTGTTTAACCTTGTAGAATGAGATTTCTTCTATCTTATACAATCTCAATCAATCCATGTTAACTAATCACAAGTATGAGAAGTCATGGCAAGTTGTGTTCCTTCTAATTGGTTTGCTTTTTTAGATTTGTATTTTTTCTACTAATTGACCAATGAAAAAGGGAACCGCAACAGGTTCTCTCTCTTCCATTTTCATGACCATGAAAAACAACTAATTAAAGTGAAAATGAACGACTCTGGATGGATATCACACTATGACAATGTATAAATTTGTTTTAATATGTGAAAGAATTGACAAACTCATACATGTGAAAATCTTTTGGAATGGATAGTGAAATATCCAAAAATCCAAGTCATTTTCCACATACGTGAATACCCTCCAATTGGTGCAAGTAATCGAAGACACCCAAACCATCCATAAATGGTATTTTCATTATCCAACAATCTTATCAACGGGGGACCCTGGCAAGAGTCTTTCAATCTCCCATGTGAATCTCACGTGAACAAGACCCCCACTCTCCCCCCCTAAAAGGTTGTTGCTCTCAATCAAGTTGAGTTGAGATCACACAGTTAATTACAATGTTGTCCCTGTCCTTCGTTTTTTTAATACATCAATCCAATGTTTAATTGTTCAATGATTTGGTTTTGTGTGATTACGTGGTTGGAATTTTTCAGCTGTCTTATTCAATGGGTCCCCCACTTTAGTACAACTCTCTTGATTAGACTTTTCACTTGGCTTAGTCATGTCCTCATCATATAGAATCTCAATCTTTTCGGTTGTTTGATCTTTTGTTACCAACTAGTCCCCCATGGTCATTTATCAAGATTTAAGTGCAAAGGCAAGGCCCTCGTTCCTTCGGGGGGTTTGTCAACCTTTGCTCTAAAAAAGAAGATCATTTTCATTTTCTTCCATAATAAATGTTGCATTTATTTTTATTTTGAAATTTTTGATATAAAATCTCTACTAGGATCATTGCATTGCCTAATTTAAAGTGATGCAAGTTGAAAAGATATATGAAGATTCGTGGGACAAAGACCAAAAAAAAGGATTGGTTTATATTGAACACTATTTATGATCAAATGAGTTCAGTTTAATGTATTGTCAGTATCTAATTTATATACTATCATTTAATTATAAAATATCACTTTATCGATATATAAAAAAATAAAAAAATTTCAAAATATATATTTTTAAATTTTTAAAATTTATTTATTAATAAAGTGACAACATTTGATTTGTTAATAATATATAAAATCTATAAACCGACAATTCATCAAATATATAAATAATTTTGTTGTTTAATGTTAATGGTACGGATAATTAACTTATGTTTTTTTCTCTATATAATTTTCATAATGTTTTTTTATAGAGTTTATGTAGGAAATTTAAACATAAAACTTCAAATATTAACTAGGAATATTGTTGACCCGAGCTAGCTAGCAAGCATGATGTTTGTCTCGAACAAACTTTCACAAAATTATTATTTCTAAGCTTAACTACCTGCCATTAGGGCTTGATCTTACTTAACATTACAGGAGATGGGTTGGATTATCTGGTCAAACCTTAAACTCAGGAATCAAACCCTAATTCATGGCACATTGTTTTTGATCTCCCCTCCCGTGCAAGTGGGTTCAAATAATAATATTTCTTTCCTAACTAAAGTTGCAAACGAATCTAATAATCTTCTCAATAAATTAATTGTTATTTAGTTATATATAATCATCATTGTTGTCAAAACCTTTATAGCTAGCTAGAGATCTCATTTTCTCTTGTACTTCCATTTTCCATTTAACTCCAAATTCTGATCATCGACTACCCATTAATTAATATACAATTATGGAGATGATGGTAGTTTTTAAAGCTTAAACAAAAATTTTTCTGCAAAAGGTCTTTTTTTTTTTAACTACTATTAAAGGGGGGAAACAAACGCTTTTGCTTGTGAATCTCAACCACTTGCACCATCCTACAAGTTACAAGTAGTACTTTTAATTAGTTTAAATGGCTTGTAGAACAAAAATGTACTTAAAATTAAAACAGGTTGAACTTTTTAAAGTGGTGTGTGATGCTTTTTTCTTTTTCTTTTTTTTTTTAACTCGATCTAGCATTTATTTCCCACCTTTCCTTCACGTTCAAATGTTGACATTAATAGAAAATCTAAGTAGGAACAGCCTGCCTTGTTCAGAAGTGTTGCAAATCTTTCCTTATTTGTGTGTTTTTCACATTTTTTTAACTATTAGAGTACGTTTGAATAATTAATTTTCCATCTATAATTATCATATTCTTCAAGGGATATGCATCTACAAAAGAAAAAGTCATTCTTCAAGGAGATACTTGGAAAATCACTTTCTCAGCCATTAAAGTACGTTTCTTTCCATGATGATATCTTTCTGATTAACAATTATTGTCTCTAGACAACGTTGTTAAGGAATATATTTAGTTTAGTTAATTTCGTGACTAGAAAATTCATGATCCGAATTGAAAAAATAATTTGCCATGATCACTAGTTATATCACAAGATTTAGTAGTTAGAGTTTTGAAAGATATATATATATATATATATACATATATATATATATATATATAATAAAGCAGTCGCTTTGCTTGGATCATAAGTATAATCATTGGCCCCTAAATTATATTGCAAAGTTAGATGTTGATTTGACAGTTAAGTTATTATTTAAAGTTTCAAACAAATTAATATTTAAAGAGAAGAGATGACATTGCCTTTGTGGTGTGGGGGAATTAAGGTAGGTTTGTGTTTCCTTATTGCACATATCAAAGACACCATATAAAAAACTTGATAAATTCACAGTACTTATATGTTATTTTTGCAAATTGTATGTGTATGTTCATAAAAAAAAAAAAACTAATCGATGTTTAAAATGATATTACAAAATCATTAATTCCTCAGTTTGTAATTAATATTAAATATTTTTTAATCCAAAATTTATTTATATCCTAAATCATATCATAGAGATATTAAGGAAAGTAATTTAAGTTGTAATTTACTCTTTTATTTAAGATGGGGAAAGATACTGCCATACTAGTACATTATTACAAGGATAAATGAGTAATTTGACAAATTTGACAACAGTGTCATAACCTCCGGGTATTCCCCGGCAAGTTGCGCCTCCATTATTACCACTCATGTGGATTCTACGTGGCGCGCGAATTTTCATGCAACCGACAGACAGCAAAGCACACGAGTAACTTGCTTACCCGCACGTGCACTTTCGGTCAAAGTTACATTGCGTTTGCGGGATCCCAGTCAACCGTCAAACCTAAATCATTTGCCTCATTATTTTCTCCCCGTTTTACTTTTGAGATCCCAATCGAACCCTTTTCCCACTTTCCTCCCATCTTCTTCACCGGCTCCCTCGGTGACCAGACTACGAACTTCTCCCAGCCGTCGATCACTTGATTCCTCACACGTGCAAGTGAATCCCTCAAACAAGAAAGCGGTTTAAACTATAAAACCAGATTTGTTTTGTTTTATTTATTTTTTAATTGTTATTGTTTGCAGCATTTAGTGGGTCATGCATGTCGTCCAATTTGACCGGGTGAGCTGGTCACCATGTGATTAACGGCTAAGCAAATCATCTGTTTAGAATCGGTTTTTCAGTTAATAGATGTTAAAGCTCGAGTTGGAATGCACGTGTTAGGATGTACGGATTAAGTAAATTGACATGTCTACCCTTTACCGGCAATTTTTAAATAAGCATTCACGTGCGGAGTCGAGGGTAAGACTTGGAATTAACTCGATAGAATATATGGTCTCGATGATTTTATGTGGGAAGCATGTTTGGTTGGCGGACTTTGCAAAAATAATTGGGAATGACAGGGAAAATGGTGGCACATGATAATTTTAATCATTTAAATATAAGATAACGTATGGGATTATTAGCTTAAACTTAAACTAATTAATCATGGTTCCTTAACTTCCAATGATGAAAAGTTGTTTCCATAATATTATTTAACAAAGATGATCACATTTTTAATGCGAACCCACTGGAAGATTAAATTAATTACACCCACAAATCCGTGCAAAAAAATAAAGCCTGCCCTTTTAGAAGAATAATGTGAGCGACTCCTAATGATGATCCATGGGCAAACAAAAATATTTGCTTGGCTGTAAACAATCAAGCCTATGCTTTTCTTTTCTTTTTCCCAATGTTTCCCAAGTGAGGATGTTCCCTATGGGATTGGAATAAAATAAGAAGCTCAACTCGGGGAAGAACATGGTCTACTGGCAGTAATATAAATATTTAGAGACAGTGTTAAGCTGGCATCAAGCTTTTTTATTTGTTCAAAGTCACATCTGAATTCAACTTTCAAACACACAACTCAGAAAAGCTTTTATGTCAAGAGATGGAGTTTAGGGTACCCAAATCTTGTTAACTTTTTTCACCTCTTTTTTTGTACATCATGATTCTTTCGTTCCTTTTTTTATTTGGCCATGGTGAATTGTGGTAGGGATTCTAATCATAAGCCTCAAGCCACTTACTCTTTACAGGGAGGATTCTTTGGTCCTCGTTTTAAGGTGAAAAATTCTAGTACCGAATTAATAAGGTTTGGACTTTGGAGGATTCAAAATGGGTCCCACTTTAATACGTCTCTCATGTCACATGCAAACTCATAGAACTCGAAAGAACTGGGATACATTTTCAAACATGTTGCATCACTTTTTGTTGAACTTAAACATATGTGATGATATGAAGTCTTGGAACTGAAATTGTGGTCATCAACTCAGAAGAAGATCCAATATTACGTTTGGAATACGAAATATTTGAACTGAGGATGTAAAGTTATATTAATTGTCTGCGGACAAATTTGAGAAAGAGCGTGAACCATGACAAGAATCTTAGGATCTCTACCTGTCTTGATGGACATTCAGTTTGATAGAGGTCTACTTCAAAGAAAGCACATGCTCTGCAGAAACGTCCTTGCCTTGACATTTTTACAGAAAGCACAGCTTTTTCCTGGTAATTTAATAAGCAGCACCCTTTTCCTGGGATTCCTTTTCCTCCATTTGATTACCACGTTCACTAGTGTGCATTTACTACCCTAAAATGGCTTTTGACACAAACCAAGAACATTTTCATATGTTCTTTTCAATGCTGCCCTTTTGCTGATATAAAGAGGTGAAAATTCTTCTGAAATGCACACGACAAATTACTATAATGAATCACTTGTAGCTTTCTTCTGCCTGGAGGGGACATTGGAGTGAAGCCAATTTATTTTGAGAGAAAAAAAATGTCAGAGAGAAATTAACATGTGCACGTGCATGGAAAGACATTAACCTTACGAAGGACCTTGAATTTATGTACTAGTTTGAAATCAAAACCCAGCAGTGCACATGCACGTGCTGCAGGCAGGAGCGTGCCTTTATTTTATTTTTTTACTAGCCATGCCTACCGAACAGCTGCAAATTTTAGCCCAAAAAGGAGATTCAAACTATGCCAAAATCTATCCTGGATGCTTCATGTGTTGGAGATTTGAGGGCTGAAAACCCATCCTAAAGGTTTCTCCTAGGGTCTTCAATGTCTTAGGGTTCTTTTTTTCTCCATCTAGTACATTTGAGAACAGTAGGAATCAACTTTTTCAAGATAAAAATCTATTCCTAACTTGTGCAGTTCACTTATATGGAATCAAACCATCAAACCTAACTTGTGGGTATCACGACGTGTAGATTAAAATCTGCTTTAGAACTAGAACTAACACCTATCAGCTTGTAAACTGCTTTTGTTCTAGCTTACCTGGTCACAGCATAAAATGTACAGTGTTTAATAGGTCTGCAGGTGCACAAAGTGTTATTGGTTTACGAGATTTTCTTTTCTCAAAATTAAGCTGAGTGATTTGCCAACTTCTATGACAATTACCAAACAAATTATCTGGGCTGGCATTTGGTTTGACTCGACAACCTTTTGAGTTAAGCCCAAACGAGAAACCCTAAACCCAAACCAGAAAATTTACTTTTGGAAGCCATTGACTTCCCTGCCAGAAACCTCATACGAATCCGGACAAAAAGGGTAAGAAACAGAGAGCAGCCAAAGAGAGCATTATTTTACCCAATACCTACGGTGAGTTTCAAGTGGTCCTGCAGCTACCATTTCCATTATGAAAAACTTTTTGACGACAATCTTGTTTGTTTCCACTTCTCATCATGTTTCTCTTAGAAATTAACCAGACTACTCATTCAGAACTTACAGTAGTTTTGACCTTTTGTGTTTGTTTGCTTGAGGGTTTATTAAAGAAAGAATATTAAATGCTGAAAGTGAAATTTACCAACCATGTTTCCTCATAGCACCCTCTTTTCTTTCTTTTATTATTATACAGTCACTGATCATCAGGTTTGACAATGTAGAGGGAATATAACACAAATTATAGAAGAAAATCATTTCAGAAACACAAAAAAAAAAGAGTAAAAAATACTCGTAGAATATATTTACCCATGCAGTGTCTTCCTAAGTTTACATAAATAGGAATATTTTTACCCTAAGCCAATAGTATTACTTGAATTTAATCTATAAGCATCGATCATTACTTCTTTTCTTTGTTAATTCTTTTTACCTTTATCTTGAATAGAATTAAAAGTAATATTTGTAAGTCTTTTAAACTTTTGCTTTATTTCGTTAATTCATGCAATGCAAGTCTTTCGACATTTCCTTGAGGCCAATGATTAATAAAAAAAGCATGATAAAGTAAGCAAAAGGATGAGATAAATTAACGACCTGAATCTCAACTTGGGAATCATATCTGATCTTGTGTTCTCGACCTCGGCTTGTCCCACAGGCCCAAAAAGCAAAGAAGAGGGCTAACACAGCGCCGAAAAGAATTAAGCTTGAATATAGCCCAAATACATAATGAAATTAGTAATCAAATAAACCAATATAAGTGGCTGCATCGAAATATTTGATTAATTGGTTAGAGTATGATATTTTTATTTAAAGAAGAAGATTTAATTTTTTTTAATTAAAAAAAATATCAATCTAAATTGCTAACCAGTTTGAAAAAAAAAAACATAAGAAACGTGTTAAAAGAAATATTATTGCTTTTTTTAATAAAAGAATACAAATTAATCAGAAAATAGAAGTGGTTTCGGTGAATAGAGAGAAGAAATTGTAAAAGAATGGCGGAAGTTGGATATGGCATGTATTGGTCGGAGAGCTATTGATCTTTTTACCGTATAGGCATGGTTATGTGTATTTTGGATAAGCCAACAGGCCTTTTCCGTCTTTTATGTATCAAATGAACTGTATATTATCCATCATCTCCAATAATACTTGTTCTAACATTGACCAAGTTGTTGCTTTAACTGGTTTGGATGTAGGGAAAGCTATCCGATGTTTTTGAGTCCGACCTGTCAGATTGCTTGGTTGAGACTTAACAGTTTTACCAGTAACTTTGTCTTCAAATTACGATGTATTAAAATACTGTCCTTTTACTACACGGAAAAGATAAAAATACTACCCTTTTACTGTCATTAATATAATCTCTTCTTTTTATATTTTTTTTAATTGAATGGAGGCTCTTACATTGGACTATATTGATTAATTAACGCTGCCCTTGTCACCTAAAACATAGACTCATACGATGTACTACCATTATGAAATTATTTATTGATTTATTCTCCAAAAATAATTTAATTTTTTTTAAGCAAAAACAACTGCCAACCATGGAAATTAATCAAGATTTTGAGGGGAAAAAATTAGTAAAAGGCTAATGTGAAGCATGCTGCATATAGTATATATATAGTTTGTATCTGTACAATAATTAAAGATAAGGAAGAATGTTAAGCACATTTTCACATAATAATCTTTTTAAGATGCAATTATTTACTTTTACATAATAATTTCTCTAATTGACATGCATTAGCAAATAAAAATATAAAATCAATTGTCAATTTACTATCATTTTTATTTGAATCTAGATGAGGAAGAATGTTAAGCCAAATACATCTACTCAGTGCTTAATAATGGAAGATGAAGTAATTAAATATATATTATTTTTATGAACTTGTTGTGTGCAAGAAAAAAAAGTTAAGTAGCGTTTGACATCATGAAAGTGAGAGTACATTCTCTATTATGTGTTTAATTAAATTATATTACTGTGTTTGTTTACAACAAACCACTACAATATAATATTGCAATACAATTACATTATAATCAATGGATGTGAAGTAATTGCATTTCAAAATCAATGCATTAAGATTGCATTGTACTTTGCAATGTTATTAAAGATATTTTTACTTTTTGACTTTGTTACTCTGTTAAAAATATTTTATAATATTATAATTTATTTTTTTATATAAATTTTGAGGATTTTTTTTATTATTCTTAATAGTCATGGTGATTGTTAATAAAATTTATATTGTTGCATTTTAATAAATAAGGATAATTTTGAAAATCGACATTATATTTTCAATAAAGTACTTATAAACCAAAATTATAATTTAATCTTTTTTATATTTTAATTATTAATTTACTTATATATCAAATATTATAATATTATCTTCTTTATAATTACGTTACGTTGTAACTACCAAACACCACTTTAAGATAAGAAAAGGTGTTCGAGAACCACACACACAAATATAAGCAATGAGGAAAATGTGATCAGAAAATATTCATGACAGCCTGTGAAGACAAAACATGCCATTCAAATTGTAAATAAAATTACGAATCTACCTCACAAGTGTTGTTTTCTAATTGGCTAAAAAAAATAGGGAAGCAATATAAATAGGCTCCCATCAGAATTAAAACAAGTAGAAAAGAAAAGACCGAAATTTAGAAATGGAAAGTAAAGATGAATATGAAATAGGAAATGGACAGTGGTGATACAATAAATTAGAGAAAATGGAGCGGATAGATGATAAATATATTAATGAAATTCTGAAAATAAAGTTAAACGATTTCGAATATGAAATGGAAAAAAGTTAGAAAACTCAACAATTACTTGTAAGATTTTGAAAGAGTAACAAGATTCTTTTAAATTGTTGAATTGTGAATATATTGATAGCACTCTATATCTATATAGTTTATGAATGAGATGATCAATTAGATAGATTCATAGGGAATGATTATCCAGCTTGAACATTGTTGCTTGTAATCAGTGGAGAGAACACTTACACCATCCTTGAGCAGGTCTTCTCTCTTTTTGATGAATGAAAATTATGTATTGCTTTTTAAAAGAATTTTAAAAAAATATTTTCAGCTTTATAACGAAATCAAGCTCAAAGGTTTCATTAAAAACATTAACATGATATATTCTATTTTTTCTCTTTGAATATGATTCTCTTTTCCAAGTTACAAGTGTGATTATGATAATAAGAAATTATTATACAAACTTTCATTAATTTATTTATTTTTGAGACTTTTTTGTCATTTAACAAGATGTTGATTATTTTAAAATTAGTGATTAATTATATGCAATTATATGATTTTTCTTTGTTTTTTAAATTTAATTTATCTCTCTATTTTTGAACTTCTTTTATAAGATTTTTTTCAATATTATTAAATTTTGTTAATCAGTAATTAGTTTTGCAAATTGTTTTGCTATTTTTTAATGTTTTCTTAGTCATTAACTACTTTTCTTATTATTAGAAAAAGCAATCAATTATATACGAGATTAATAATTTCGTATCAAAATTTCAGTTAGTTTGTTAAGTTTGTGCAACTTTATTTTCAATAATATTGTTTAGATTTTTTTAGGAGAATATTATTAGATCTTATTCATTGACAATTAGTTATGCAAATTTGTTTATATATTTTTTTCATTATTTTAACTTAATTTTGAAACATCTTTTGTTAATAAATGAGATTTTGTGCACATTCGATATATGATATTATGATTTTTTTTTATTAATAAATGTGATTTCAATCAATCACAATGCTTTATGCTTAACTTATTATTTTACTTATTTATGAGAATCTTTTTTATCTGTTTTCAAAATCTTTTTAATTTATAATTTTTTCATCCATGAATATAGCAGTAAATAAACACTCTTCAAAAAAAGTCGATGGCAGGATAATTGGTGGAGACAAAGATGGAGGGAAGGGTTAGTAGGGGCTCGATCTTTTTTATTTCGTCCTTACAAATATTGAGCATCACTAGTGTCGGGTGGAGAGTCATAGCCAAAGACCACATCTGAGTTGGAAGAGTCGGAAGTGGAGACAGCACCCTTCGAGCTAGGGGATGAGCCAGGCAAGAAGACAACGACAGCTCGCATTCGCTTCATCACTTCCAACATGAGTGTAAGAGTAAAATTTACGTTTTTTATACTTTTATGGATTTCATATATCAATCCCCTTAAACAAAAGTTTACTTTGGAAAAAGTGGAAATTTTAAATTTAGCCTTAATCGTGGAGATAGCTTAGAGAAGTCAATACATTTTTTCTGTCAAGTCTGTAAATTGATGGTTTGAAGTACCATTACAAATGCCTTCGAGATGTGCATAAAGGGGCACACCCTGCAAAAAGTGTGAGCAACTTCATTATATAGGAATCCATGTAGAAGTTTCGGATAAAGAAGATGAAATCCATTTAGAAGTTTCGGAGACATAAAGGTTTCACGTTTAGTTAGTGCTTTTATTTTAGACTACTGCAAGCTGTGACTTTCTTAAACCTCTACGAGCAGGCCTTCCACCTAAGTTGGAATCCCATTTACAAACCGTAAGCCATGTCAAGGTCATCTTGTATAGTGATTTTTTCTTAATTACTGAATCTCCATCTTCATGTTGAGCTTAAAAAAAACAAATTATTATGAAAATTTGTTATATCTTTTTTCATTATTTTAACTTAATTTTAAAATATCTTTTATTAACAAATGAGATTCTGTACATATTCGACACATTGATCGTGCATGATAATGTAAATTTTTTTATTGATAAATGTGATTTCAATCAATCATGATAGCTTATGCTTGACTTGTTATTTTACTTATTTACCAGAATTTCTTTGACCTGTTTGGAAAATCTTTTTAGTCTATATTCTTCAAATTTTCTTTGCTAATTGTAGGTTATTTTATTAGCCATGCAAATTAAAGAGGTTGAGCAAACAAAACAAGGATTTAAACATACTTACTATTATGCCACTACTCTTATATAAATATGTTAGATTGATTCACCAAATCCAAAATACTTTGATGAAACATAAAAGTTGCATGGTAACCTCAAAACACATTTGTTCTTGAAGAATTTAAGGAGATTGGAAGAGCTTGCTTATCGTCATACCTAAATGAAAGCACTACTAATTTCCACTGGCGAGGCAGGAACAGAAAATATATTAGTAAGTATTCGAGTGATCTGCCAAACAAATTATCTGGGCTGCCATTTGGTTTGACTTCACAATTTTTTGAGTTAAGCCCAAAGAGAAACCCAAACCAGAAAATTTACTTTTGGAAGCCATTGACTTCCCTTTCCAACCTCATTTAATAAGCCCAAGGACAAATCCAGAAAAAAGGAAGGAAACAGAGAGCTCAAAGCAGCAAAAGAGAGTATTGTTTTACCTAATTACGTGAGTTTCAAGTGCTCTTGTAGCTGCCATTTCCACTATCAAAGGCTTTTTGACGGCAATCTTCTTTATTTCCACTTCTCATCATGTTTCTCTTAGAAATTAACCAGACTACTCATTCAGAACTTACAGTAGTTTTGACTTTTAGTATTTGTTTGCATGAGGGTTTATTAAAGAAAGAATATTTAATGCTGAAAGTGAAATTTACCAACCATATTTCGTCATAACACCCTTTAATTATTATTATTATTATTATTATTCAGTCACTGATTATCAGTTTTGACAATGTTGACAGAAAAACACAAATTACAGAAGAAATTCATATGCTTTTGACTAATAAGAATAAAGTGTACAGCAGGAAACTAGCATCATTTCTTCTATTAACATAACAAGCTAAAGCTTAAGGATGAGCTCATCTAGTTAATTAATTAAACTAAAGTCAAACTTGTACCTCTTTTTGATTGTTTTACCTCTATTTATAGCAATACAAGTAACTTGATTATTCACCTTAATTATGAATTAATTATGTAACTTTGTTTAAAGTTTGCATCAAAATTTAATATTATAATAATACAAATATAACCATTGATTATTATTGTAATCATTATATAATAAAGTCATCGTTTATTATAAACTTATTTTGGACTGAGCTCAAACATTGAAAGAAGAGCCCAAGTTTGGCGTTTCCCGTTTCTGAAACGAGCCCAGCTCAACTTTTACTAGACAGTTCTGACCTCTTGTTATGACCTTCTAACTCGTATTTGTCACCCAAGGACCGTTGGTTTTTGCTCTGGATGTGCATGGGAGGAAGTAACACTGCCTGAACTGAACCACCGCGGAGGAGCAGCAGCTTCCTGCTCCATCTTGCTCTTCCCCTCTCACCACCACTTTCTCTGACTCAGATAGCCTGTAACCGAACAAGGCTTCATATTGACTTGATGAAAAATTCACACACATTGCAAAACTCGTTAGATTATCTCACTATGCCATGGGTTTCTTGTTGCTAATATAAGGAGTACGAGAACATTGCCAAGTAGTTGTAGCACACTCTTCACGGGCGCCTGTTGTTTTAGAAAGGAGAAAAAAACCAAAAGAAATCAAGATTTAAGGTGCAAAATCATCTTTTATCGTACTATCAAAACCAAGAATTCAACTTCACACGTAGCAATTTTGGATCTAAAATGAGGGAGGTAAACAAAAAGGTCGGGCCTATCGTGTGCTGCGTCCTGGCCCAAACTATTGGCCGATTGACCACTCGTAAGCTATCACCGTGATTAATTAATGCATTAGAAAGGAAACAATTGCGAAGACTTAGGAACTGAAACTAAGAAAGATACAGTTAACTAAACTGGAGAGCATAAGGGACCCCTCTTCAGCATGAACACAATGCCCAAAAAGAAAGAACTAATTAATGATGGGTAGGAAAAGATTGAAAAGAAATTATGGCCAAGAGTTGATGTCAATCTTATCATGGATGGCCAACCATAACCATCGTGGCCTAAATCTTCTGTTTCCAAGAGGAGAAGCAAAAGTTGTATTAGATCAATCAATTAAGCTTAAATTTTTCTTTTACATTTGTGATTCATATATACCCTTCATACCTCGATTTCTTTAGCCAACGGCATTTTTACCTTCTTGTTTAAGAAAAAAAATTTTCTGGACTAAATATCTTAACTTTAGAAAATCTGGGTTTCCTTGTCTTAATTTCTAAAACAATAAAAGCTAGGCTTCCCATCAGGATAATACCTGAAAAAGATTGCACTCATCAACTAAATAAAGTAATGCTGCCTACTTCCTAGAACCGGATGCCATTGAATCAGGTGGCCTAATCTTGGAAAATAAAACATTACACCATACAAGTGAATCCTAACTTTGATTATGAACCCTTTTGGTTTTCATCTGTGTTTGCAAATGCAGATTAATGTGCGGATGGGAAAGAAGTGGAGATCACAAACTAGGGTATAATCTTCTAAATAAATTGTTGTATCACTGCAAATGTATTTAGTGATTCATACAAAAACAGTGAGATGCCTTTACTGAACTTGAATCAATCAGATACACTTCTCATGGCTAAGCCCCATTCCCAACCTTATAAGAGAAAACTCAATCTTTTCAATAATCAGTAATGACTAGGCCTGGAATTTATTAACTAGAAAATGCAAAATAAAGATTTCTAGCCAGTAAGGAAATCCCAATCAAATAAAGTAAAAGAAAATGAGCAAACGTAGATGACAGATTTATTCTGCTTCGGCTATAAAAGGTTCACCAGATCAATTCAGAGTCAAATCATTCAAAAAGAACATGACACAGAAAAGTATTAGAAGGTCTTACAAGGGCTGGCTGGTAATGGATTTGGAAACTCTCATTTCCACTCATATTTAGCACCGATTACTTAATACTTCACCAGGCAGTTACGCATGCAAAAATATTGGAAAAGTGTATTTTCAAGAAATGAGCCCGCTTCAAGTAAAATTGGCACATTTAACAGTAGTTCATGAGAAAATCGGCATAACTTTTGTTTATCTTTTGGGAGAGAGGGGGTGTTGAGATTAATCCTGTTACCCCCATTTTATTATTTACAAAAGGAAGGTAAAAAACACAGACCCTGCTCAATACCAATAAGCAGAAAGAAAACTGGTATGAAACCAGAGTTAAAAAATTAACAAAAATAGTACTCGGGAAAAATGGACAAAAATAAAAAGGCATCAATATAAAAAGCTTCCTCCACTCTTAGTTTGAAACAAGTTCCCTGAGAAACTAACTAGCCGCCATCAAAAATTATGAAAGCCCACATACTCTAACTTTCAAGAATTAAGACAGACAATTGAAATGATATTAAACTCCTGTGGCTACTGAAACGCAAGTTTCCATTATTATTACCAGGAATATTATTGAAAGGGATTGTTGGCATCTAAGGTAAGACAATAATTATTAATGAGAACAAGCACCTATAGATTAAGATATGCTAGCAAGTGAATCTTGGTATTGATTGAACCAACAAGCATTACACTTATTTAACCTTCAAAGAATGATACCGTTTTTGACAAGCACCTAAAAGATCCTAGATATGAAGCATGGGCTGACAAAGTCTTCAAACTCAGGCTATGCAAATTTTTAAGTGAGATAATGAGTTTATTCTTGTGAAATGCCATGAAATTTTGTAAAATCAAAATTCTTTATCCCTAAAACATATCATAAAAATTCCCCATGATAAAATCTCCAATTGCAAATGACAATATAGTAAATAAAAGCTAAAAACATATCATAAGGGGTGCCGAAAACAGGAATAAAAAAATGCAACCAACTAATAAATTTTAAACCTTATCAGGTGCTCCACTTGAAGCTCAAAGGAAGAATGCAGTGCCTTCAATAATAAATCAAGTATCTGATTAGGGATTGCAAATTAACTATACGGCTTGAAACTCTGCCCCCCACCGATGTAGGGAAGCCTGTCAAACATTATAAGCAATCAACAGATTAGAGAACTTACAAGACCGAGAATTCGGCATACTGAAATAAAATGCCTTGAAAGAAATTTGCTCTATTTCATCCATATTTCTGTTCATATCTGATGTCTTAAAGGACTAGCATAAAAAAAAAAAAAAAACCACTAAAACTCTATCCTACCTTTACCCTTCTTTGCGCAACACAAAAGAAATTAAATATCTTTCTTCATACTTTTCCTTTTTCTTTACAAACATCATATTTCATTATACCTCAAAAAAATGAGGTCTCAACGTGCCATACCCTACAAAGCTCCCAGATATTCCAAATTCACTAACACCATAACCATCCCCTGCAAACACCATCATCAAACTATTTCAGCTCCGGACATGAAAAGATAACCGAAAAAATCCCAAAATAAGTAAAAACAACATTAAAACACATAAAAGTTAAGAAATTTGGTGACAACCTTTGTATCTGGTTATCTGTTAAGCATCTAAACGCAGATCTATTTCTGTACAAAAAAAAAAACAAAAACAAGACAAGTTAAAAACAAACTCAGTTATCAGCTAATGATCCTTGGAACAAACAAGTTCACATGATAATTTAGATTAAGCGACAGACCTTAACAGGAGCGTCGGCAACACGATAAGCATCAGCCGTTGTACCAACCAACCATAACCCAGGAAAAACAGCCTAAAAAACGAAAAATAAAAAGAATAAATGTTTATCACAAAATCAAGAACAAGAGACAGGAAAAAAACAAAAACACAGAAAGATTTGCTCTTACATCAAGTTGTTTCTGAATATTCTTGGGCCTTTTCTTGGGCCTTCTAGCGGGCCTCGAACCTGTCATCACAAAGATATCTTCTTCAATCTCTTCCCTTGATAAAGCCATCCAAAACTTCCTCTTTTCTTTCTTTTCTACAATCCCTCCATTTTCAGCCAAACCCCTTAATCTCATCGACTTCGGCGCTGCCGTTTCACTCACCTTCTCCATCGCCGTTGTCACCACCGCCGTCGTTTCAACCACGACCTTCCTTGGCCTCAAATTCCACGGTCTCTGCACCGTCTCCTCCTCCTCTTCTTCTTCAGCTTCATTTTTGTGCGGCTTTAACGGCTGCTCTTCTTGTTGTTGTTCTTCGTCTTCACCGTGGCTTTGTTTGATGGGTTTTGGTGGGGGAAGGAAAGATAAGCGTTGAATGCGGGTGGAGCGTGACCCGACACGCGTCGGACGGAGACGGTCGTGGTCCGAGTCGGATTCAGGAGAACGTCGGTGGTCGGCACTGGAGGTTGAAGAACCACCACCTCCGTGGGTCCCCCATTTAAGAAACGGAAAGTTGAAATTGTGTAAAGGCTGAGACTTTACTGGTGCAGTTGCCATCAAAATAATAAAACGAAAACCAACAAAAAGAACAACTATACATAAACGACGACGCTTCTTTGAACCTAAAAAACACAGAGAGAGAGAGCGCGGTGGAGGAAGTGGCGGAGCAAAGGAAGAGCAGCCAAGGAGGAAGAAATATTAATGTGTTTGTTGAAGAACCGAAATTTTGCGTAGGTCACTTATACAAAAGCGGGAGCACCCGGGTTTTTTTCCGTTATGGCATTTTTGACCTTGATCTTTTATTTATTTACATTTTTGTACTCGAAGGGAGATGCTACGCTGGTGTTGTACTTCTTGACGGTTTTGTGACGTTTGATTTGCATATGTGGGTGTACTTTAATTTTAAGCGTCCGATTTACTTTACACCGTTTACATGTGGGACCCATCGACTGTAAAATCAGAGCGGTTGATTTAATAGAAAATTAAAATATATATGTTGAACAAAAAATAATTGAAATTTAAACAATTTTTAAAAGAAGCAAGATACAAACTTTATATTAATAGCAAATGTGATCTTGCTATTAATTTTCACTTACTCTTTCTTGAATTGTTGCATGCAAATATTTATAAATGATGTTGATATAATCCTAATAAGAGGTAGTCAATAATTAATAAACAAATTGTCAAGCAGTTATGATAAATGGTTAATGGTTTATGATTATTTATGGATAAGAAAAAAAAAATTTTAAAGGATGAGAATCATGATAAGGCACTTAGAAACTAAATATATCTTATCAGATACATAGACGAATTATTCCCTTATTATTAATGATCATTTTTTTCAATTTTGATTCTCGAACTTTATTGTTTAGCCTTTCGAAAAAAACTTTATTGTATAATATATTTGGTAATTAGAAAATGTTGTCAAAAATTTATCTCTTATACATGAGTAACAGGCCGAGAATAATAAACCATTTTCTAGATTTATTAATTACAAAAACAATTCTTATTGTTGTGAGGGATTTAGATTTGGACCCATCTATGGTTATATAAATTCCAACACTAAGATAACTTGCATATTTATATGTAATAAGCTTAAGGGAAAATAGAAAAAAAAAATACAAGCACGAATAATTTAATTTCATAAGAAAAAACTACAAAAACAAGTATATCAAGGTGTAAATCTTGCATAGATTTGGTCAATATACATTTCTACATAAAAGTGAAATTTTTGTACTTTCCACATTTATCTTTTTGAAAAAATTAATTCACGTTCTAAATATTCACTGCTTATTAAGTATTTAAAAGAAAAAAAAAATTCAGTTTCCCTTAGCTAATCATTTAAATATATGTATAACCTTTTATTTTGAATGAAAATATGGTTTTATATATTGCTAACCTGAAATTTACACTAGGAAAATATGTTTTGTACTTCTAAGATTAAATTATTCTTTTTTTCCATTTAAACTTGGACGGGTAGAGAATACAGATCAGCAGGGAGAACAGCAAAGCTTCCACAATGAACAATTGATAAACGTTTCTTAAGTATTTCTTCATTTCCAAACTATCCTTTGTCCTCCTGCTAGGTTTGCTAATCGGGTTTTTTCTTCACGTGGATTTTATATTTTGTAGGTATAATATTTTTAAAAATTCATTTTTTTAAAAATAAAAAATTATATTCATATCATATTATTGTATCGTATATAAAATTATCAAATATAATATCATGGTATTAGCCCTTGATTGGTAGGTTTTCGATTGGGAAAAGACTAATCCCAAGGTTCATACTTTGGAAGTTGTCAAATATGAATAGAAAATTGAGTAGAAGAAAATTAAGTGCGCAAGGGCCAAAACGTGAAAATTGAATACATATACAAGAAAAGAAAATTCCAAAAGTCAAAGGAATACTACTCTTTGAATCGGATGGTATCTAGCTAGAAGCTTTGTTTGTTTCAAGTTAAAACATGATTCGAAAACAAAAAGTGTCTGCTACGACCTCTGCTCTGATAACCGAAAGGAAATTTCACGTTAGAAAATGATAACTTCTTTGATGGGTTAAGTTTGGAATCTCCCTAATGCCTTCGTGGAAAATACACTACTTATTTTCCATCGTAAACATAGAAAATACTAACTTTTTTATTTTATTATTCATCACTTTCATCCTTCAAAGCTCTTTATTGCCACTTTATTTCTTAAATTATTATCTTATTTAAAAAATAAATTTAAGTGTTGATGAACTTGAATCAAATTAAACATATATAAAATATAAATAATTTGTATATATAAGCTCTTTTGGATTAAATAAACTTTTATTTAATTCATATAACTTTTAACACAAATTTGCCATAAAATATATCAAATATGGCAGTGGATATATATATTTTTTTGGAAGTAAACAGTGGATAATTTAATAGTAAGAATTCAAAAATAAATTAGTCAAAGTTAAGCCCCACTTGCTTTTTTTTTTCTTTTTTATATCTATTCGTTTTTCTTAAGTTGGTGCATTGAGGATAGTTTTTTAGTTAACCCAACTTATTTTTTGAGTTAAATATCAAAAAAAAAAATTTGACAACTGATAAAACACAAAATAGGCATAATGGTTGAAAAAAACTTCAAATTATTTTAAAAAATTCAAATAAGTCGTGAATACGTTTAATTAAATTTATATATTGTTATTTTTAATCAAATAGGTTAAATTAATTATTATTAATCAAAATATCGTTTATCTTTTTATGTTAACATAGTGTTGGCATACAATATTAAAAATACCGTATCATTATGTCATAGTTACTATCCATTATCGTATGTCAATATGTCATATTAGTATTATGAAATATAAAATGATAAGTAATAATAACTGTTCTATTTGATTCAAAAAAATATAAAAACATAATTCAATACAATAAAATAATAATTTTTTATTTAAATTTTGTAATAATTCAACATAAGAGTTTAAATGAATTTGAGTTTAGGTTAATATAATAAATATGATTAGTACACAATTAAGACCTATTTATTGATTTATATAAATACTAATATTTTTATGATGATTAATATTTAATAATATTGAATTTTATTATATTTGGTAAATATTGTTATATTTATACTTTTTATTGTAAATTTGAATAATAAAATCATATTTTACTTGTACATGTTTTAATTTAATTGTTCTAATGATATTAATCATATCAATTGCATGTTAATTATATTAATTAATACAAATTATAAATCATATAATTTTTAATTGTATTAATTATATCGCATCGTATAAAATTTAACACTACACATTTTATAAATGTGTTAATCTTATCGTGTTATATTACACATTTATTAAACGTATTAGTCTATCCTATGTTTACATGACATGGAAATACAAACTGTTAAGTCTACATAGTACAATGATTTTTGATATTTTATTTACTTTTATTTGTGTAATTGTTACTATTATTATTGAAAAAAAAAAGCAAGGTTTCTAATTGTAGGAGAAAATAAAGGAACAAGATTTGATAAATGGGAATGTGGTATGACTGATTGGCAAATTATCAACTGTATGTAATAAATTGTATTTGAGGTGTAAAGATAATTACAAATTAGATACATATTTAATATAATATAATAAATCATAGTTATTATGTTACAAAAACATGAAAATATTACCTGAGATTTAAAAATCGAAAACATGGTGATTACCATATTTTAATATAATATTATAAAAATTATTTACGAATTTTTTAACAATTGAGATCTCTCTTTATATATAAAGAATTTCGATTCCATATATGAAGGCTCACAAAATTTTATTCAAGAGAGATTTCACTCCTCAACAACAAACTATATTTAACTTGAATTAAAAAAGTTTTCATTATAATTTTCCATGTTGAATTGAAGATAAAAAAAATTATTGATTTAAAAAAAAATTATCACGAGTCAAAATTTAAGTCTAATTTCATACAGCCTTAAGCTTTAAAAATACACTATATTTTACAAATGTAAAATTTATAATATTTTATTTCATTCAAAATTAATAATATTTTATCTCATCTGTTGTACTGACTATTTACCCTTAAAAAAGAGAAACTCTTATTGTGACAAAAATATTATTAGTAAAAAAAAAAAAAACCACACCTTCCGATGGGGTCTGTTGACCCTGTCTGGTGTCTCGCGTTTCAAGCCCCTCCAAACCGTTCGACTAGTCAATTTTTGTCAACTAACGACAGGTAATGCCTTCTTTTCTTCTTTCATTTTGATTGTAAAACCTTTTTTTCTTTTTCTAAATAATGTATAAATTTGTTGGGTACAATAATGGTCTTATATTTTTTAATAAAAAATAAAAAAGTTAAGACCAGATCATTTATTTCATTGTGGGCTGATTCAATCATTGATATAAAGCGAATAAATACTGGGCTTGGGCCACCTGACCGACCCGACTCAAACCCATTTTTCCTCGTCCCATGATTGCGAAAACACCAAATTGGCATTCGCATCTCCAAATTCAAAAAAAATTTCTGTCCCTCAAAAATTCTTTTTTTTTTAATTGAATTTTCCGCTCAATTAGCTCTAAGCCCTTGAAGACACTCTTTAAGTCTCAAGCTTCACTCACTTTACATCATTTCCTCTTCATTTTCCGAAACAAATCCTTACCAAAACTGACAAACGAAATGGAGAAAACCGAAATCAACGGTCCGATTTTCCCTTCAAGCTCCACAAGTAACGTTCGCGCGGTTAGATCGCCAGCTCCTCCTCTTCAACCTAACTTCAGTAGCCGAGCTGTTCAGGTACATATCCCAGCAGGCTGCAAAAACCCTAACTCTTTGTGTTTCTTTAGGGTTTTAGTTTTTTTTAAAATTATTTTATATCTTTTTTGCCGCTTTTAATGGTACTGTAATCAGGTACTAAGTTCACATTTGCTTGCATATAATTGATTGTATTAGAAACTTTTTTTTACAAATAGTAGGGTTTAAGTTCAATTAATTTGTTTTTTTATTTAAATTTAGTTGAGGTGAATTTATAGCGTATGTAATGATAGAATGTACTATTATATAGCTTGGGTAATGTTTACCGGAGATTTATATTGTGAGAAATTATATTTCGTTCTAATTTAAATTTCAGGAAGCTTTGGAACGCTTGGCTTCCATCGACCTTACTGAGTTATTCAATGAAGCAAAAGTTGAGTACTGCCGAGCAACTAGAGATTTAAGAAGCTGTGGACGTTATGTACAGTATGTGTTGTACTCGTGTGGACATGCCTCATTATGTGCGGAGTGTAGTCAACGGTGTGATCTTTGTCCAATTTGTAGAATCCCATTGATGAAAAGTGGTAATACTAGAATTCGCCTTCGCCTTTATGATGAGTGTATAGATGCTGGCCTCATTTTGAGAAGAGGTGATGAGAGGTTTCAAGATAAAGAAGATAGGGATAATCAGCTGACTGCTGATGTTCAACGTCTTTATTCTTTTCTTGATGTAGCCTTGGAGAATAACTTGGTTTCTTTGGTTTGTCATTGTATCCTTTTGCTGTTTTTTTATGTCAAGTTTTAGTATATTGATTTGTTTATATTTTTATAACATGTCCCAAATACTGCTGTCTTGGGCATATGTTAGAAATTCATGTTTCCTTTAACAGAAAAAAAAAAAAAACAGATGTCACAGATATATGTATGGATGAAACTGCTGTTTCCAGTGATGCTGTCACTGCTTTGTTGCTGGATGAGAAGGTTGTGAAGGATTGGGTGAAGCGGACATTTAAAAACATTGCAATAGAACTTCAAGGGATATGTATCCTTATAAATTTTTTGAAATTCTTTTAGAACTATACTATTTTGGTAATTTGCCCATGCCATATATGTTGGGTGTTCCCTAACTGTTTTTATCAGATTATCTTGAGGTAGAAGAGATGAAAAGTAGGTTAGGTTCCCTTCTAAAGTTTTCAGTACATCTAGCCGGCTTATCCTGTGTACTTGAAGTTTTGGAGTCATCTTTCAAGGGCCGTCTTTTGGCACAGCTCCATGACTTGCACCACCTTCAAGAGAGTATATTGAAGACGAAGCAGGTTTGGTTCAAATAAGCAAACTTTTTACCGTATTTTACCATCTCTCAGTTGCAATTTGTTTGTAGCAAAGTCTCAGAACCTGCAATCTTGAAAACCAACTAATTAAAGAATGACAGTAGATGGAGTGTAGAATTTGTGAGAAACTAATCAATGTCATTTGATCATTGTACTTATCTGAACTTCTGGTGGTAATGCTGCTCTCTGTATTTTTTGTCTTTGAATACTATACATTATTGTGTCATTAACATCATTAAAATTCTCATTTTAGTATTTCACTGGAAAATTGAAGAAAGAGTGTCTGAGTAAACCTTACAGCTTATATAGGTATTTCCAGTCATGCAATTATCAATATTTTCTGACAGTATTTGTTCTAAATTTTCAGCATCTTGAGATAGCAATATGGTGTATAAGGCATCAATTCTTGGAACATGTGAGGTCTCGTCATACTAACTTCACATCCTGGCGTAATCTTGTCCGTGAAAGGAAATCAGCTGCAATTAAGCGTGCATGGCCTGATGTGGTAGATCACTCAGCTGACCCCACCGGACAGGCTGGTTCTCTTTTCATTGAAGATGCACTAGCAAATCTTGAAATAGAGCAGGCATATGACCAGGAGATAGGAGAAGAGTCAGATTTTCCATTTTTGCAGAAGAACGGAGCCTTGCCCTTTTTTAGGTCTAAAATAGAGGGAATGACAGGATGTTATCCTTTCGAAAACCTCCGAGCTGCTGTGGACATACTCTTTCTACGCGGTAGTTCTGATTTGGTGGTTGCAAAGCAAGCAATTGTATCCTTGTCTCTTTGATGTGATTTTCATTTAGGGTTCTTGTGTCGATTGGGCATATTTTAGTTAGGCGAATTTCTATAATTTTCTTAACTGAGATGCAGTTACTATATTACCTGTTTGATCGGCATTGGAGTATGCCTGAAGAAGAATGGAGACATATCGTGGATGACTTTGCAGCCTCCTTTGGTATAAGCAGGCATTCATTGCTTGAATCATTCACTTTCTGTCTTCTGGATGATCACTCAGATGAGGCTTTGCTGGTAATTTCTGTAATCATTCTTGCAAAAGCTTGTTGAGTCTAAATGCCTATTTTTGCTTGTTGCCATGGCACTGTACACATTTCAGATTAATCATATAAATTTGTGCCTATTTCATTTGCTTCTTTAACTTCCTGTGACCTCCTAATTAAATCGATTGGTCCGATTATTACTATTGCCATTAAATTATACTATGGTGTGTAGATTGGTAGGTGACTTTCCAGGTTGCATACGGAAGTGACTTTTGCAGTATATCTAAATGCTTTCTATTCTAACATGAATGCTCAAGCGTTGACATAAGCTGTACCTGTACTGACAAGATGTGAATATAGCATACCTTTGTTACTGTATAGTGGATTTTACTGTTGCTGGTTAAATCTCAAACTAATTGGTATCATGTTTTATGTTTGACCACTAATTTTGTCCATAGTAGGTTCTTTTGTTTTCACCCAGAATAAATGGTCATTTCTTTTTTAATGTGAATGCTCAAGCTTTGACATAAGCTGTACCTGTACTGAGAAGATGTGAATATAGCATACCTTTGTTACTATATAGTGGATTTTACTGTTGCTGGTTAAATCTCAAACTAAATGGTATTTTGTTTTATCTTTGACCACTAATTTTGTCCACAGTAGCTTCTTTTGTTTTAATTGTGAATTCTAATAGACTAATATCTAAGTGAATTAATATAGTTCCTCCAACTCCACTCTCTGCCCAATCAAAGAGAAATGTTTTGAGTTTAAAGAATCCAAAATAATTATTTAACTATATTACTGTGGTCCATTGTCTTGTATGGAATCACAGTGCTTGTTGAATTTAGGGGATGCCAATAAGGAACTATTTTCTGTCCTTCCAGCTATGCTCATTCACTCTTAATATTATTATATGTTCTGATTATTTTCCCTAAATCATGTTTCTTAGGAATGTCATCAACTTCTTCCAGAGATCTGTGGCCCAGCAACTCATCCTAAGATTGCACGAGTTCTGTTAGAAAGGCAGAATCCTGAGGCAGCTCAAATGGTTTTACGTTGGTCTGGTCGTGATGGTGGATCACAGTTGGTTTTGCTTAGTGAGGCTGTCACTATTGTTCGGGTGAAAGTGGAGTGTGGGCTTTTGACTGAAGCATTTACATATCAGCGAATGCTTAGTACAAAAGTCCGGGAAAAGAAGTTCAACTATGGACCAAGTGGGGAGGCATTTGATGATCTGAAAGGTCAATGCAGGTCCTGGATGGACTGGATAGAAGTATTGGTCACTGAGTTTTGTTGTTTATGTATTCGGACGAACTTGGTAGATCGAATGATAGAGTTGCCGTGGAATTCTGATGAGGAGAAATATATCCACAAATGCCTGTTAGATTGTGCTGCCGATGACCCTTCAACTACAATGGGAAGTCTCCTTGTTGTGTTCTATCTTCAGGTAAATTAGAGAATAATGAAAGATTAATGAAGGGATATCATCTTGACTCCTATGTTGTTAATGTGATGTCTAGATGTGTACTGCATGGAATGGTGTAACATTTAGGTTGGGCTCTATGGGGTAAAATGGGGGCTGTATATTGTTGGCTACTCGTCTTATGTTTATGCCTTTCATTCTTATCATGATTTACATTTTATTACTGTTAGATGCTATATAATTCTCTTTATTGCCTGATACTATGGATTGCTCATCACTTTCAGGATTGCTTCTTTCTAGGTTGAATAGATGATTATTACTATGTATTAATTGCAATAAATTTGATCAGTGTATCACTCAAGCTTATGAACTTGTTTTCTGTTACTAATCCAGCGCTATCGATATGTTGAGGCATATCAAGTTAATCTTAAACTTTGGAGCTTGGAGCAAGACTTCATTGCAAATGATTCTGTCAATGAAGAAGTTCTATCCAGAATGGAATCACAACGTCAGAAAAGAAAAGAATTGGTTGTAAGTGCTTTGAACTTTGAGGGTATTCTCATTGCTGCTATAACAGTAATTCAATTCTGTCATTTTTTATTGGTTTCTTTTTTTTTTTTGGGAGGGGGGTGGGTGCTTCTTTCTTCATCTTTATGGTTTTGGATTTGATCTTGTTTAATAAACTAATTTAAGAATGAATTTGATTTCCATGCTTGGTCCAGTTTAAGGGCACTGGTAGCAAATAGCATTCATGATGAAACTACTGACTTCCTTACTTTTTCTTCAACAGGATAAAGGTATAGAATTGCTGCCAGAAGTCCTGCAGCAACAAGTAAAGACTGGTACATTGTCTGATATAGTGGTTGCTTCTGGTCAAGAGGATGAAATGCCAGCAAGATCTAGTCTTCCCGAGTTGCAAGAACCAAAGTCAGCCTGTTTGTTGGTTCCCTCCACTTCTGATTCCATTTTTCTACGAACAGACCATATGGCTACTCCTTTGAGACCACCAGTTTTTGAAATTCCTAAAATATTTGGTGGATATGTCAACAATTCTCACATTCAAGCTGGTAACCAGGGATCTTCTTCAATTCTCCAGGGGAGGTTATTTGCAGATGCAGAAAGAGTATCAAATGTTGAAGTAGCCAAAAACATCAAATTTGATGACATCTCAAGTTCTGGACTTTGTCGTGCAAGTCTCACATATGCTACACCATTAAAAGGAATCAGTCAGAGTCCATCGAGGGAGCTTCCAAACAGACACCTTCAAGAAAAACAATCTGATAAAATCATTTCAGAGGGTGAGCAAAATGGTTTTGTTAACCAAATCCGCAATACAAGTCCTCCATATTCCCGAAGGGTGACAGCTAATCCTGTATCAACACCTAGCAATAGCTATGGTTTGTTTAAAGGTTCTGCAAATAACCTGCGTTCAAATATTTCTAGTAAGAGGGGCCAATCAGATAGAGATGATGGACATTGGAAAGTGCCTCCTACAGAGGACTTAATGGATGTCTCTTGGAGGTAAAGATTTTTAATTTCTTTTCTTGTTCTCTCTTTCCTTTGCAACTGTCTTATGTTAATTCTCTCAATATGGTTCTAGATGTTGTGATAACTACAGATGGGTGGAACTTTTACCATATCATCTTGTCACCTTGTTTATGATTTTTGGCCTATTTGCAGCCATGGAGAGAGGTCTTCTGAGGACAGAAATGCAAATGTGGGGCTGAGATGGAGATCTGATGAAACTAGTGATGAGGAAGAGCAGAGTCCAGAGAGAACTGTAGAAGTCGGTGCAACCCCCATGAGGGGATATAGAACAAGGAGATTTGCCCGAAGATGAAAGATCTCATTGCCAATGTAATACACCATTCTCTTATCTGAATATATATTCTTGCCCTTTTCGTAACGAATGAACCAGAAGTGACCAAGTGACCCAAACCTGTAAATTTGGGGGAGAGTTACTTTGCTCATGTTTCACAGTTTCCATGGGAGAGGGAGAAAGGGCCAACTCTGCCATATACTGGTCTGGTATTCGCATATATCACAAACCCAGAGCAGTGGGGCAATGGGCCATGGTTGTCTTCTTGATATCATTATGAAACAAAGTTTTTGGATAATTGAAGGGGGATCAATTCATCAAGGATCACCCATATTTTTTTGTATTTTTTTTTTTCTAAAAGTGAGCTCAAGGCAGCATTTTTCATAGTTCTCAGTTTGTCGAGCTGTAACCCAACTTTTCTATCTTTTTATGTTTCTTTCGAAAAAGAAAAAACACAGTTTTGCATGCTGAATTAGAGAAAGAATGTTTAGTCGAGGAATCAAAATCAATGGAGTATTCGGTATATGCTTTAATGAGTAAGAAAAAAAAAAGTTTATTTAATCCTTGGAATGTAACCGACTTTATTATATATTAAGTTTTATATATTTGAATATTTGATTTAATGATAAGTATGTATATTTTTTTAAAAATAAAAATCAATGATAAAGTAAGGGAATAAGAATCAACAATTAATATGTTATGAAAGGACATAAAACTCAATTAATCAAAATAAGATGAGATAAATAAATGATATATAATTACCCTTTATTTTTTAAAATGAAGATCTCAAATCAAAGTTTATGCATGCATTTTACGTTTTTTTTAATATTTTTATTCTCTACTTTATACTTCCTTGGAAAAAACAAGAGAGTAATCTCAACAATTAAAGAAAAGCTTTGTGGACTTTTAGAAAGACAACAATTAAGAAGCAAACAACCTTATATTTATAGATATAGATATGTACGAACGAATGTAATTGGTGCCCCATTTCCTGCCCCCTCTATGAAATTATGCCATCTGTCCAATAAATGGAAGTTATTAACGGCACGTTAACTCCCGTCTTTTTTTTCTTTTCCAATGTTTCCAATCGTTACTCTCCAGTTTTTGCTACAATCTCAAGAATCCCGAAGATTTGCATTCTATATGAACAGCTCCAAAACTTCGTACCCAATGCAGCGGAAACCAGGAAAAAAAAATGTCTGAAGCTCTTCAACTCCCCATTGTTGACTTGTCCGCACCAGATTGCATCTCAACTGCCAACGCTATCCGTCAGGTTTCTTTCTTTCTTTCTTTTGCTTCTAGCATGTCAAATATAATGTTTTTTCTTTTACTCTTTGTTCAATCCTTAGGTAGTTGCAGTTTGGATCTGTAAATTTATTGTTGTAAAGATGCTGTTTAGGAAGCTGGAAACAGCACAACCCTGCACGTATGAAGGTTTATGTGCCTCCAAATGCAATAAAATTTGCTTTTCGGATTAGGAGATTCAACTTGCTCTCAGAATTGGCTATAATATTTGTATCTCAACAGGCTTGCATGGACCATGGTTTCTTCTACCTTGTGAATCATGGGGTGGAGGAAGAATTGCTTAAGGAAGTTTTTGAGCAGAGTAGCAAGTTTTTTTCACTCCCAGTTGAAGAGAAGATGAAATTGGCTAAAAAGAATCACAGAGGTTACACAGCGCCCTATGCTGAAAAACTCGATACTTCTTTAAATACCAAAGGTATTTTTTAATTAACATTCTCTTTTTCTTCTTATTGTTTTTTACTTATTTTTTCTTAAGTTGCCTGTTCAATGATCATGTCAACGAGTTTGATGTGAGATACTAGTGGAATTAAACAGAGACCAAAAAAAATGAACTTGCTTGCTGATCAGGATCTTTATGCTTTTGATTTTGAATTCTTTTCCTATACTCTGTTTGTGACCCATTATTTGGATCTACCCATTTTAGTCGAGTTACTTTGCTTTGTTTCTTCCTGATTTATATATATGATGCAAGATTGTGCACTTGTGACTGGTTGGAAAACAGGTGACAGCAAAGAAAGTTTCTATATTGGTCCCTTAGCTGATAACCTCAACCAGTGGCCTTTAGAAGGTATGTATGGTTTTCTTATGCAAAAACATTTTGTAAAAGTTGTCCCAAATTTCTTGATTCATCCTTTGTTTAGATAGTTTCTTCATATAAAAAGTTTAAATGAGTTATAATCCGATGTTTTCTGGCAAGGAAATTTCAGAAGATCTGCCATCTTGGAGAAGCACAATGGAGACTTACCATAAGAAAGTGCTGTGAGTCCCCTGCTGTTAATTTACGTGTTGGTATTTGTGGTTTTCTGATGAGAATAAAAATTGCTCATTGATTATATATTGCTTGAAAAATTCTATGAGATACCTCTGCCCGTAGGACATTATTTTAGTGGCAGAAGTATTTCAGAATTCGAGCTTGTAGAATGAAAATACTGCAAGATTTACATGGTGGCAAATTTGCTGCCTCAGGTGTGCTGGGACTAGATTAATTTCTTTAATTGCGCTGGCTTTGAAATTGGATGAGGATTTCTTTGAAAAGGTGGGAGCACTGAATGAACCATTGGCATTTTCTCGCATGTTACACTATCCAGGTATAATAGCACTAATTGTGTTCTTTATATTTGTTTTAGCCATTGATTGATGTGAAGTTTTTATGGAACCTTTTTTTCCTACTTTTTCCTTTTCTTCATTAAGATTTTGCCTTGTACATGTAGATATTTAACAAAACTTTCCCTTCTAGTGAAGAAATATGTGGATAAAAAACAGATGATGAGAAGTTCAGAGCCGTAAAACCTTAAAAGATGACGTTCTGTTTCTTCATTTTGATGTTAGGGGACTTGGACTCCTATAGTGAAGAAATATATGGTGCTTCTGCTCATTCAGATTATGGAATGATCACTCTTCTGGTGACTGATGGTGTTCCAGGGCTTCAGGCATGTTTCCTGTCAATAATATGCAACCCCTAAATTCTGAATTTCGATCCAACATCTCTTTCACCTTTGTGCTAACAGGTTTGCAGGGAGAAATCCAAGAAACCACAAGTTTGGGAGGACGTGCCAAGCATGAATGGGTGAATATAAATGGTGGCAGATTGTTCATGTGCAGAACTACTGGTTTAAATGGAAACCACATAGTTATATCTTGTCAAATCCAGCCTCTTAACATTGGATTTGAATCTGCAGGGCATTCATTGTTAACATTGGGGACATGATGGAGAGGTGGACCAATTGTTTGTTCCGGTAATTGAGTTGCCTTTTATTTTAAATAGCTTTGGATGCATCTCTTGGAGGATTTTACAAAATAACAATGTCACTGTCTGTGTATCTCCTCTAATTTCTGTCATCAATTTTTAGGTCAACACTGCACAGAGTGCTGCCACCTGGACAAGAACGCTACTCTGTAAGTTTCCTGTTCTACTTCCATTGTCATTTCTTGTCTGTGGTTAAGAATAATCGTTGCACATCATCTTCTGGAAAGTTCAATTACGGTAGAAAGTTTTTGTTGAATATTCTTTTAATTTTGGCAAGCTTCACATCGGGGTGATATTATCTGTTCATGATGTGATGATTTGATGAGGACCAAAAGATTGAATTGAAGTGCAGTCACTTCTCTCAGAATCCATTCCAGTCCAAAGTCTCCAGTAGAATTAATAATCGTTGCACATGGTTTATTCTATCACTTTTCAATTGAGGGAGGCCTTTCTCTGTCGTGAAAGCTTTATTATGCAACATTTCAGGTGGCATTCTTCATAAATCCCAACAAAGACTGTATCGTTGAATGCTTGGAAAGCTGTTGTAGCGAGTCTTGTCCCCCAAGGTATTGAAACTGGTGCTCTAGCTTGATGTTTATGGTGTTAATTATAGTTAAAAGTTCAGCACATCTTACCTGTTTATCCCCAATAACTGAAATCTAACAATGGGGTTGTTCGGTTCTAATACAACTGATAGGCAAATAAGATCTGCATTGTGTTGTTTGCCGTTTTCCCCTGATGGCTTATTCAAGAAAGCTGATGGGCAATGTTGCACGTTTTTATTGCATACGCATCTCATCAACAAGGGGAGGTAACATATTTTTGTTCTTACCTGCAGATTTCTACCCATCCGTTGCTTAGACTACCTGGAAGAGCGCCTTAGACTTACATATGGCTCCTAGTTAAAAGCCAAGCGCCGTTTTCACAGATTGCATGCTACATCTAGTTGTGTCAAGCTCTCTGGTTATAAAGAAATTGCAAACATTGCAGTATCAATACTTTCACAGCTACAGAGGAGCAGCCCTCAGTAATAATGATACTGTAATAATCAGACCAATGACAATAAAAATGGAAGAAACAGAAAAAGACTATCTAATTTGCTTGTTCTATGTATTCTTCGCTACCAAAATTCATTGCTATTATCTTTTAGTTCCTTATAAAATGGATAGAGAGAGATTTGATTCTAAGCATCTTGTGGCTGATACGGCATAACATCAAGACAATTTAGGAACAAAGATTGGTATAACCCATCCCAAGTGGATGCTAGATGCTGGGTTCCTGTTCACCATATAAAAGTGAATATCAGATTCCACCAAACCTTGCATTTTGCGTTGAAGGCCTGCCCTTACGAATGCAGCTGATTTTGCACATTCTGGCCCTCGAAAAGACTTAAACCAGCGGCCAGCTTCTCCCATGCTTAGGGAACTTGGGAAAGTAACGAGTGAACGTAGAAGGGTGACAAGTCAAATCTGAAAGACAGATGAGAAACGTAGTACTGCAATAATTCTCATGTGTCACAGCTTCCGAGGAGGTAAGGGTCAAGTGGGACATATCAGTTGTCTTGTCGGTGGCATTTCAAGTGTCTGGCTGGCTTTGTGGAAAATATAGCAATAAGGCTGATTAGATTATCCAAATTCTGCCTTCACAGTCAAGTTCATTGCCAGTCATTCATGTCGATTGTTAAGAGTCTTTTCATCTCAAAGGAAAAGGTTTTGCTACTGAAGAGTTGAGAGCTGACTTGGGAATTGTTTCTCATCAGGCATACGTTGACCATGGAGTCTTCGTATTATGAATCAAGGGGTGGAGGAAGAACTGCTTAAGAAAGTTTATGAGCAGAGTAACAAGTTTTTCTCAGTCCCAGTTGAAAGAGAAGATGAAATTTGCCGTCAAGAATCGCAGAGGTTATACAGGGATCTACGATGAGAAAAATACGTATGCTATGATTGGTGACGATGAGAAGGGGATTAAAATCCTTAAGAATTTTTTTTGAAAAATAAGAATTATCTTCAAAATTAATAGCTTATTCATGTAAATATATATATTTAATTATTTCATATACCAAGACTATATATAATTTGTCACAAAGACTTTAAATATATTATTACAATAAATTTGGATTTGAACTACATTTATTTTGTGCAGTATATGTATTTATATTGTAAACATTTAAAAAAGTGTTGTTATTTAAAACTTTAAATTACTCTTTTTTTTTATTTTTAACAACAATTAGTAAAATGTAGTTAGTATATGCAGCTTCTATAATTGTATTTTATTCAGAATGCTATAAAAATTTTGAATTGTGTAACCAAACTCGAAGAAATGCCGTTATAAAGTAAAAAAAAAAAAAAATTACAACAAAAAAAATTTGAATTGTACGACATAAAAAAAAAGCCAAAAGTCAAATTTATTGCAAGGTATAAACTTTAATTCTTATTTATACTGGTATATCTAGACTTATTTATTTAAAAAAATTTTGTATCATTAATTTAAGCGTTTTTAGAGTTAAATTTACGACCTTAAAATTAAATCAAGTAAAACAAATTACTAGAACGCCTAAGATTTACAAACTATTAGATTTAAAAGATAATTTCATTAAAAAAAAATCTCTCTCCATAGAAAGTATATAGCACACTACGAAAGTCACAGTTACGGTATTAGATTGATCAAGAATATTCTATAATTTAATTTTCATACTTGAATCTTCTAAAATTGAACTTTATTTTCGATTGCATAAAGCTAACTTTAGATATACAAGTTACAAGGGAGACATACTGGATTAACAATGTTGTATTTTATTTACCGGATTTCTAATTTAGTTAGGCTACATCTAAAGATGTCAAGGGAGGATATAACAAAGATTCTATTATGAAATGTTCATGTCCAAAACCAAATTTAAGCACGATGATGTTCAGATTAAAAAAAATTAGTGACATATTTTGTTTATATAATTCTGTTGAATTAAATTTAAATATTGTGTATAATTTGAAAGTTATAAATAAAAACAAAATCAGAAAATTAATATATCGTTATTAAAGAGTTAAATAAATTAATGAAAGTTTTATTAAAAGAAAAAGTTTAGGGAGAAGATGAGTCATAATTTTTGGAATAATTTTACCTTAAAATTGAATTTGAAAAACATCATAAGGTAATAATGTATAAGGTTTTCATGTCGGGAAAAAATTAATTTAATGAATTAATTGAATAAATAAAGTAATCTTTTTTTTTTGTCTTTCCAAAAAAAACACTTTTATCTTATTTTTTTAACTTATGATGTTATTTGTAAATTATCCTTATAGTTAAAGTGGCCTGACATTTTCCCTTTTTATTTTTTTCTCTTAATAAAATTGTTATTGATTTAGAAAGAATATTTAAAAAAAGAAAAAAAAGAAAAAATGCCATTCTCGGAATGAGAAATAAAGAAGCAACCAATCCTACGTTATGGTGGTTGAGTGATGTGGGCCTTTGAAGAGATGCACTGGGCTTTTCCTTAGCCGACAAATTTGTTCGATTTACACTAACGCAAGAATCTTCGCGACCTTTTTTTTGCAAAATCACCAAACTCGGTGGAACTGATTTGAGTTGACCGGGTCAAAACAGAAAAATACTATTTAATCCTGACGCTAATTGGCCTATAAATTTTATTCCTTGGCGGTGTTTTTAAGCCTCAAGGCACAGAGCCAGCAACGGCTATCCCCGCCTTCCTCTTAGTCATCTCCTTTCTCACGCTTCCCACCTTCTCTCTCCTGCCGAACGCTATCCTTCTCAACGCACCACCACCGTGGAGCCGCCGCTTCAGTGGAACAACCTCCTCCACGGTTAACACTTCTTCAATTCAACAGCATTCCTCGACAAACGCCAACGACGAGTCACAGAAAGCTTTCGATCTCACATTTCGATAAGGCATTCAAAGACTCCGGGTTCCAAGAACTACAACTACTTATATTCCTTTTGAATTATTTTTTACACTGTTATTGTTTTTTATTTTGAAAAACAAAAAGAATTGAACAGTAAAAATTAAGATACAAAATTAACAGAACGGAGAAAAGAAGTTGCTGGCTGGTGTCAGCCCCCCCCGATGCCACCAAAATGCAATTGCTGTTGTCATCTGGCTACACATTAATGATACACGTCTAATTCTTTTTCCCCTTTCTCTCTTTTCTTTTTCCAAATCCTTTTCCTACTTCAACTACTTAGTCTTCCTTTTCCTCCCACGTACAGATACAAGAATGACTATGACGACTAAGACTTGATGGGTTTTTCTGTTGTGTCAAATACTCCTATGCCTCACGCTGTCAAGTCCATGGCTTCAATATATCACAACTTGAAGTAGCCATGGCTGTGGTTCTATATAGTCAAGGCAATCTTCTTCAAGGAGACATCGCTGTACAGCAACTGGAAGTCTTGCTGGAGTGCGAGAACCCCTACTATGGTGGCCAGTTCCAACACATATGTAAACCTGCAGAGGCTGATCTGCTGCCCGTGCTGTGCTCCTGAGCACTGACAGTTCATGCTTCAGCGTATGAATGGCTACACTAACGTGCATCCAATGCAGGTCTCTCATCCGCTCCTACCCTCTGACATTCTCTGGAGGAACTGGGTTCCTCTGGCGATATATAGATTGTTACTGTTACACTTTATTGTTTTAAGTTGCCAAGCCGAACCGCTATCCCTCTCAACGCACCACCATTGCTGAGCTGTCGCTGCTTCAGTCGAACAACTGCCTCCGCGTTTAACACTTCTTCAATTCAACAGCATTCCAGGACAAATGCCAGCGACGAGCCGCAGAAAGCTTCTGATCTCACATTTCAACAAGCCATTCAAAGTCTTCAGGTTCCAAGAACTACAACTACTCACATTCCTTTTTAACTATTTTTTACACTGGTATTGCTACTATTACACTTTATTGTTTTAAATTACTTGTTAGCGATGAAAATAGGTGTAATTGTTGCTAATTTCGTAGGAATATTGGGTGTCCGTTGGACGTGCAGTGATGAAATGCAGCAACACAAAGATAATGTCATAGTGATGGCCTAATTTCATTACCATAATTGCGTTTACCATTATGTTCTTCTACTTTCTTTTATGGCGGAGAAGGTTTTCACCCCGCTGATTTTTAAATTCTTGTCAATTGTCAGTTTGTTTCATTAAGATTTTGTTTGTAATGATCAGGTTGGAGCCAAGACTATGAATCCTTTGACATACTTGAGTTCTTTGTCCTGAACCATGGAATGTTGCGTAAGTATATGGAAGCAAGTTTCTATAAGTTAAAATAATTTCTTATACATTTTAATGATTCTTTTTGTTTCTGAGTCTATCTTTTGATGACTATTTGCTGAGAACACTTTTCTTTGTGTGTTTTTTATGCATGAGCTCAAATAAGGGGGAGGTTAAATGTGTCATTGGGTGTTTTAGATTTTGGTTGTTTGGCCTGTGATGCATGGATTTTCATCCATTTTCATTCTTACTAGTGATAGAAAATGCAAAGTTTGCAGAAGCTTCTTGGATTAGCTTTTTTAATATGCTATTATACTTTATTAGAATTTTGTTGTATTCATTCAAAGGGGGAGGCAACATTTTATTTTTTGAAACTATGATGGATTTCAGTGGTTACTAAAGGTGAGCACCACCTTGTGTTGTTTAGAGAAATAAAATAAACTTTAAGAGTATGGCGTGTGGCATTTCTATTGTACATAGGTATAATGGTGTCAATATTTCAATCTTATCCTGTTATAGGATGCATTCCTACGATTTGATCAAAGCTATTATGGTGCAAAATTCATATTGAATATATTTTTCATGGCATTCCTATTGTCTAATAAAGGTACAACGGTGCTTATGTGAACATATAGCTTTTTGACATTCCGATTGTACATTAAGATACAATGGTGTCAATCGAGAATTCCTTTTGCTTTATTGTCATGATGGTTTTGGTTGGTTAAGCTTAACGTGAGAACTACTTTGTGGTGTTTGGAGAAATAAAGAATTTGTAAGTTGTGGGCATATGTGACATTCTTATACATTAAGGTATAATGGTACCAATATGTTAATCTAACATCTTAGTTTGTGATGCATTCCCATTTTACCATCAAAGTTGTAATGGTGCATTTTTTATATTTAAAATATTTAACATGACATTCCTATTGTGCAATAAAGGCACAATGATGCTTTTGTGAACATATAGCTTGATGTGTTAATTTGACATTCCGATTGTACATTAAGGAACAATGGTGTCAATTGGGAATTCATTGTTTGTTTATTGTCATGACGGATTTGGTTGGTTAGTTTAAGATGAAAACCACATTGTTGTGTTTGGAGAAATATATAAACTATAAAGTGTGGGCATTGTGACATTCTTATTATACATTAAGGTATAGTGGTGCTAATATGTAAATTTAATATCTTGGTATGTGATGCATTCCTATTTTACTATCAAATGTATGATAGTACAAAATAGATATTTAATATATTTTCTATGGCATTCTTATTGTGCAATAAGACACAATGGTGCTTATTGCACAATAAGAATATTTGTATTAACATGTTATTTTACTAACATGACTTCTATGTGCAGGAAGATGAAACAATTAGAAAGAACAGGCTTTCTTTGCTGTCTTTACTTCCACATTCTTTGAGTAAACATCAGGTGGGTAAATAGATGGGAAATATTTGTGGATTTAATATTTTTGACGGTGCTTGGTATAGAAAAATGCAAGTGAATCTTCATTCTTCACCATATTGGATCATCGATGTTTGTATGTAGTCAGAGTTTAGACCCAATCTGGTCAATTTTTTGTTTTCCCTGATCAGAATGCAGAGTCTGTTTTCTTTTATTACTTCTTTCCTCCATACATAAAAGTATTGTAAACACTCTTTATCATCAAGTAACTTGGGATTTAAGTGCAGAATGGAGCAAAGAGTTAAATTTTGGGATTCAAGCTGTTGCAGCAAGTCTTGTCCCCCAAGGTATTGAAACAACTGGTACTCTAGGTTGATGACAAAGTTCAGCACATCTTACCTGTTTATCCCCAATAACTGAAATCTACAAATGGGGTTGTTGGTTCTATTACAACTGATAGGCAAATAAGACCTGCCTTGTGTTGTTTGCCTTTTTCCGCTTATGGCTTTCTCAAGAAAGCTGATGGCACCTCTCTTACTTAAATAATCCCAACGTTGCACACGTTTTTATTGCATATGTATCTCATCAACCAGGAAAGGTAACATATTTTTCCACCGTTTTGACAGATTGTTCGCTGCATCTAGTTGTGTCAAGCTCTCTGGTTATAAAGAAATTGCAAACATTGGAATATCAATACTTTCACAGCTACAGAGGAGCAGCCCTCAGTTATAATCAGACTGATGACAATAAAAATGAAAGGAACAGAAGTAGACTATCTAGTTTGCGTGTTCTATGTGTTCTTTGCTACCAAAATTTATTGCAATTATCTCTTAGTTCCTTATAAAATGGATAAAGAGAGATTCGATTCCAAGCATCATGTGGCTGATATGGCATAACGTCAAGAGAATTTAGGAACAAAGATTGGTATAATCTATCCCTAGCGGATGTTAGATGCTGGATTCCGCCTGCCCTTTCCCCTTTGGAATGTAGCTGATTTTGGATATTCTGGCACTCGAAAAAACTTGGGAAACTAGCTGGCAAAACAAGTGGCCATCTACTCCCTTGTTTAGGGAACTTGCGAAAGTAAAGAGCGAACGTACCAGGGTGATGAGTTATCTGAAAGAGAGATAAGAACCATATTGCTATCATATCATTATTAGTTACGTCTGAAATAAGTCGCATGTCGGAGGAGATAAGGGTCTAATCAGCCTAATCAGTTGTCTTCTCGGTGGCATGATGTTGAATGTTGATCACGCGATCATTTTTATTTGTTCCTCATATTTAAGGGGAAGTTTATGATAAGGCTTATTCAAAGCCACGGAAAGGGCGGTCCCTGAGATTTTGAAGGCACGATAAACTCTCATTAGTTGAATTTGTAATCAGCCTGCGACAGCCGATCAGATCCAAAACTCTCCTTGCTCACAGCATAAACCAAAGGAAAATGTCTCAAGCTCTTCAGCTCCCTATCATTGACTTGTCCTCGGACGATCGCCTCTCCACTGCCAACCTTATCCGCCAGGTTAATGATGTTTTTCTCTTTCTTCAATCTTTGGGTAGTTGCAGTTTCACTTTTAGTTTATATATATATTTTTCTATCCTCATCTATGATTAAAGAAAAGGCAGTGTTTAGGAAGCGAGAAACGGAAGAACCATGCAGTCTCATGAATATTTGTACTTCTAAGTGCAATTGTATTTGCTTTTGAAATTAAGGAAAATTTTCAATTCTGTTAGATCAGTGACAGCCAGTCAGTCACCCAGTGTGCGTCCGTATCCCTTGTTCTGTAATTTTTTTTTCTTTTATTGTTTTGCCGTTTTTCCATTGCTGTAGATGTAGCCATATGTTTGATTTTTATTTTTGTAGCAGGAATAGTCTAGTCACGGCATTTGAAGTGTCTGGCTTTGAGTTATTCCTGTGGAAAATATAGTAATAAGGCGGATGGATTGTCCAAATTCAGCCTTCACAGTCCAGTTCATTGCCAGTTATTCATGTCTATTGTCAAGAATCTTTTCATATTAAAGTTAAGGGTTATGCTTCTGAAAAATTAAGAGGGTTCAGAGTCTGAATTTGGGAATTGTATTTCAGGCATGCGTTGACCATGGTTTCTTTTATATTGTGAATCATGGGTTGGAGGAAGAATTGCTCAAGAAAGTTTTTGAGCAGAGTAAGATGTTTTTCTCACTCCCGGTTGAAGAGAAGATGAAATTGGCTGTCAAGAATCACAGAGGTTATACAGGGATGTACCAAGAGAAACTTGATCCTTCTTTAAGTTCCAAAGGTATTTTGGTTTTATCTATTCTTTTTCTGCTTTCTTTTTTGAGTACTGTTCAGCACTCATTGCAACAAGATTGATTTGAGATACTAGGGAGTAGTCAACATCGTCCATCTAATAGACAAACCAAAAATGAACTTTGATTGCTAATCAAGATTTTCATTGCTTTTAATCTTGAACTTTTATTCTATCCCCTTTCTGTGACCCATCAAGCAGAATTAATTATTGCATATAAAAGAAGTCCATTTGCTTTCTTTATCACTGGTTTGTTTACTATTGAGTGTACAAGGAATTGAAATTTGAGGTAACAAATGATTGCTTTTGGCTGGTTGAAAGCAGGTGACTCTAAAGAAAGCTTCTATATTGGTCCACAAACAGAAAATCACCTGAATCAATGGCCTTCTGAAGGTATGTAATGCTATGAGTGCATTCTGATCAATAGGCTGTTATGTTTATATTTAATGCTAATGTGTTGGAGTTATGAACCATAAGATCCTTACAAAAACCATATTCGGATAGCTTTCCCTAATTTCTTGATTCATCCTTTATTTGCACCTTTTTGTCTTGTATAATAATTTCTGCAGATAAAAATAAATTTGAGTGATACTTCAATTTGCTTGTGAATTTCAGAAGATCTACCATCTTGGAGAAGCACAATGGAGGCTTACCGTAAAAAAGTGCTGTGAGTCCCTACTGTTGATTTACATGTTGACAGTGATGGTCTGCGGATGGGAATAAAGTTTGATAAATTATGGTTTTTAAGTTTAGAGGGTTGCTGTTTAATAATTTAAAGCTTACCTGCCTACTAATATTAATCATCTCTGGTCTCTCAATATACTCCTTTTGACTGGTGTTTCTTCTGTAACTTGAAAAATATGATTTCTGTTATACATATTCCCTGCATCATCCCTTATATGTATGTATCATGGTCTTTTGCTGTTCAAAATTAGGTTTAAGTTTTTGACATACATCGCTTGGAAAATTATATGAGACAGTTCTGCCAATAGGACTTTATTCTACTGGCCGAAATATAGAAAAACTCTGCAAGTTTACATGGTACTAGATTTTCTGCCTCAGGTCTGCTGGGACTAAGGTAATTTCTTTAATTGCCCTGGCTTTGAACTTGGATGAAGATTTCTTCGAAAAATTGGGAGCATTGAATGATCCACTGGCGTTTATTCGCCTGTTACACTATCCAGGTATAGTGGCATTGATTGTCTTATTTGTGTTTGTTTAACTCATCTACTGATGTGAACTACATTCTGGTTTTTAGAGCTTTCTTATATTTTTTCCTATGTTTTCTTAATGAATTTATGGCCTTATACATGTAGATATCTGACAAGGCTTTCCCTGCTATCTTGTTCGTAGAACTCAAAATTTACATTCTTTGTCAGAATCCTTTACTGGTTCAAATTTCATGGTCTTAGTGCATCAGGAAGAAATATGAAGTTAGAATTTGTATTTTTGCTCTAGTCCTGATGTATTACTCTTTCGATTTTGATGGTCTGTAAGCACAAAATGCAAGTGTTAATTTTGAGTTGACTGCCAGCACTACAAAATATCTCCCACAATTTCTTTGATAAATTGAAATTTTTTGAGGACAAATCTATAGATAAAAAACATATGATGAAAAGTTCATTGCCATAACAACGCAATGTGCCTCTTATTTTGATGTTAGAGGACATGGACTCCACTGAAGAAGAAACATATGGTGCTTCTGCTCATTCAGATTATGGAATGATTACTCTTCTGCTGACTGATGGTGTTCCAGGGCTTCAGGTAGGTTCCTTGTTAATAATATGTTACCCTTAAATGTTGTACTTTGATGCCAACATGTTTCACCAAAGTACTAACAGGTTTGCAGGGAGAAATCCAAGCAACCACAGCTTTGGGAGGATGTGCCAAGCATAAGTGGGTGAGTAAATGATGGTAGATTATGTAAACAGAAGCACTTTTTAAGGCTTTGTTTCTACCTTTCAACACACTCCCCTAGAAAAAGAGAAACAGAAAATAAGACTGGTTTGAGTAATATAAAAGATTGATACTCATTCTGATAGACAACAAAAATGTTGATTATCCTGTTATGGAAATAATGAACTAGATGTGGTTGTGATTCCTGTGAATTAAATTACTATAACTTTGTGTGGACCTTCAAAAATAAATTTAGATTGCAACTAATACCTTTATTTTTACCTCTCAGTGTACTTTGCTGATTTTCCACACCATAGGAATTGATAATAGTTTCTCTTTGGTTTTTCACAAATCCAAGGATAAACCACGTACTTAATCTTGTTGAATCCAGTCTCTGAACATTGGGTCTGAATCTGCAGGGCACTCATTGTTAATATTGGGGACATGATGGAGAGGTGGACTAATTGTTTGTTCCGGTAATTTAGTTGCCTGTTATCTTGAATTGCTTTTGATGCTTCTCTTGGAGTGTTCATTAAATGTCTTTACAATGGCACTTTCTGTGTATCTCCTCTAATTGTGTCATCTATTTCTAGGTCAACACTGCACAGAGTGGTGCCAGCAGGAGAAGAACGCTACTCCGTAAACAATTTCCTTTTCCTGTTTACTTTTACTGTCATTTCTTGTGTCATCACGTCTCAAGTGGTTCAAAATAATTGTTGCACATCATTCATGAAAACTTCAAGTTATTTTTGAAACATTTTGTTGAATGTTCTTTTAATTCTGACAAGCTTCACATGAAGGTGATATTATCTTTTCATGATCTGATAATTTGATGGGGACCAAAAGATTGAAATGCTATCACATTCCTCTGATGTCTTGAGTCACAATTATCTGCACTTTTCAATTGCGGAAGGCCTTTCTATGTCCTGAAAGTTCTGTAATGCAACATTTCAGGTGGCATTCTTTTTAGATGCCGACAGAGACTGTATGGTGGAATGCTTGGAAAGTTGCTGCAGTGAGTCTTGTCCCCCAAGGTATAGCTACAACTGGTACTCTAGCTCTGTGTTAACGGTTTTGGTTATAGCTAAAACAACCTATCAAATAGATTTTGACCAATATCAGCTTCTTTTGTATTTTTGGGCACAGATCTAACTGTTTATTCCCAATAACTGAAATCAGAAAAGAGGTTGTTGGTTATAATGCAGCTGATGGCCAAAAAGAATCTGCATTGTTGTGTTGTTTGCCCTTTCCCACTTGTGGCAGTTTTAAGAAAGCTAATGTCACCTCAATAATTACTTGAATAATCCCCTATGCATTGAAACTTCGAAATTAATTGAGCTCAACTATGAACTTGAAAGCTGTAAATAAATCTGAGTTGTAGCTTAGGTTTGCCGGTTAAATCCATGAGTCAACTGAATAAGAACACTCAAGCCTACCTAGTAGTTTTCATGTCTAATCTGAGCAAAGAATGTTCCAGGTTTTCTTCCATATGTTTCACAACAACATGGGGGGTAACATCTATTTATTCTGACCTTGCAGATTTCCACCCATCCGTAGCTCAGACTACCTGCAGGAACGCTTTAGAGTTACAGCTACAGCTTCTATTGAAGATTATCTGCTTTAGCTACAGTTAGTCGTCTCAAGCTTTCTGCTGCTAGATAAGTTGCAGGCCGCAATCATGATTGCAGCAATATTAAGGACAGTTTATTATCTTCAAGTGAAGCAAATGGAATTTGCTTTCCTAGTTTGCTTGTTTAAATATTATATTATATGCATGCATTCATTTAAATATTGTTTAAATATTGTTTAAATATGATTGCAATAATATGCATGCATTCTTTCTTCCTAATAAATATTATATTTGAGTTCCTTATATGTACTAATTGAACTTTATTTATAAATGTAGATCACATATTAATATCTTTTATTCTTTTTTAAATTTAGGAAATTATTATCCAGCCATCCGACTACTCATAAATGGCATAGTGTGATAAATGTCTTTTATTATTTCAATGTGAGTAATATTATTTTGTCTGGTTTTTTAATGCCCAATTACTCATAAATGACACAGTGCAATAAATAATAATTTTATAAGTATTTATTTTTTATTACTTCAATGTGAGTAATATTATTTTATCTGATTTTTTATTGTCCGACTATTTATAAATGAGATAGTGTAATAAATAATAATTTTATTTGCATTTTTTGTGATTCAGGCATTTCATAATAGAAGTTTATCTTTAAAATGAAATGCATAAACCTAATGAAAAGAATTTTACTTTGTTGGCTACATAATTAGCATTGCAATGAAAGAATAGCAGTTTATATCTAAATAAGACAAATTTAATAAATACACTCCATAAAAGACAAGGCATCTGTTCTGCTCTCTGGGTTTCTTCAACTTTAAAAGGAAAAAAATTTAGGCCAAAAACGTTCCAGACATTACCAACTCACCACCAGAACTGTCGGATGAGTGTATAGAAGTATCAGGGAACTGGTCCAAGACTCATTGCTAAGCAAGCTAAAGTTGCGGCATTAACCAAAAAAATGTCATCATCAACTCACCATCATCGACTTGTCTTCACCTGATCGCCTCTCCACCGCCAACTGGTCTATCCGTCATCAGGTTTACTAATATTAATGTTCTCTGGTAGTTGTAGTTAAGCTTTGTATGTATTACTTTTTAATTGGTTCTTTCTTCTCCATTGAATAAAGGCAATTGTTCCCTGCTATAGGATGGGAAGCAATGCAATATCATCAATGTAATGCCATAGAATTTGCTTTTGATTTCAAGCACTGTCTTGTCTTCGGGGGGTCTTTTTTTTTTTAATGGAAACTGAAGCAAAAGAGCAGATACAGATTATCCAAATTTAGCATTCATTGCCAGTACTTTATGTTGAACTGTTGATTGCTAAGAATCTTTCGTTTTTTAAAAAAAAGGGTTATGTTTTTGAATGATTAAGAAGGTTCAAAGTCTCAATTTGGAAATTTTATCTCAGGCATGCTTGGATCATGGTTTCTTTTATCTCGTGAATCATGGGGTGGAGGAAAAATTGCCTTTGTTGCACTATCCAGGTACAGTGGCATTTATTGTCGTCTTTGTATTTGTTTCAAGTCATCAACTGATGTGAACTAAGTTCTGGTTTCTATGGGCATCCTTATACTTTTTCCTGTTCTTTCTCAATGAATTTTTGGCACTATCCATCTGATCATTTAACAAGACGTTTCCATTCTGTGTTGTTTGAGAAACTCATCAAAGTTTACGTTCTGTTGTCATAATCCTTTACTGGGTGAATTTTGATGGTCTAAATATTTTAGGTGGAGATTCCCCTTCTAAGGAAGAGACGTAGGGTGCTTCTGCTCATCCATTGCAACTGATAGGGTATTAGAGACGCACGCATTTGAAGTCCCAAAAAATTTATTGAGCTTAGGTTTGATGGTTCAACTGAGAAAAACCACTCTGATTTTTAAGTCTTTTTCATGTCTAATCTTAAGCAAGGAATGTTTCCACTTCTTCCATGCAGACTTCCACCCATCCGTAGCTTGGCCTACCCGGAAGAACGCTTTAGAGTTAACATCCATGGCTGGCTTCCACTGAAAGTCATGCAATATTTCCCCAGATTGACTGCTGCACTTAATTCGTTATCAAAGCTTTCTGCTGCTAAAGAAATTGCAAATACTGCAATATCATTACTTCACAGCTAGCTGCAGGCCTCAGTAATGATGAAGTAATAGTCACACTCCAAAGAGAAGGGAAGAAATTTCTCTTAATTATTAGTATATATTGATCATTGCAAATTTTATACATTAAACCAAGTCCGTAAATTTTGTTTGCATTAAAGAATGTTTGGGTTGCAAATTTTTCTGGATTTGACCTGCTGAGACTGAAACCCGTGCTTGTTCAAAGTCAGTGTGCTTAGATTTTTCCATTGTCCTGGCCCAGGGGAAGGACTTGCGTCAAAACCCGGAAGCTACTTGGAACTAGTGAAGATAGTTCCCAGTTTACTTGGAAGAATGATTCCGGTGACACGTGTCAGCTAATAAAGTCTACATAGTTCCTCCTTCCAATCCTCTTGGTAGAGAAAATATGGGATGTCACAGTTTCACAGTGAGAAGGTGAAGCAAGACAATGCCAATCAAACTATAGGAAAATGAACAAAGAAAAATCGTTTTTGTGGTTGAAATTGAATCATAGCCCTACCTCTGCTGTGGATAATCACGTGGACTGCTACCATGGTGTCCCTAAATTTTACAAGCCACACCTTAAACTCATTGGAGACAGGCAATGAGACAAAGACATTTGGACACCACGCTTTGTCTTGCTTTTTTTTTCCCTGTTCTTTTTCGAGTTTTTATATTATCAAATTAAACAAGACAATTTAACTTACATTTAAAAGGAATATATAAACATTGGGCAAAGTTAGATATGAACCAAAGAGAAAAAAAAAAAAAAAGGTTGATGAACCAACACAAAATGTCATATAAAAGCAAAGGCCCCCATCGAATAGGATCACCCTTTTATCATCTTTGTCGTTGATATCTAATTATGGTACTGAAGGTGTCTGTTCCAGCTTGATCACGTTAATTCGACCCAGAAATCTGAGCCGTCCGTCGACGATCTGGTCCTACGAAAAGATTATGATTCTTGTTCCGGTGGGGTCCACAAGTAAATATATATATATAGATCATTAAATTAAATAAAAAATGTTAAACAGGCTATTGATAAAAATTGCCTGTGGCTTTGGATAAAGGCTTTGTGCAAGCAGAAATCCTTTTTTTTCAGACGATAACTTATCCTATATGCTACTATACGCTAGAATATGTGACACGTCTCAATTTGGAAAGATATCCACGTGTACGGTTCCAATAGATCTGACTAACCTTTTTGATCCAGACCAAGATTACGTTCTGTTCCCAAGAACGTCCCCTTACCGTACACGTGTCATATCAAGTCTTTCTCCTTAATTTAAGATTTCTCTCTCCCACTCGTTGTGACAATAATAATTGTTTTACGAAGTACTAATATTTTATTTTATCCTCCTGCACCCCGAAATTGTTCTTGTGAGGGTGGACCCTTGAATTAAAGAGCACCCAACTAACACATATCAATGACTGGATGTTATTGGATATTTCTTTTTTACTTTTTTCGGCTTTGAGTATAAGACAAAGGCAGAGTAAAAGAGATGGGGACAATTGCTAGTACAATTTAATACTACTTTCTTCTTTTACCCAAAAAGAAAAAAAAAAGTTGTTTGTTTTCTTTCACTACTTTATTATGGGATAACCAGTTGAAAATCCTATATAAAACCAAAATTAACTTTTATGTTTTGTGAAAAAATGGGTAACATATAATTACAAATTGGAATTTAATCATGTATAGGGATGTCCATATATTGAAGAAGTGGATAATTAGTTACAAAGAACAAAAAAAAAAAGCTATTAATAAAATTGGTTGGATATAATTTTTTTAATAGTGAGTCACCTTATTAGAGAAATCCCACTCATATACCATAATAGATATAAATATATGGGTTCAATTCAAAATTTCTTAATTAAAAAAATACATAAAATACAATATAAAAAATAATATTTACTATTTTTTTGTAAATAAACTCATTAACTAAGACATACTACTTTTCCCATTTTTTATAATATATATATTGCCTCCTCCCTTCCATGCAATTTAAACTAAACTCCAATGCAAAACCTTGAATCCTTCCTAATTAAAGAAGCATCACCTAACCAGTAAATTGCTTGTACATGTCTTACTATACCTTGAATCTGCATCAAGTAATATTTGGTGCATCAACCATTAAACCATAGTCCTTTTGTTCACACTTTGGGCTATTTTCATGCCTAAAGTTTTAAGTGTTAGGACATGTATTTCACATCATTAAATCCCTCAAAGAGAATATTATCTACATCCTAATTATCAAAATTAAACCTTTGTCTTTTCCAAATCCTACCCTTTTTCCCTTTCTTTAATGTGTCATACTAATCCATATTCTTCTTATCCTCTTCTCAAAGAAGCAAAATGCTTATCCAAATCTAGTCTAAAGGTGCTTTACTTCCCTTGGTAAAGAAGTAAACAATTTTCTTTTTCTTCTTATTTTTTTCTCTCTTCCCTTAATTAAAATAAAAGATTTATTGTTCATTTTAAAAAATGGAGAGACAACATAGGACATAGTGTATTGTTGAAAGGAAAAATAAAATAAAATAAGGATATATAGAAACTATTAGAATGGACTCCTGTCTTAAGTCAACTCCCCACACCAAACGCATATTATGTCACGCCAATTTTGACTAAAGCAACGGCTGAAATCCAATATATTAATGTCTGCTAAGTAAAGTCCGCGAAGCACCGGATTATTTTATTTTCATCTTGTAATAAAAACATGATATATGGATATTGTCTGTCCCTCTTTCTCTCTCTCGGTCTATCTGCAAAGACAGCCAGAGAGGGAGGAGCCAAATAAGGAGAAAGAAGAAGTTTGTTCTTTTTCTTCGTTCAAAAGCAGAGCCCTAACCTACATGCGGTTCGGATCTGGATCCTCAACGATCCGATTCACATATATCTCTTTAGTTTCCAATCTGATCTGATCCAAAACGAACCCACCCGACGTTAAAAAATGACGCGTCGTTGCTCGCATTGCAGCCACAACGGGCACAACTCTCGGACATGCCCGAACCGAGGGGTGAAGCTTTTCGGAGTCCGGTTGACTGACGGGTCGATTCGGAAGAGCGCCAGTATGGGTAACCTGAGCCAATACTCCGGGTCGAATTCCGGGGCGCATAACGGGAACGGGTCGGGTTCGCCCGGTGAGGGTCCGGATCACGCTGAAGGTTATGCTTCCGAGGATTTTGTCCCCGGGTCGTCTTCGAGTCGTGAAAGAAAAAAAGGTTTCAGTTCTTTAAGAAATTAATAATTTGATTTTTCTTAATTTTCTTTGTTTTATTTGCTTTATATTGTTTGAGCTCTTACTTGGTGGTTAATTAGAGTGAAGATCACAAAGTGATAGACGACATGTTCCAAATGCTTTATACTATTTGATTTAGCTTAACATTTTTATTTATTTATTTTTTGTTACAGTGATCGTGTATGATTTCTGAAAAATTTTGACATGTTTTATTTTAGTTTTACATTGGTATGATTAAATAGCTTATGGATTTAAACGAAAGTTGTGTTTTTTAGGGTAATTTGGGTTTTAATATATAGTGATTTTTCTTTTGCTTGCAGTAAAGTGGGTTGTTGTTGAACTAAGAAATGGATAAGATAATTTCTTTAATAATGACTTAAAATATGTGAAGATATGTGAAAATGGTGGATCAAGAAATATGAAATGCACAAGTATGTGTATGATCCAAGATTTTAAGGATATTAAAAAAACTTTGACAATTTATGCTATGATGTTTAATTATTGGGTTAAAGTTTGTCCAAAAGAATGATTAGCAGATGTGTTCTCACTGAGTTTTGGAGGTAACAAAGTAGTACCTTTTTTCGTGCCCGGTGCTTGTCTACCCAGCCCTACCTTTGCTTTATGTTACTTGGATAAATTAAATAAGAATGGTGGATAATCCAGTGTGAAGAAAAAATTGGATGCTCAAACCTGACTTGAATTTTGAATGGAATAAGTGATCTGAAGTATGCAAGGGTGTGCTTTCCGCAATTCTTGAATGAGTTATAATTTGTTTTGCAGGTGTTCCTTGGACGGAAGAGGAGCATAGGATGTTTCTACTTGGTCTGCAAAAGCTTGGGAAAGGTGATTGGCGTGGAATCTCACGCAACTATGTTATATCAAGGACTCCTACTCAAGTGGCTAGCCATGCTCAGAAATATTTCATCAGGCAGTCCAATGTTTCTAGGAGAAAAAGACGTTCCAGCCTGTTTGATATTGTTGCAGATGAAGTTAGTACCCTTCTCTCTACAAATGATACCTCAATTGTCATATTTTTCATGTATGAATAACTAATTTGACTTGGTAGTTTTTGACTGATTATTATAACCTCTAACAATTTTTAAACATTAAGAAATTAGTACTGTAGATTTGATAAGGATGGACATACCTTGAGATTTCTATTCTTGCTTGTGAAGATTTTGTCTTCTTTATTGTTGGAACTAATCATTTAGTTCACTGACTTTGGCTAAAGATTGATAATTTTCAGCAGAAATACTTTGTTTTTTTACTTGATAAAAATTGGAAGCTGCAGTTGTTCCAATTTTAATGCACATATTTTTTTGTGTAGCTATTCTAGCTTAGGTCTTTTTGAGATAATAGGTTTATAGTACCATATTTACTTACAGTATCCATCTTCATATTCTTCAGTTGATTTATTTTCATGGATGCATCCAATGCTAGTAAACATTATGTATCCTCTGCTTTGCCCCCTTTTCTAGGTGTCTAATACATCTTCTTCTTTACATTCTTGCAGTCAGTGGACACTGCAATGGTATCACAGGATTTATTCTCTGCAAACCATCTCCAAGCTGAAACTCAGAGCAATGACCAATTACCTGTTCCGCCTCCATTGGATGAAGAAGATGAATCAATGGATTCCAACAACTCAAATGATGGGGAAGCTGTTCCTCCAAAGTCAGAGAGCTCGCAACCCTGTTACCCCGTAGTATATCCTGCTTACTTCCCACCATTCATTCCATTTTCCTTTCCATATTGGATGGGTGGTAATACAGAACCAACCAAGAAGGACACACATGAAGTGGTCAAGCCAACAGCAGTACATTCGAAGAGCCCAATCAATGTTGATGAGCTGGTGGGCATGTCAAAATTAAGTTTGGGAGAATCTATTGGTGATAATGGCCCATCCTCTCTTTCATTAAAACTTCTTGATGGTTCATCTAGGCAGTCTGCTTTCCATGCCAATCCTGCTTCTGGTAGTTCAAGCATGAATTCAAGTGGGAGCCCCATCCATGCAGTTTAAGTCCCAACTTTTTCTGAACTTAATGTCTTAGGTTAGCTCAGGGTTTGCGAGCAGTACAGGTCATTGTTAATAGAAGACTAATAATGTGCAGTCTGGTCTGGGTTTAGTTATATATTTCTTTTGTGGGATCAACTCAATAAGTTTGTTTTTCTGTTTTTTTAGTAACTTAATTCAATGTTTAGCTTTAGGTTGTAGCATCTTGTCAGAAATTATTTGAATCCCTAACGGTTTGTGTTTGTCATGATTTGCATAATATTGCTCATGCTACTCACCTAGCTCGAAGTTGTGCAGTTATGAGTATTCTTCTTGTGTTCCTCACTCATTAGCATGCTTTCAGCAACCAGCACACAGATGGAACACTGTGACTGAGAATCCAAGTCCCTTATTCCCTACTCTCTGTTCCATCTCCAATGCGCCCTCTTCGTCGTCCGCCCTCCTCTTTCAGTGCCAACGATGAGCTCCACGCCTCTCCATTCCCTCTGTTTTTCCTAAAGGAAGGCCTTATCTAACACCTCCCATGCTCTCTCGCCTGCAATTCAAGAATCACATCACATTATTGCAATTGCCTTGCATTAATATAAAAAACCAAATCTATGGATACGGATAGGGATATTGGTTCTGTTGGTGTTAACAAGAAGAGGTATCAAAAGTCAAAGCCATATTTCTTGAGAAAAAGTTGCTGACGGAGGATCTGGTGATGATGGTATGGCCAATGGCGGTGCAAGCTCTTGAGGCCTTCGCCATTGCAGCGCATGCAGTTGCCCTGGAACCCAACTAAGTAGAAGGGCCCATCTAAAAAGCCCAACCCTCTATCCTCTAGAAACAAAAACAAAGCGAGAAAGAGCATCTAAATAGCAAAAGACCCTGCACCAGGCTCCAGCACCAGCACCGAGAAAACCGGAAAACAACATGTTCAATCTCAACAGAACCATTGCCACTCCCAAACTATGGAACAAAAAGAAATCCCTACAGCAGCAACAACCACGCAGATCGCCATTCTTTTTCCTCTCACTCTCTCTCCTTTCTCTCCTCGTTTTCTTCTTCCTCACTTACATTTCCATCCCCAAATCCCTCTTCTCAACCTCTTCCAAGACCGTAAACGCAGCCCTCTCCCCCCAATACCCACATTGCACTACTCAAATTCCAGGGGAGAAATTCTTGTGGTATGCGCCTCATAGTGGGTTCAGTAACCAGCTTTCTGAGTTCAAAAATGCAATTCTAATGGCGGGTATTTTGAACCGTACCTTAATCGTCCCTCCCATTCTTGATCACCATGCCGTAGTTCTTGGTAGCTGCCCTAAATTTAGGGTTCAGAGTGCTAAAGAGATCCGGCTTTCTGTTTGGGATCATATCAATGAGCTCATTAGAAGTGAGAGGTAATTGGGGTTGCCCACTTTCTTTGAAGTATATCCATTTCAATTAATTTCGCTACCGAACTGTTGAACTTTTTGTATGTTTGAAATTCTGGGCTTTATTATTTTCCCCTTTTAGATTACTTTGCTTCAATTGGTTGTGTTCTACTTTGTGGCGGCAACATGTGGTTAAATTTGAGTGGCGATCCCAAAGATATATTACAAGAGATGTTCATGGATGTTGTAATCTTGTTTCTTTTCTGTTCTTCTCAAGTTCAAGTTCATAGTAACTATAACAATCGTAGCTTGGGGCTTTAATTTTCCTCTGATTCCTATGAATTATGAAAATGTAAGTGACGCAAATTACTTAAGCTTATTTAAAGAAAACAAATTGTAATTATTTTTTTTTCGGCAATGCTGCTGCTGATCTCAGATTCAGGAAAGTTCAATCACTAATCAACTTCAGTATTGGTTAACACCATTTGGAGTTCCTAGCTTTTGTTTTGTTTATATTTTTACCTCACGATGCAGGTATGTCTCCATGGCTGATATCATTGATATTTCTTCATTACTGTCATCTTCACTTGTTCGAGCCATAGATTTCAGGGTTTTTGTGTCCTTGTGGTGTGGTTTGAACATGGATTTGGTTTGCTCCAATGAATTGAATGCACAGCAGTCTATGGTTGGTAGCCTAAGGCAATGTGGCTCTCTGCTATCTGGGATTGATGGTAATATAGATCGATGTTTATTTGCTGTAGATGAAGATTGTAGAACAACAGTTTGGACATACCAAAATGATGAAGTTGATGGGGTATTAGATTCGTTTCAACCTGATGAACAACTCAAGAATAAAAAGAAAATTTCGTATGTTAGAAGACGCAGAAATGTATACAAGACTCTTGGGCCTGGTAGTGAAGCTGAATCAGCAACTGTTCTGGCATTTGGAAGCCTTTTTACAGCCCCATATAAAGGTTCAGATCTCTATATCGATATCCAAAAAGCACCAGGAGATCTGAAGATAAAATCTTTAATTAAAAAGATTGAATTTCTTCCATTTGTCCCTGAAATTATAAGCTCAGGAAAGCAGTTTGCTATGCAGTCCATAAAGGCTCCTTTTCTCTGTGCACAGCTTAGGCTGCTAGATGGGCAGTTTAAGAACCACTGGAAAGCTACTTTTTTGGGTTTAAAACAAAAATTAGATTCATTAAGGCAGGCAGGTTCTCGACCAATTCATATATTCGTGATGACTGATCTCCCTCAAGGTAATTGGACTGGAAGTTACTTGGGTGATTTGGCTAGGGATTCAGCCAATTTTAAGCTGTATTTTCTGAGAGAAGATTTGTTTGTGATGAAAACGGCAAAGAAGCTAGCACTTGCAGGACATGGCCTGAGGTTTGAATCTGTTCCTGCAAGTTTGGATGCAGTGGCTAAGTTGGAGAAGCATTGCTCTCCTGATATAGTACCTGATGTACTCCTATATATAGAGGAAACAGTTTGCAGTTGTGCTTCACTTGGTTTTGTTGGGACTGCTGGGTCAACAATAGCAGAGACTATTGAGGTTATGAGAAAATATGGGTCATGTTCGATTCCAACTCCAACAACATCGTGACGTTATAGAATTTCAGTGGTTCAGTTCTTGGGAAGCATGCCCCACGTATGCTCTTGATCTCCAACTATGCAAGCTTAACAAAGAGCTCTCTGTCAGACAGAATGACTATTTCTGCAATCGAGTGTTTTCTTCTTTTATTTCTTGATGACCCAACTGATATTCAAGGAGCTTCTGTTTAATGAGCACTCAATGTCATGTAAATGGAAGAAATTGGCTCTCTGCTGCACCAGAGCATTCAAGGTTGTTGTTTGTGAAAGGAAAATATTTATCACTCCCAAAAGCAAAATGGTTGTAGTGTTTTCGTGAAAGTAATGAATTATAAATTAGGAGATGGATTATTCCTGGTGTTATGCATCGTAAAGTCGCCATCTTCCACCTGTATAAGTTTTTGTTTCCATACCTGGGGGACTGCAGTTCTGTGATTTTGCCCATGCTTCTTATTCTTTTGATATAACCGGGTTGAAGACAACCCATTGCCCATAATCTTGCGCCCCCACCCCAAAAGAAAAAACAAAAGACCATCCATACCATAATCATTGATTACGTCAATGTCACATATGTTTACGAAATTGTAGGTTTCGAGAGGCATCAAGCTGCGAGATTCACGACTGATTTCGGTGTGAACACCGGTGGTGACCAGCTGCAAGAGATGAGACTAGGCACTCGCCGTTGGAACTCCTTTTTCCACCAGTTATCACCTTCCTCGCTACGTTCACAAAATTAGGAACGCTTTTGTTTTGTGTTAGACATGGCACTGATCCGTAACGTTATCATCTGCTCAATGTTAATAATTTTTTTCTCAAAAGTCAATGTTCTAACGGACTCAGGCTTTTGGAGGGGTAAAGATTTAAGAGTGTAACATTTTGTGAAAGATTTTTTTTTAAAATAAGATTCAATTCTTTTATTAATCATGATAATCTATTTTCAAATTTTAAAAATCTTGAAAATTATTTAAAAGAAACAATCTTAATAATTTATTTAAAATAATTAACTACTATAATCATAAATAATTTAATAATAACAATAATCTCAATGTTTAGATAAATTTTAGCAACAAACAAAAATTAATAAATATAATAACAAAAATCTTAATAGAAAGCAATAGTTTAAAAAATATTAAGTGTTATTAATAAACAATTCAATGAAAAGTAATTTTCTAAAATTAAATACAATATCAATAAACAATTCAATGAGAAAACAATCTTCATATAAAAAACTTAATTGTTCACAATAATTTAAGTAAAAACAGAACACAAATAATTTGTAGGAAAATAATCAAGCAATTTCTAAATAAATAAGTAATAACTAATTTTATAAGCTTAATCAAATCCTTATTTTGTTGCTTTCAACAAAAAATGGCTAAAACCGTAAACTTTAAATCATAATTCCTAAATAGAAATTATTTAGTAAAAGAATAAAGTTAAAAATATTAAAAATAAAATAACAATAAATAAACCAGACTTACTAATTATCATGACTTGAAAATTAAGTTACTAACTAGAGGTTTTATACGCAAATAATGCCTAAGCTAAAAAGTGTAGGGAAAAAATAATTTTTTTATTTTTATTTTTATTTGGTAAGAAATTTTTTTTTTTGAGAAAGCGAGATTTAAGTATAATTTTATTGAAATAAAATTTATTTTTAGTCCTAAGTCTATTAAAATTAATTGTTGGCTGATTGTCGTAGGGTATCTCATCAAATAAAAAATTATTATAGAGGTAAAATTAAAAAAAATTTAAAAAATAAAACATGTTAAACAAATTTTAAATTTTTTATAAGGGTGAAATTAAAAAATTTCACAAAAAATAAAGAAAAGTATAAAAATTTTAAAATAGTTGGAGGCGAGGCCCCTACTAGCCCCCCTTCTTTTCCGCCTCTAAGTACGGAGACGTTATAATTAATTAAAAAAAGTTAATGATCTACATATGTACGAATATATTTATTAAATGTTAATATATTTTTCAAAAATCAATGTTAATAATTCATTTAAAATGATTAACATAATGAAGCTATTTAAATTTATATTAAATTAATTATACAAATCAAACAATATAAATCAATACAATAACTCAATTAAATAAAGGAGTTATGTCATTCTTGTAGAGTGTTAATATATCATATTCAAAACAACCAAGTCTAGACTGTAGATGTACCATTTTATTTATGAGGGCATAAATAAAGCAATGCTCAAGCCAGTGAGTTTGGTATAGTAAATAATGGCATAATAATTAAACTAAATAATTTTGTTGCAAATGGGAAAACGTTTCTTCTTCATTTCAGACCTTTTTTTTTTGTATTAGTCATTAATCTCAATGAAATTATATAAATCCACACAGAAAACACAAAATAATGGGTAAGACATGACAATCCTATTTCCACCAAATTATAATTAAAGAAAATGGAAAAGATATCTTAGAAAAAAATTAAAACAAAAAAGAAAAGAATTTAGAAACCGTTACTGATATTGGATAACTTACTTATATAATTCATTAAATAAATTAAATAATTTTAGCAATCTAGGCCTAGTCCCCTTTTCACATAAAATATCGTTACAGTTGTGGACGATATGCTTCGTTTGTGACGCACTTTGATTTATCGGCATTCGTACTTCTGACCCACGTTCAATCCAATTAATATAAATAAAGTTGGCAGTTGAAGTCGTTGGGCATCCTTAAATTATGAGATTGAATTTTCAATTTTTTTGGGGTACACTATTGAATTTTTAATTTTAAATTTTGGATTTTACTAACATTTTCCAAGATTCAAAGTTTCGAAATCAATTCACTTGTATGAATGAGTCACCTTTTTATTTTTTAAAATTCAATCAAATTAATTTGATATAATACTTAAAACATTTTAAATTATTCAAGATAATTCAAATAAATTATTATTATTTTCTTAAATTTAATTTAATTTTTATTATTTTATTTCAAATCAAATAAATATTTATAATTGATAGTTGATTAATTAATATTAGTCATAACGTTATTAGTTATTTTATATTACATAATTTTAATATATTATAATAAATAATAATATAATATATTAATATGATGTAATAATATACATTTTTTAAAACAAAATTATAAAAATGAAATGAAGTAATTCCTTTCATAAAAAAGAACCAACACAAATAGACCCCAAACCACCAGCATGATGAGTGATTTACCCTCTCTGTCCAAGCGAGTATATCACACTGACAAAGTGACATCCCTTAATAAAAAAACAAAAGCCTACCCCAACCGGCTGCAGCAAAGCGAAAAAACCAGGGATCCAAATCCTATGTATCCTGCTTTTAGCATCATGTCGGCGACTTGAAAACAAAAGATCATGCACAACGCTAAACACAGCAGTATCAACAATATCCTTAATCAGTACATGAAAATGATATACACGTGATATTCTTATGTTTTATGTTAGTGTTAGGTAATATAAAAAAATAAATATTATTTTAATTAAATATAATTATAAAATTATTTAATTTAAATAATATATATAATAAAAATTTAAATTTATCTAAAATTTTTAAATAATTCAAAAATTTTTAAAAGGATCATTTAAATTAATTAATAGTATTATTTATTGTGCTTATAAAATTCATTAGGTAAATTCTGTCTAACAAAAAGCCATAACAAGAAATACTAGTATTATTTGATTAATTGAAAAATTGACTGAATCCAATTTCAATGTGATAAAATCGAAAGATTATTTTTGGTAAGCATTCATTTAAAAAAAAAAGTAAAAAATAAAGAAAATAGTGGTGGGTACAAGGTAGGATGCCAAAGCGATGACGCATCCAAATTCCATTTGCACTCTAAAAAACCCTTTGGTCAACTTTTCTTTCCTTAAAAACGTTGACATTCACGTGTAAAATGTGAACTATCTTTTTTTTCTTAAGTCGTTATAAAAAAAAAAAGAGGAAAAAGAAAATATATATAAAACCCAAAAAAAAAAAGGGAAAGAAAGAATAGTTGTAATAATAAAATATTATTTGAGTGGGACAACGATGCAACGTCAACATTACTTCAACGAGCTTTATCTTAGGGATATTCATATGCAATTCGGCTATTCCAAGACTCCTAGTTCTTGTTGCTCTTTTTGCTCTGTTTGTTTCCATTTTTTTGCATAACCAAAGCCAAAATACAATTTCGGAATTTAGATTTGAATCGAGAGGAAAATGGAGGCACTGGATTACCACGCGGAGGAGAGGAGCAAGGCGGAGTTCGATGTGGAAGAGATGAAGATCGTTTGGGCAGGGTCTCGTCACGCCTATGAAATCTCTGATCGGATTGCTCGTCTCGTGGCTAGCGATCCGGTGATTTAGTTTTTTTTTTCTCTTAAAAAATTTGTGTCTTTTTTTTTCTGATTTTTTAGTTACCTAAAATATGGCGGAGAAAAGTATATGAAAGAGAAAATTTTATGTTTAATGACATCTTGAGCGTTTTGGTTATTGTAACTTAAATTTATGGAATTAATTCAGTTTTCTTAAGCTCTTGTACGGATTTTAAAATTAGTTTTTCACTTTTTTTTGAATGATCCGTTTATTTTTCTTATTCTTTTATCTAGATTATTATTTTTTGTTGGTTTCGGGGGAATTATAGGAAGGAACTGGAATTCTAGTTCAAATTGCAACAGAAATTCTAAAAATTAGAAATATCCTATCGTTTCACTCTTCATTGCCAGTGATTCCTTTAATTTCTGAGCTAATTTTCTTTCAGTTTGGTTCCTGAGAATATGTGGGAAAGGAATGAAGCTAACATTGGCGTCTTGTTGTTAATTGGTTTGTCAAGATATTGTTAATTATAGTCTTCTATAATTTCTCCAATGATATGGTGCGTTTTTTTAGTCTTCTTAGAGATAAATGTGTTTGTTTCTCACGAAACTTCAGGAAGAAAATCGGATTTTTGTTTGGTGTATTGAATTCATTATTATGTTTATGTCTGTTAAACGTGCATTAGCATTTTGAGAAGCTGAAATAACAGAAAACATGATGTTGCTAAGCTTTTCAGCTGTTAGACAGGGTATAAAAGTTTTATCTGTATCACAATTTTAAGTTCATTTGCTTCTGTTTGCCATTTGAGTCTTAACTCTTGAAAAATGTTGAACTATTGAACAATTTTAAGTTTTAACTCTAGGGAATAGAAAGAGTGAAGATTCAGAAATTTACCTTCAGTTGTGCTTAGATTTTTAGATTATTGAGGTCTGGTGATTGGTAGTTCCAAGGAATTGGCGTAATTGGAAAAGTGAAGTGAAGGAAAAATATGATTAACAGGGTTCTTTTCACCTGGTGGACTGCCTGTGCCAGTGATCTTCTTGTTATTTTATCTTTTAGTTTCTGCCCAGATATTCAAGATTCCTAATTTTTCCCTCCTTCTGTGACCTAAAGAATTAGAGTCATTTTTCATTTTGGCATTTTAATTATCATTATTTAATAACTAAGTAATCTTGTTGCAATTTTCTCTAGGTCTTTCGAAAGGATAACAGAACTATGCTAAGTAGGAAGGACTTGTTTAAAGATACTTTGAAAAAGGCTGCTCATGCATGGAAGCGGATAATTGAGCTTCGTCTCTCTGGTTTGAATTCAACTGCATTTCTGTTCATATTCTAAATTGATTTTCCCTTTAGATATCTGATTAATATTAATAGCTTTTTATAACAGAAGAAGAGGCCTCTAGAATGAGGTTTTTTGTGGATCAGCCTGCTTTCACAGATCTTCACTGGGTAAGTTCTATTTTTCTTTTCTTGTTTCTAAGCTTCACAAGTACTATGTACGCTACTTGTATGCTAAGCAATATGTAAATGTTTGGAAAAAGCAACATACCTTTGTTAAAATCATCATTTAAATCTAGTTTGCCAAATTTAATATAAAAATGATTGTCTCTTTTATGCTGATTTCTGGGTTTGAAATACTTTTCAGAAAGGGCTTTGAAGTGTTTTTTTAACCCACTAATGTATATTTTCTTGATAGGGAATGTTTATACCTGCTATTAAAGGACAAGGTACAGAGGAGCAGCAACAGAAGTGGCTCCCAGTGGCATATAAGATGCAAATAATTGGATGCTATGCACAAACTGAACTTGGTCATGGGTCCAATGTCCAAGGGCTTGAGACCACTGCAACATTTGATCCTCAGACTGACGAATTTGTCATTCATAGTCCCACATTGACTTCAAGCAAAGTGAGTATAATATTTACAAGGCTTTTGACTAATTCTTTTTGTGAGATTGATTAATTGTATGGCATTCTAAGCAATATATCATGAGATGTGCTTCAATTCTGATTCTCAATGCCTTTTGGCTAAGACATTCTCAAGTGAAATCGTCCTCCTCTTTTCTGGTTTGCAATGTGTAGTTTTCTTATAGTGTACTCTGTATTTTTTGTGACTGTTGATCTCCTTATATATTCTTGTGTTAACATTCTCTGTTGGGGTTTTGGTCGTTAATAGTGGTGGCCTGGTGGATTGGGTAAAGCATCCACACATGCTGTGGTTTATGCTCGTCTTATAACAGATGGACAAGACCATGGAGTGCATGGTAAGTGCCAAATGCATAAACGTACTTATTTAGATGGTATTTCAGACATTAATTCAGAATCCTTTTTTCAGGTTTTATTGTTCAGCTACGGAGCTTGGATGATCACCTACCTCTTCCAGGCATAACAGTTGGTGATATTGGAATGAAATTTGGAAGTGGGGCATATAACAGCATGGACAATGGTGTTCTGAGATTTGATCATGTGCGCATTCCAAGGGATCAAATGTTGATGCGGTTTGTTCTCAAACCGTTCCTCTCTATGTCTTTGTCCTTTTATCTGCTCTTTTTTCTGAATGCTAATATTTCACCTGAAATTTGATGTTTCTTTGGTTGGCCATCTTGTGGAGAGAATTTAATATATCATTTGACGATTGCTGTAATGAGCAGTTGTCTTGGGTGAAGTTACAAAGCTGTGTAAATTTTTCTGCTACTTCACTTAGCCGTAGAGAAGTTTTAGGCTGCTCATCTATCTAAAGTTTATAAAATTTATTTCCTTAATAGAAGAAAACCCACCCAGAAATTATAAGCCAAGAAGTTTCACATATTGTTTAGTTGACTGTTCTGAAGTTTCCTTTTTTTTCCCAAATGTCTCAGGGTTTCACAGGTTACAAGAGAAGGGAAATATATGCACTCTGATGTTCCTCGCCAGCTGGTTTACGGTACTATGGTCTATGTCCGACAACAAATTGTATTAGATGCTTCTTGTGCTTTATCAAGGGCAGTTTGTATTGCAACAAGGTATAGTGCTGTTCGTAGACAATTTGGTTCGCAGAATGGTGGTCCAGAGACTCAGGTATAGGACTATCCCATTATATTTTCATATTATTGGGGAATTCTCAGTGCACAGGAGTATGCTTTGTTGGAATTTACTTGGTTAACTTGGCCTAAATATAATATGGTAACAAATGTATATACACTTTTAATATCAATATATGACCCTGCTACCGTAATTCCAATGGAAGCTACTACATGAAGATAAATAAATATTCTTGATGGTCATGGTACTAACTTGGATCATTGCTAGATAGATGGAACATGTGACATTGCAATGTTCTGATTTGTCGTTTGGATCTTATGCTCATAGACATGTTATTTCAAGTACGGATGCTGTACAGCTACCTTTTATGACCACTTCTATTGGCTTTTTCTTTCCCTTAGAAACTTCCAGATAATTGTGTTGAAGAGACTTTTAAACGCTGCAGCTGAATTTTCAGAATTAATTTTACATGTCGCGGAGGCTGATGCATCTAATGCTTTTTAGTTTATATATTTTGTTCCAGGTGATTAACTATAAAACTCAGCAAAGTAGACTCTTCCCTTTGCTTGCTTCTGCCTATGCTTTCAGATTTGTTGGTGAGTGGCTGAACTGGCTGTACACTGATGTGACCCAAAGATTGCAAGCCAATGATTTCTCCACGTTATCTGAGGCTCATGCATGTACTGCAGGGTTAAAGTCTCTTACTACTACTGCAACTGCGGTATGTCGCTGTTACTAATCTTCACCCCTCTTCCTTCTCCTAAATATATTGATTATTTTTCCACTCTGTCAAAGATTTCTGTAGCTAATATATTTTGGTTGGCCAGTTATTTTGTATTATGTTGCTTCTATCAGCATTTTGATGGCATAAATGATCTCTCTTAACTATTAAAAATTTTGGCATCCATCACAAAATAACATAACACCTTAATTTTTTGCAGGATGCTATTGAAGAATGCCGAAAATTATGTGGTGGCCATGGTTACCTTTCTAGCAGTGGGCTTCCTGAGTTATTTGCAGTTTATGTCCCTGCCTGTACATATGAAGGAGACAATATTGTGCTGCTTTTACAGGTATGTCAAATCTGAAATATTATCACTTGTATTTTCAACACCTTTCATAATTTTCATTTTGTTCTTTTAGATGGTAGGGGATGAATTTGTTAATGTTCTGATGGAGACTTAATCTGAGTGTACAGTAGTATGGGTTGCTATCTGTTTTGAAAATCTTTAACTTCAATATCCTATTAGCTAGTGCTTCTGGTGTTTATTGGTGTTAACAATTAATGATGATGAGGTGCCATGCCTATTGACAATTTAAGAGGAAACATTTTTTGTAGGTTGCAAGGTTTTTAATGAAGACCGTTGCCCAGCTGGGTTCTGAAAAGAAGCCTGTTGGAACTACAGCTTATATGGGACGAGCAGAATACCTCATGCAATGCCATTGTGATGTTCAAAGGGGTAACTGTTTTACGTTTTTTTTCGCTTGAGCTTGTTTACAACTTATATTTGCTATTTTAAATTTTCATCTCTTTTGAAGATTAAAATTTTCATTGTCACAAACATTAATTAGGATTTGCCTAATGTCTATGAGTAGGTTGGCTGGTCCATTGATTCCCAAAAAATTTTGAGCTTATTTCAACTCTTATCTACAAATATAGCCAACTCTTTAGATTGGTGTACGTGGTGCTAATCATACATCAGTTCATACTCGTTCATTAATTAATATCGATTTGGGTTAATCACAATATAATAACTTCATTCCTTCTGTTGGCTTGCAGCTGAGGATTGGCTAAAGCCTAGTGTAATAGTGGAGGCATTTGAAGCGAGGGCTGCTAGGATGTCTGTTGCCTGTGCTAAAAGCCTTAGCAAATTTTCAAATCCAGAAGAGGGTATGTTCTCTCTACCTTGATTAAGGAATAAGCATTGTCTTTTTTCAGTTATTTTTTCTTGACATGATACTCAACAGGTTAACTGTTGCAAGGTCCACTAGTAGATGCTCATGCTTTCAGTTCTTACCATAAAATTCGGCCTACACTGAGCATATAATTTTAAAATTTTGGATTAGTTTTTTAAACAATATTATTATGTTATTATAGTAAACAAAAAGGTCCAATGCTATAAGGCAAATTTCTGTTGAAGATGTTGAAGTCCATAAGTTTGATGCGCTTCCACATTCTCTTTGTTTATCTTCAGGTTTTGCTGAACTCTCAGCTGATTTGGTTGAGGCTGCAGTTGCTCATTGTCAGTTAATTGTAGTTTCCAAGTAAGCTTCTCCAGTCTTATCCACTCAGAATGTTGTGGACACAATATTAATAATTAATGAGGTTTCTTTTTGTGGTGCTCCGCATAATGTCATATGAAATGATTGGTTTTTTGGATGGAAGGAGCCAAACTCTAATACCTCATAAAATTTTCAGTTTCTTGGCAATTTTAAGGAATTGGCTGAAGAAGTTGAACACCAATACATGGGATCTACTTATTCTGGGCTGCTTCTTCTGTTTACTTAAAGTTTTATAAGAAACTTCTCTTTCAGGTTCATTGAGAAATTGCAACGAGACATACCAGGAAAGGGAGTGAAAAGACAGATGGAAATCCTCTGTAATGTATATGCTTTGTCTATTTTACACAAACATCTTGGTGATTTCGTCTCCACTGGCTGCATTACTCCCAAGCAAGGTGCACTAGCAAATGAACAGCTCAGATTGTTGTACACGCAGGTTTGTTGCCATAATTCAATTTAGTTAATATGGTGCTCAGCTTGAAAGGCCGCTATAATCCACTAGTTCTGATCTCATTTAATCTTTAGGTCCGCCCAAATGCTATTGCCCTTGTTGATGCATTCAATTACACTGACCACTACCTTAGCTCGGTTCTTGGCCGCTACGATGGAAATGTATATGCAAAACTCTACGAGGAGGCATGGAAGGATCCGTTGAATGATACGGTTGTGCCAGATGGTTACCATGAGTACATTCGGCCAATTTTGAAGCAACAGCTTCGTACTGCAAGGCTCTAAAGAAAACAAATCCCACCATGCTGTTGATTCAACATCCTGAACTGCATATTAGGTTATGAATGAATAAAGTGCCAACCTATTCAACCTGAAAGAGGAAGGTCAGTTTCACTGGTCTATAGACATCTATTTACATCTCTTAGATTATGGCTGAGTAGTGGTTCTTTATCGACATAAAATCTTTTCTTCATATGTACTTGGAACAAAGGATATATTTTGCTCTTATCAAGTCGACATAAAATCTTTTCTTCATATGTACTTGGAACAAAGGATATATTTTGCTCTTATCAAGTAATTTCCCTGATCCCTCATTATGTATTTATGTACTCTATATGTATTCAAACGCAGCTTGCCTAATCCTCAAATTAGTAAGTTTCGTAATTGTGCTTATGGTTCAATCTCGTTTTTCTGATGCAAACTAAAAAGGTGTAAACAAAAAGCGGTACACTCTACGAATGGCTGGCTCCAAGTTTGAATTGAATTATAGAGCCAATTCAATTGACGTGAGCTCACTCATAATGAATATCATCAAGTTGGAAAAAGTATTTTGCATGTGAATTTGTGAATAAGTATAGTCCTCCTTAATATTTTATCAATTCTTCCAACACCTGCGACCAAAAAAAGAAAAAGAACATAAAAAAGTAACATTTTTCACCTGACTGTACCAGGCAGCGGCATCTAATTCTAATATTTTGATAATATCGTATATAAAAGGATGCTAATGACAAATTTGTACAAGGTGTGCTTAATTAGTGAGTGGTTACAGTATCTACTTAAAAGAGTTAATTACTAACTCAAGTTGATATTGCAAGAATCATCTGCTTTCATAATCTTCATAAACAACATGTGCCAAATTTTAATGATTTGAGTGGCAAAAATGGCAGTTCAGAGACCAACGATACTTAGCAACATCAGATTTCCATTTCAGCAATAAATAACTAAATGCATTTCTTAATTTCCCAAGGAGTCGCACTTTCCCAAGTCCCTAAGCGTCAGTAATTTACATCTATAAGCCCCTTCATCTCCTCCAAAATCCCACCCCAAGAAATCTCTTTCATCTTCAGCAGCATTTCTATTTTTCCCTGTTCCAATAGTGAGAACATGCCTGGAATAGGTACTCTTGTAGACCTCTTGCTGTTCTACACTCTGGAAAGAGTCCTTTTCAACAGAATGGTGGGATCAATGGGCAAAAACTCCCAACAAGTTAAGAGAGCAATGGCTCTCTGGCTCATGCTCGAAGAAATAGGGTACCACGATTTGATTCGAATGGTCCATTCCTACGATGACAAGACCATCGAAGCTCTCTTCAACGAGTCATTGCGATGCTTGGAGTTCATACAACCAAATGCTGCACCACCGACTGACTCACATGATACTCGTGTTTTTCTAGGCCTTTTTGATGAGCCAATGAATTTCAGGTTCTTTTACTACAATCGCGAGTTTATGTACAAGCGTTACGTGCACATCATGGAGATTGTTTGTGACAAAATATTCGGTGAGAATGCTGCCATTGAAGTTGACGAGTCTGGTCTGAAGCCAGTGGCTAGACCTCTTGGAGAGGGATCTACTACATCACAGGCTTCCACTGAATCTAACCAGCTGCTACTGAATCAAGATAGTGAGGCACCCAAGCTGTCAAATTTGAATCCTGGTGCTAATGAGTTTACTCCGGTACAAACCCCGGAAGATACAAGAACAATGTTTCTGACATTCTCTAAAGGTTACCCTTTGAGCCGGGAAGAAATTATTTACTTCTTTACCTCGTATGTCAAACTATTTGGATTTCTTTCTTTTATCTTCTATATCTACTTAGTTTTGTTTTGTAGCATTATGATTTGCTTTTGCAGGAAATGGGGAGAAGTGGTGCAAGATGTTTTCATTGAACTTACTCATCCAGGGCAGGACCCTCAGTTCGGACGTATTGTTTTCACTACTTCATTGGTGATACCATGGGTTTTGAATGGGCAAGCAAAAGCAAAATTCTTTGTCAACAGAAAGCATTTGTGGGTTCGAGTTTACGTGCCTCGTTATAGAGGAAGGAGAAAGTTTATCAAATGGTACAACAATTCAAGGAAGTATTACTCCTTCTAGTCTATGAAAAAAGATTTGAACTTGAAACTTGTTTGCGTCGAAGATGAATAAAACATCAACAATTTTTCATATTCTTACAAATTGGGTATCGTTTTGTCATAATATAACTTTCATTAATTATGATAGTTATTTTCTTTTATTAGTTAAATTATAATTTTATTTTTAAAATTTTGAATTTTGTTTTGAAGTTTTTACCCAGTCTGTCTTCAGGGGTAGATTGGCTCTATGAATATCTGTTTTTGGTATGCTATATCTGATTTCATATTCCTTACCACTAAGTCACTACTCCTGAATTCTTGTGATCGAACTTGAAGGTAGTATTCCTTTTAATTAATTTTTAAAAGGAGATTTGAACTTGAAACTTACTTGTGTGGTTGTCAATTAGATTATATTCCAATCATATCATGAAAATTGAATGTAAGATCAATAGTTCTTTATATTCTTATAAATTGAACATTTGTTTTGTCATAATACAGTTTTCAATGATTATGATCATTATTTTCGTTAATTTAGTTATATTGTACTTTTATTTTTGAAATTTTAGTTTTTGTTTTGGGTTAAGTTTGGACGCATACAATATGTCTTGCTGGTAAATTGACTAGATGAATATGTGTTTTTGGTATCTTGTCACATGGACAAGATAAGATAGAAATCTCAAAACTATTTAGATTTTTAAACTTTCGCTAGTTTAATAGTTTTTGAATTATATATATATATATAGCATGATTAATTAGGTAAACATAAATTCCGGCAATGATATGAGTGTGACAAAGTTGTGCTTCATCCTTCTTTGGCAATAGATAAACTTACAATTAGGGTTTCTTTTCTGTGGCTCCAACTCACAAAATAATTTCTCTTGTTTGTCTTCCAAACTTAATTATCTGCTACTAATTACAATTGCTCTCATACCATGACATGAACTGTCATAAGATAAAATGGAAAGAATTTTCCTTTTGTTCTCGGTAACACATGTAATTGAAAATATATAGATAGTTTTAATTATTTTATCTTATTCGGATCAAACCTGTCATTTGTGTTTTTTAGGCATCAAACTAATTAACTTGATTGTTTGAGATATTGTTTCCAGATAAGAATGCAACATACTGCATATGCTTGCCAAGAATGCATTACATTTCTGCTAAGCCTTTGGGTATAAATCTCCCTGAAATTCATCAATCTCACCATGTATTCACTTGCAGCAACGTTCATAATGTTTTGTTTCTCGAGGCCCATGGGCCTAACTTTGCTATTTCGTCAAGCAAAAAAATAGCCATGCCGTTATAATATATATCAGATCAGTGACTTACCAGATTATCTGCGGACCATGTTCATCACTTTTTGATCCTTGGGAGGATATCTAGCAGCCTTTGCACCCGTCGTCTTTCCGTGTTGACTGGGTGGGTCGTTGCAGTTATCAGGAAACCCCCTGTGGGTGTCGTGATGAGCACAAGGGCAGCCCTTGTTTTTCAAGCCCTCTCAAAAGGAGGAGCAGGCAAACAAGGAGCCGCCCTTGGTGGACTAGGTCTTTTGGAGAAGACATGAGGCAATCCTTTCCTTGGTGCATAAGGCCTCCTGGTCGACATTTTTATCATCATTTATCAGCATACTGCCAATATGAAGGAACAGGGGCACTGTATAGATCTAACGTACAAGGCTTTTTCTTCTTTTTTTAATTGTAAGAATGGTACCATAATTTACCATCGGTCTAGACTCTCAACGTCAAAGTAGCTTCCTGTACGCATCACCCACAAAACTTCACAATTCGATGAATCTTTAGTTTACATTTAATTACCTTTCGTATCTGTTGTTGGCATGCAAAGGGAAACGTAGGATGTCCATTTCAAAGATCACATGCATGACATTCCCATTTGAAAGTGAGCAGAGCGAAGAAACTAGCTGGCAAAGCAAATCCAGATGTAGCTAGACACGCTCAATAAGAATGCAGATTCCATTTTGCTTTTACCAAGCAATAAATAAAAAATTTAACCTACTCATCATTGTAGTCAAATTAAACTTACTTTTCAACAAATAAAAAAAAATAAAAGTAGTCAAATTGAGTTTGGCTGAGCTCCACATTCGTATACAGTAATTAAGTTTTACAGTAGAAGGCGGAAAATCATGGCTAAAAGCAGCTTGTGCTGTATACTGCATGAACTTGATGCTCAAACAGGTGATTTAGAGAATAAAGAATGGGGGTAAGAAAAAGGTTGTTGTGTTTCATCTAGAAGGAACTTGTTGTAAGTGAACTTAGCTAACTCCTTTTACAGTTGTCTGGTTCTATTGTAAACTACTTTATTTATAACACAAACACAATGTTTCAATTTTCTATCAAACAAAATTAAAGGTAAACAATTGTTTCAACTATTACTAAATACTAGTATATAGTTATAGATCTCTTGTAGAATGATGATAAAAAGATTTGGGGCTCATGATCACAGGCACATTCTTCAAGCATATCTGTTGCAAGTTTCTCCATGTGCACCAATACAGAGCATTCTTGCTGCCACAAGGCTTTGTTCCTGTATATAAAGACTTATCACAGCAAACCACAACCCTGAAAGGTTTAGAGATGGCTAAAGCATTTACATACAACCTGGATTGGTACATGCTTGACAAAAATAATGCAACCCAACCCACAAAATGCTAAAAATTGGACGAGGATGGATTCAAAACTGTCGCTATTAGCAGCTTATTGTCCCAAATCCGACCAGAAAACCATCCCAACTTTGAGAAAGACCCCAAAATTCAATGCCCTCGGCCATGCTGATACGTCTTGTTGCTCTTAAATTCGGTTATCATACAGACAAACAGCACGTATCTGGTAGGATTTGCAGTTCAGAAACTGCTCCCTCATACAATTAAGCTGGTGTCTGAGGTTAGCGCTGTTGGAAAGGGACCAAGGGACCAAGTTGCAAATTTCTGAATCTCAGATATTAAGCACGTTCTTGTGGTTCAGAGGTTGAAGGTAATCTTTGCCCTTCTAGATATGAGGCACTAGGGAGTAGGAAACAAGAAGAGTACGTAGAATTATTTGCTACCGCATTTTTCTTTGGATAGAGACCATTCAAAGTCGTCCGCTGGTCGGCACATTATCTTGGTTCACCCATGGGGTTGGCTGGTGACAAGAAAAGTTGTATATTATTGATCATAAAGATACAAAAACGGAAAGGAAGAAAGGAAGAAATAGATTGCTTGCAATTTTTTCATGATGTCGACAATTATCCAAGGCATTGAACCCATGCACGGCGAGTTGGAGGATAAAAGAAAGCTACAATAGGTTAAGTCTTTGTCACAGGCTAACTCAACCCGGTCGAATTAGTTCTGTTCTTGTAACTCTAGTTGGAGCAACTAGACATCCAGCCCGACAAATCAAGCAAAATCTAAATCCTAGTCTAGCCAAATCGAGCATCTTCAGTCAATGTGGTTAATTTTTTAATATATACACAAAAAAATTAAAAAAAAAACTTTGACCGTTAAAACTTGATATAATTTTAAAAATTTTAAATTTAAATTTGAATTAGACAAAGAGAATTACTTATCTAATTATATATATCAAATTTACAGCCAAATTTTGAGAAAAAGGAAAACTTGCTTTGTTTCACTTGCAAATTTCTTTGTCATTCAACTTTTGAGAAAATGAAAAATATGGATCTATTTTGTATGGGAGAAATAGGTTTTTGTGGGATTCTAGAGTCCACAAACAGTATATGTGTATACAAGCATGAACACTTCCATATATATCTTGCTTTTTTCAATATTTTATTTACTTAGGCATTAGAAAGAAATTTAAATTGATTTTTATACTCTTAATCTATTAATTAGAACGCTAGACTTGCATTTAACTTTCACATTCCAGTTTTGGGAATGTGAATTAACAACAAGAACATGTTATTAGATCCACTAGAACTCACATGTACTAAGCTTCTTTATTACAACCTCGACCGACACTTTTTCCAGCATGTCTAATCATGTTTTAAACATTAAATTAGGTTAATTTTCAGGGTAAATTAAAGACAGTGGAGGGGAGAAGGTTGTAAGAGACAAAAAGAATAAAGGAAACTTTATGTGTTTGGACGATTTCATTACTTTAATCTTGCATCACAGACCCAGCGGACCAACGATTTGGATGTTAACAAAAAGGACAATAAAAATTAACAATAAGCTGCTCTCCACACCCTGGTAAATTTTTAAAAAATTATTAATTTTACACAAGTTCCTCATTAAGTTTTACTTTCTTCAAGCTACCTAAGTGAGGATTTATTTTCTGACCCAAAAGATCCACTACAATAAATATGATTTAGGATTGTACATTTTTAAAATATACTATTAAAAATATTTTTAATAATATATTTTTATATTTTTTACAACATTTTTGTAATAAGGGACGGAATTAGTCAACTTTTGTTGGAGGCCAAAGACAAAGAGAAATAAGGGTTAAAATTTTTTATAAAATCATTAAGACAAAAAAATATACCTTTAAAAATACAAAAAAATATATACAGGATTTTAAAAACTTTAGAAGCCACAATCCCATGGATACACAAGGCTTTGTACAGAGATTACATAAATTCCTGTTTTTTATATTATTATTAAATGTAAAAAAATAAAATTAAAAATTTAAATAATTTCACTTTTAAGATTTTAGTGCATAAAAAATATATCAATTAAAAGAGTGTAATTAAAATCTAAATTTATTGTAGTTAAAAGAACTAAGAGCTAATTTGTTTCTTCCTCTAGCTATATATGTACTTATCTGCCCTTCAAAACCGAACTATTTATATAGTTAAAGGAATGAAAGCGACATGAGTGATCCAAATTTGTTACAGAACGTTACCTTACACTTGCTGTCCTAATCATGATTAAATCCTTGAACGTTGACTATTCGTTTTAAAATAAGAAAAAAAAAATCGACTTCGTAAGTTCATGCAATTGAGTATCATTTTGTGCAGCACCTACTAAGTAGGTTTTGAATATCTATAAGAGAGCCCATTTATCTAAGGCGGCCTATGCTATTAAATTTAATATCTAGGGTTTACGGTTGTTTAAGGTGTCAAACCCTATAGAGGTCAGGTTGGCTTTGATGATTGGAATTGGTCATGTTTCAGGTTTTGTTAGAGTTTGGTCCAAAGGGTGTGCGAGGCTGTTCCTGTTGGGACCTAAAAAAAAAAACCCCAGAATAAAAAAATTGAATAATCAAATATTTATTAATGTAAGGCAATGGTCCCTAGTTAGATAGGGGCATATCCAGTTTTTGTGGTGAGGATTTCTATTAGATTGATAGAGTAAAATTGTTAGCCATCAGATTAATTCCGAATTTTTTTTTATCTGATTAATTACAGCTCTTCGGTTTTGGGTATTTAAGAATTTGAAATGGAAAAAAAGAATTACAAGTTTTTTTCAATTATTCCCCTTTGAACATGTAAGTATATAATTGGAATTCTTTTTTCAAAGGAAGAATGTGTTTCAGTGTTTTCCACAAATTAACGTGAATAATACAAAAAATTATTATTATTAGTATTTTATATACAAAAAAAAAAAGGTAACAACCCTGGAAATTGAAGCTTGTGGTCTGCAGAAAAGATTCTGCAAATATAATATTGCGTAATAACAATGAATAAATATATAGTAATAATGAAAATGAATTTTATAAATATATCAAGTGATGCTTTTATGGATACTTTTGTAATTCTTTGTCGCACATTAAACGTGAATATTATTATTAAGATTTATATAAAGTTATAAATTAATTATTATTGATAATTTAAATTTAAATTTTTGAACATCGTGTAAATTAAACTTGAAATTTTGTTAAATCAAAAAGTGTTTAGATATTTATTGTTACAAACATTATTTTTATAGTCATTGTTTCTTTACTTCTTTAAGTCAAATCATTTATATTTTTCTTAGATGTGAATTTTTCACCTATCTTCATTTCAAAAAAAAAAATTCACCTATCTACTCATATAATTACTAACATTTATGTTGAAAAAAATCAAAATTTTCAAGAAAAAATGATCACTACTCTACATCTGCAAATGTCCAAATTAATGTCCTTGATCCTTACTGCTGATTTGGTTTTTGTTCAATAGGTGCCATCATTGCAATTTGCAGGTTCCAATTAAGAATTTTTATTTTCTATATTTTATCCTTCATGTGTTTTTCATGTAGATGATGCATTTATATATATATTTTATATATATATATCTTTAGACAAAATCTCTAAAAGAGAAGGGAAAGTTCCTTGAAGTTGAATGCTTTTCTCAAGGTATAATGCTTTAAAAATTTCATTGAATTATTTTAAAAAATTTAATTAAATTTTTTAGTTTTAAAAAAATTATATTTTTATTTTAAATTTAAATAAATTTTTATATTAATAATTNGAACATGAAAAATACCATGTAACGATGTTATCATTTCACATCAAAATGTTATATCAACATCTATTATAACATATCAATATAATAAATTATTTAAAGATTTATTTAAATTTTGTTATGCATTTAAAAAAAATTAGACAAAATCTCATAAAGAGAGAGAATAGTTCCTTGAAATTGGATTTTTTTTTATTAATCAATAAAAAAAATCGTTTTGGCCTTTTTATAAACACACGCTAAGGCAGCTGTACCTAAAAGCAAAATTGAAAGGGTTTCTTTAAATATAGTAATTCCCAAGAAATTTAATTCTGTGTCATCGTTACTCTTATTATCTTATACTCCTTTTAACGTTAATTACAAAGGTTTTTTTTTTCCTTTTGAGATAGAAGATATAATAAGATTTGTTTTCTTATTGTAAAATAATGTTGTTGACGAAAAGATATTCCGTCAAATGTCTATCAAATAATGGAAAAATAATATATATATATATATATATATATATATATAGATATATAGTATATTCAATCCAAGAATTCCGGTAAATGTCTATCAAATAATGGAAAAATAATTGTACCTCTTCCTTTATTTGAACTCCAAGTTCTATATGTAAATTGTACTATATTAACTAAAAAAAATAAAATCCTTCACCACTTTCTTGTTCACATATATATAGTTCAATTTGATTTCTTATGTGTATAAACTATAGGTTTATATTTGATATATTATTAATATATAATATTTATATATTATTACTTAATCACAAAGTATCACGTTATAAATGTGTAAAGATAAAAATTTAAAATAAATATATATAAAATTATAAATTTAGTTTTTAAAAATTTTAAATTTATTTAATTAACAAAATGATAATATTTGATTTATTGATAGTGTATAGATATTTTATATTGACAATATATTAAATATAAACCCTTTAATGTAAATTTTTTAAATTTTGTTAACAAACTCACAATTATCATCCAAATAAGTACGAGAAATTTTTTTATATTTTTTTAAGGGAATTGGTGGGTTTACTATATATGAGATAAATAAATGAATTAAATAATAAAAGTAACGGGGTGTTTGGATTTTGGGAAATATTTATTGGGGTGGCAAGAGTTAAAAAGAGAAGACTTCGACTCATTGATCCATCCAGCAGTGAAAACCATGACTTCACACAAACAAACACTTAACATTAATAAATTAATGGCCAGATAAAAAAATATAATTAATTCTGTCTTTGGATGGTCTTGCAAATGTTTTTCTCTCCCTTTATCTACCTTTTTTATTTCCCAATCGGCATTATTATATTGTTTTATCAAATCACCATCCCATTAAATTATTGATGTGATATTTATTAAATATATTGTCCCACTTCCCAAAAAAGTCTTATAAAATTCCCGTGAAATTAATTGGAACAACTATGGAAACTGACGAGGAACAATTAGATACAGGGACACCCTCTGGATCTTAGGATCCATAGGGTTTTAAATTCTAATTTTAAAAATCTTATTATTTGATTATTGTAATTTTTTTAATTAGTTAAAATTTTAACTTTTCATCTTCCAACTTCTACATTTTTGAACTTTATTTTGTAATTTCATTCTAATAAAAGTCACAATTAAATGGTGTTTCACTAACAATGAGAAAAATATTTTAAAATGTATATAATTATTAGGTTTAATGATTAATATATGTTTTTTATGATGAAAATTTAAATTAAAATTTCTTCTTTCTCAATAAAAAACAAATGAAATTATTTAAAATTGTGTCCGTCAAAGTCTAGAATGAGGGGAGTAAAAGTTCTTCTAATTTTACAGTATAAGGGGAATCAATTAAATTATGAAGGATAGTAGGACGAGAGCACTTGTTGCATCATTGAAGATATAAACCTAATCATGTCTATCTAGTCTCTGTTTCTATATTTTTTTGTTACCCAATCATGAATATTAGTATTAAATTCAATTATTTTAATTTGCCTCGTACTCAAAATTAAAAAAACCCTTTTTTATTTGGAGCTGCTAAACTCGAACAAAACATCATTCACTGTAATTACAGTTGTTCTTATATTGACAATTTCTGAAGAGATTATATATATTCGTCTTCTAGAACACGTAAATGTCCAATGAGTGAAGCAATTGTAACAAGTATTGTTAATTTTCTTCACCAACTAAAACAAAGTCATGCACATTTATTTAATAAAATGTTTTTCCTCACCAATTAAATCATGCAGAGATTAGTTAGACGAGATCTCTTGTCATGATGATATTGGGTGTAAACTGTAAACAGCTCTTGTCTTTATCCTAGACATGTTCTGTTTAATAAGCCAAACACAGTTAGGTTTGTCTTAATCCATTCACCAAATGTCCCTTGATATTTTTTATTATTATTGAAAAATAAGCAAAACATTCTTCACCCAAATAAAAAAATTTCGTCCTTTCACATTTATTACCATTGATTGGACTTTGATGGGTTGTTTTGTTTTATTGGCTTGATTTTGAGTCCCTAGACATCTAGTTTGATAAACAGAGGAGAGGGGTGCGGGGGGGGATTCCAAAATGTTCAAGTTAACTAAAGACAAAAAAAAACATATAAGCACAAATTCGATTCCGTAAATTGGTCGTACACCACTTTTTCAACTCTATGCATGCATCCCATAAGAAATTACGAGCTTGTTGAAAGAAAAGCAAAATGTTAGAAGTTGAAACAAAATAGAACTTGTATACGAAAAATGATTTATAATTCTCTTCTGGACGTTTGATTTGCTTGTGATCTACCTACTATAAGAAGAAGGTAAAAGTGAAAACAAAAATGGAAATATTTACCTAATCGCGGACAAAAGTTTAAGGTAGGGGTGAAGTCCAAGGGTGGCGGGTGGTGATGGCTGCTAATCAGGATTAGATTCAAAAATTTTTTTGAGTAATGTTATAATTAAAATAATAATAATTAAAAAAATATTTTTTCTCAATTTAAGATCTAGTAAGAGAGTATTTAGATTAAATTCAATACGATTTTACTTAAAAGATTATTAAATACTATTATTACTATAATTATATTATTGTTACCTAAGATCTAGTTTTACGAGATAATTTTTTATATTTTAAAATATCTTTTCATGATTTATTTATTTACAAATTTATTAAAAATTACTATTTATTTTTTATAACAGAAACTAAAATATTAAAATTAAATGAAATATAATTTTGCATAACAAATTATCAAGTTCAACGACTAACAATTTGACAAATTTATAGTCATTGATGACAATTAAGTATAAGCATCCACAAACCATTAAATACAAAAATCAAATAATATATCTATAAATTAAATAAAAAAAGAAAAACTCATAATTTCAAGATGTTAGTTGACATGTAATATTATTTTCTATTAGCTAGATTCTATTTGAGTAACAAACTATCAAATTAATCAAAAAATATTTAAAGATGAAGAATTTAAAAACTTAATTTGAGTTTAAAATTATTTACAATTGAAACTTAAATGAATTGTTTCGAGAGAATGAAAAACACAATTAAGGACCGAGAAAAGGAAGTGTCGCGGATCTCAAGAGTAGGATTTGAATTTTTGAAGAGAGTAGTTTAGGTTTTCACTTTTCTTTTAATAAAATCTTAAATTATAGAAGAATTTTTTATTTATCTTTTCATGTCATATTTAAGTATTAATATATAAATTACTTTTTGATAATATTTAAATATTATTAATACATAAATTTTTTAATAAAATTTACTTTTTATCCCCACTCCTTACAAAATTGTAAAAAAATTAATGGGTTGATTAGTATCCTTAATTATATAAAACACTAGATAATTAATAAAATAAATAAATATTTTTTGTAATTGAATAACGTCATGTGACCTCACTCCCATGAAAGTAGGTCTACTCTAGCCGCCAGTCCTCAAATTTTAATTATTGTTATTATTATGATACATATAAAATTTAATATATATAATATAATTATATTTATAATTACTTTTTAATTTTTTTTCATGCAAAATTTTGAATTTGCCATTGGTTGAAGGTGTAGGATGAATAGAGGTAAGAAGAAAAAAGTTAGCTTTGATTGGTTAATTTGCCAAGAGTAGAGCCCAAGAACACTAGAAAGGCGAAACAAGCAGTGGGATTGGGTTCAATAACGCCAAAAGAGGTGATCCAACGGGCAGCGGTGTTGTAAAATTTCAAAGGGGGAGGGGCTAGATGGATCGATGCCAGCTTTCATGTGAAATGCGTGGGTTGAATTTGCAAGAGTTTTTGCCCAAAAAACACCTATGTTGTTGGCCCACGATGAATGGCTCAAGCTTACCAGACTATTAAAATATTAACATGAGGAGAAAATGAGCAAATGTGAGATAGAAAATGCTTTAATCGATTGCAAGTAAAACTGGGTAATGAGACATGAGGAGAAGCCAAGAAAAAGGAACAGGGCTAGATAAAGCCGAACCTTGCATTATTTAATATCAACTTGGGGTAACAAAACAATCGAATGGTACATCTTTTTTGCCTTAGGCCCCATTGCCTTGAATACACTTTTTCTAACTTTATAATGTGTCAAAGGAATTATAAGAAGCTAGCTTAGCTTCTTCTCCTCCAAGCAATGCCCTCACATTTTCTCCTACTACTCCAAAAGACTATCCACCATGGAAGTGCCACTGTTTGCTGAATTTGAGACTCAATCCTCTGCATCTTCCTCTTCATCCCCCTTGGCAAGCGAGTCGTCGACACGATTTAAGTCCAAGAAAGTTGAGAAAGTGAAAAATGCAAACGAAAGCAAGAGAAAGGTTAAAAATGATGAAGTCGAGGGGAAACATCCAACGTATAGAGGAGTAAGAATGCGTCAATGGGGCAAATGGGTATCTGAAATCCGGGAACCGAGGAAGAAGTCAAGAATTTGGCTAGGCACATTTCCTACAGCTGAAATGGCAGCTCGAGCACATGATGTAGCAGCTCTAACGATTAAAGGCAAGTCAGCTTACCTAAATTTCCCTGAGATAGCTCATGAGCTTCCCCGTCCGGTCAGTGCATCACCAAAGGATATCCAAGCTGCTGCTGCTAAAGCAGCTGCCTTAAACTATCCTAAAAGCCATGAAGTTGAAGCAGAGCTGAGCCAGGTTGATCAAATGTTTCCTCGATCTCCAGCAAGCACAGTGACATCTCATGACACTCAAGACTCATCAAGCTCACCCTTAATCAACAATGATGATGCATTCATTGACCTTCCGGATCTCTTGCTGGACATGAATCATCAGATTGACGAGTTCTGGGGCTCATTATCATGGCAGCTGCCTGCAACTGATGATCCTGTTGAAAATGGATTTGGATATGAGGAGCCTTGCCTTTGGGAATACTGCTAGAGAGTACCCGAGAAGAGACAGCAACTCCCTTGCCTGTAATTTCCCAAGCTTCCCAGGCTTGATACATTAGTCACTAGATGTCCAATTTTCTTCCAAATTGGATGCCCAAATCTATCTGGCGCAAGACAAGATGGAATTTACAGGTTTGATTTAATATCTTGCTTACCCAAAATCACCACCCTGGAATTCCATTGATTAACAGAGAGGTCACAGTTCATCCATTCCAAAGTCACCCTGCTCAAGATAACATGGAAGCTCTCACCTCCCTGATTTTATGTTAGATGAACATTGTGAATATGATCAAATGACAGTTTTATGCACATTAGATAGCCTAAGGTTCTCTATTCTCACCCCCCACCCCCTCTTTCCCTTTTTTTTTTTTTTTATCGGGTTATAGGCTTTTTTACCTAGCTTTCAGGTGAAATTGTAACTTGACAAGAGTACATAAATTGCTAGAAACAAGGTAGAATATAAGGAAGGAATCCTTTATAGTACTGTACTTTTTTGTGTTTTTCTTTTCCTTTTTTTTTTGAGCACCCAAAGTTCAGAGGAGAATTCTCCTGAGTTTTGATGCATATGAGACATGATTGAGTCAGAATTTCACCCACCTTGCTAAATTTAGTAACAAGTATGATACAGCATCAAATAATTCCGTCATGTGCTGATGAATTCTTTTGTTTGTTATTAACCATACTACTACTATCTACCTTATTCATTTGTTTTTAAAAAGATATATATATATATATTATATTAAAATAATTTAAAGCTGATGCTCCATATGGAAAAAAAGCATCTAGAAGGAATATCTTTTCCTTCTTCACCTGATTAAAGAAAGCAAGGGAAAAGATTGGGAACATCTATTTGTGGATTTAAAGCTCTGAAAAGAGGGGGCAAAAGATCCACATTGGTTACCAAAGCACACACTAATACAAATTCTGGTTTTAAATATATTAATAATAAAAAAAATTACATTGATTAAATTGAGAAATTTATTGTTTCATCTTGAAGCCTAAATTGAACTTTTACAAGAAAGAAAAAGGGCATTATTACAGAATAAATGTCAAACAAGAGCCCACATTTGATAAATCCTGCCTGACCACAACAAGCCTTCAGTCAAAATAAGCTTTACCACCCCCACAGCAATTTAATATTCAGAGTTAAGAAATCTTTTTCTTTAATTATTTTTATTTCTTTATTTCTTTTCTTTGATTGGTTGACACATGCAACAACGACCCATTAGATTAGCTGTACCACCGAAGGGGTTAAGTGGCACCTCGGCCTTATCTTCACCATCTCTTTCCATAACTCATTGGGTCACTTCCCCATCAATGTCTGCCCCTCTAGCCTGGTTCTTGTCTATCAGAAGGGCCAACAATAATCACCTTCTTTTTTCGTACTTTGTTAAGATGATATGAAATTTCAATTTCGAAAATGTTTTGATCTTTGATAAGAGAATATCGATAGTAGTAGTATTTTTTTTATTTAAAATTTTTCATTCAAGATTTAGGGGTAGTCATATATATCAACATTGATTTCTTATTAAAAAATAAAACAATTGAAGAATAATTTGCTTTATATTGAGTTTAGGAATAAATTAGTCCACGTAATTTTCATGGCCTCACCTAAAAAATCATAGATTCCTTCATGGACCATTGGCCAGCCTTTTATTGGAGAACAATGATAACAACTGAGAGAACATAGAAGGATCGAATACATAGGATAGTACTAGAGAAATAATAACAAAATTATAGTATGACTTCAAATACACAATCATAGCTAAAATTTTATTTATATTTTTATAAATATATTTATGGCTCTAAATTATAATTAATTAGTGGAGATAGTACAATGACCTGTCTTGACTTGGAAAATTATGCAGATAATAATTTAAAACCTATGTCTAAATTACGCTAAACATAAAGAGATAAACACATAAAAAAACAAGACTAGTATTGCTGAAAATTTTGAAACATTAAATGCAGAAGAGAAAGGGACTGGTTGGAGTGTGACAGGAAGCATCCTATGCTTTAAAAGTGAAATAACATAAATTAATCATTAATAAATAATTCTTATTTAGGTTGGATAATCAATGTTCTAATATGGGAATAAGCACAAGGTTTACCTACCGCATGTCGTGGATGGTCTATTGAAGAAGAAGAAGAAGAAGAAGCCTTAAGTACTGTTTATATTGATTTATACAGTAGTATAATGTTTGTCAAGTATTCGGGTGTTCGTACAGGACAGACAGAATGGCCCCGTAAAGGTGGAAAAAGAGTGGGTGAATGGGATTGAAATTTCGAAAGCGAAATGGGCAATTGAAAACCCATCTTTTTGTCTTTACTTTGGGTTTTGGAAAATGCTAGTCACTCAAATGATTAAGATACTTGTATGCTTTTGATGCACATAGTTTTCTTCTCTTTTTAACATTCCAGTTTCTTCTCAGAGAGATAAGACATGGATTCTTTTGAAGAAAAAAAAAATTTACTTAAAACCTTGGGTTTGCTTTCAATTATCCTAAAACTTCTTGAGTGATAAAAGGGTAAAAGTCAAATTCTCGAATGTTTGCGTGTCAAGTGTCATGGTTTGATTGCAAACTATTGTTGACTTTTTTCATTGTATGCCCGATAGAACGACAATCCCCAAGGGGGGGCCATTTAAGTCGACATAACGCCACTTGGCTTGGACACAAAATAAAGGCACATGCAGCTCATCATTCATCATTCATCATGGGCTCTGTTTGTTTATCAACTACAACAATGATTGAGTAAAATGGGATATATTGATACCTGAAAGCTTGTGATTGTTTAATTTCTTGAAAGTTGTAAGGCCTGTTCATTAAAAAGAAAGAAAGAGATTAAGACAAAGTGCAATGCAATTAGGGTCTCTTTACTATTAAATGAGTTTGACTTAAAGAACGGTATAATTAAAGCATAATTAAAATCGATGAAAAGATGATTTAGTGCATTAATTGTTCATTTCTAATGTCAATTTCCCATTGCCTCCCTTTTCACATTACACAAAACCTCTCAAATAATTACTTCCTCCTGTACTAGTTTTGACTTTTCTGATTGAAAGGTGCATGATTTTTTTCAGCACAAAAAAAACACATATTAAAGCTTTTATGGAAGTGGTTTTTTGTTTTGTTTTTTGGATGAAAAATACTTTTATCAAGTTGTCTCAACTGTAGTAGTAATTGCTCAATACCTCCTCAATGAAAAGTACAACTCTTAGTTATAAGGTGAAGAACTGAAAAATCTTAAGCCCCTATCACCCAATTCCTTGATTATTTTTTTTCCAATAAATGATCTAGGAACAAATTAGTAAATGTTTTGGACACCACTTAAATTGTTATTTAAAGATAAATAAAATTCAATATATAACACACCATCACATTTATAATTAACTATATATTAGATCCTAAATGGTTGAATATTTAATGATCTTTTAAATAAATAAAAATTAAAAGATTGTGCATGTTCTAATTAAAGTTAATTAGATGTTTAATGAGATATACAATAATCCTTAAACAGCCTGCCACTGATGTTGTTGGATAATTGGACATTGAAATTGAAAATTAATTATTCTATCTTTAATCCGTCCAATTTCTATATGCCAATTTTTAATTTTAATTATAAATAAAAGCTTTTATTTCTTTCTCTTTTTTTTTTGGTAATTAAACATAAAAATGTGCACCAATTGCAATTTTATAAACAAATGTCTCTCCACAATCAAATATAAATTATTGTGCTACTTATTATAGCACACGTGAGGAATGCACATATATAGGTGTATATTTTGATTTTCGTGGTGGCACCATTTGAGAAAGAGAAAGGGAGTATATAGCCTTACTTTTTATGTCATGTGGTTGAGTTGGCGTGGCTAATAGTGACAGACAAATTAAGTTAGTTTGGAATAAAGCATCTTACATTATAATCAAGTGAAATGAATGATTACATAATAATATGATTAGCAGGAGGAATCAATTTGCATTAAATCCAAAGACAGGCAGGTGTTCTTTCTCTTTCTCTTTATTTATGAAGACACAGGGTGGGTTTCTGCTTATAGATAAAAAAAAGGGTATATTTTACTTTTAGAAGAATTCAAGGCATTCTTCATCAAAGAAAAGGGAATTAAAGCAAGAGGAGGAAAAGAAAGAAAAGAGAAGATATTTATACGTTGAAGTAAAAAAAATGAAAAAGAATGATAAAGAAGAGAAGGACGAATGATGCTCTTACTCCCACAACCTTAAAAACTTGGAAGACAAGCCAGAATTGGGTAGCTATGATTGTAACTTGGCATTCCAGGGAACATGTTAAGCTAAACGAGGGGCTGCCTAGCTTTTCATACATGCCGTTACAAAGGGACCAACAATATCTGCTGTTGGTGTTTTTGTTGTTGTAATTTTTGAAGGAATATTGGGAAAATTACAAACCAAATCCAGTCCAATAAAAATGATAAAATCCTAAGGAAGAAAAGTGCAGTTTACACAAGCTGTTGACCATGAAAAGTTATTCCCCTTCCCTAAGGGTATTTCATCACGCTTTTGTAAATATGACGAATTAGGACTAGTTTTGCAATTAAACAAGCCTCGCCAAAGCATTGCACGATAAATCACATTTATTAAGTTGCTTCAATGCTTAATGGTCAATTCTCAACTCTTGTCTGAAAACAGAAAAAGTCTGCAATCAAATCAAATGACCGTTAGCATTAAAGCTTCAACTTATGTACTAAGCTTTGATTTTTCTTTGGGAGGTATGATTATTCTTAATTGAAGTAAGGCCTTCAATTGTTGTTTGATTACTTGAAAATTCAAAACAAGTAATCAATGCAATAAGAGATAAGCAAAATGCTTATCAATTAGTACAAGTTTTTAATTTGATGGCTCTCTCTCTCCAAATCAATTAATATGACCTTTGCAACGCAATTTTGGATTTGCTCTTTTTTCTTTTATTTCAATTTGGGTTTTTTTTTTTTATGGCAGTATTTACCTGCCTATTGAGTATGCTAAGGCTTGTACATTTGCCTTGATATGTTTGGAATTTTGCTTTTTTCACAAAGCTTAATAAAAGCATGTTCATAATTTTCAAAAAAAAATTATAAAAGAATCTTAGTTTTCACAAATAGTGAACTCTTTGTTCAAGAAAACAATGGTAGCACGCTTGTTTCGTTGGCATAAGGCAAAATTAGCACTATAACAATAAAGAGAGTCAAAGTTTTTGCTACACTTGTATCACAGTAAGCCTTAGCATCTAGAATCTAGATCCTAGGTTTTTTTTCTTCTGTAGATTTGCATATTATTATCAGCCGACTGTAAAAAAGAAATGAATAGAGAATCAATCCATAAGAACAAAAATTGAGCCCTGTACGTTTCTCAAACCACAAACAAAAAGAGTTCGCTCCCTTTGATGCAATGAGCCAGCTGCCAGGGCTATAGCTCCCCTTCTTAATACTGCCCCCGGGGGGGGGTTGTAGTTGCTCCATCTTTGTCTAAGCTAAAAAGTGAGTATACTGTATATCACATCAGCTCCCCACAGCCACAAAGTCTTTCTCACTCCCACACTACTATTTCACTACAAAATGAGCTTATTAACAGCGCGACAATGACACTATGAAAGGACCAGCACTTCTTTTTTCTTCTATAATCAATGTGGTTTTGGACCACTTTGTACAGATATGGATGAGATGATTAAATTCAATTCGCACGCTCTTCAAAGATTTTGGGCTTTCCTTTCTTTCTGGCTGTGTAGAATGATAGGGGGACTGCAGAAAGTACACACGGGGGTTGTACAGCATCGACAGGGCATCATGATCTTGGTTCTACAAGTAATTGGATCAGCACTATGACTTTGAATTCTAACTACTTGTACTTAATTTGGGTTTTGCTTTTGAGTTTTGCCTTAGCAAATTCTTCTTCTTACGTTCTCTTTTTCTTCTTTGATCTTTTGAGGCCTACCACCAAATTAGACGGAGGTAACAAAATTGGTCGAGATTTAAATGCTTTGATGCTACATTCATGAGAAAGTTAGACATTTCAAACTCATCGAGTCTATTGATTATATAGATGTGAATTAAGAGAATTAAAGGATTTTCTTGTTGATTAATCCTTAAATTGCATAACCTAATTAACAAATAAGTACTAAAACAGATAACCAACTTTGAACTAATAGTTCCCAAATCTCCAGTACCTGAAAATCTTTTTCGAAACTTATCCGAAAAAAGGAAACCAATGAACTCTCTCAAATATCTTGGCCACAAATATAACTATATATGGCAGGTGCATATATATGATATGATTCATCGTTAAGCTGTTTAGGGGTGAAATCAATTAAGATGTTGCGTCAAAATCATAAATTAATTACAAAAGCAATATCAATTTTAACATTGTATTCAAATATGTTTATTTATTTTCAATAATTCAATTTCAAAATAAAAAAAATTGAACGTATAATCTTTTTAAAACTTAATTGTATCGTCTCACAAAAATATTTATTTTTACTCTTTTTTTTTAAATTGAGAAAAAAAGATTCGAATTTTACATTTTAAGTAATGAGATCATGTATCAACCTATAAATTAAATGCTCGATTTCTATCCAATAACCTTCTTAACTTTACATAATGTAACCATACTTTAATTACAAAAATATTGAGTCAATCGTCCAAGGCGTTTGCTAGTCATTTTCCAGTTCCGCTGTTGCTTTAGTGTTTAATGAGTGTTCTAGTTTGAAGCATAATAATTTCCATGGCACCAATTCATTTGATTAGGAAAGCATCCTAGGAAGAGAAAGGAAATCCATTTGTTTTCATCAAAATCCTAAGTAACAGAAATTAATCATTCGTTAGATTCTTGACAAAAAACCTTTTTGAGTCCAATCAAAAAACAGTTTTAGGCTTCTAGTCCAATCCAAACATTCCACAATTATTTTTCTAATTTGTAGTATTTTTCTTGATTGGAGAAGAATTTTTGCCAGGTTGTTTCGCTTTTGTAGCTTAGCTGCAAATGTTGTGGTCTCATTAGGACAGGGCATTGCCAAAAATAGTGAAGTAGAACATGCCTAGGATCAAAGGTTTGAGAACAAGAGGGCCATTAATTGATTAATAATGTTTTATTTTCTTTGGAAACTTTTCAACAGACTCCATATGTATTCCTTTTAGGAATGTGAAATAATGTTCAATTATAATTTTTGTTGGGTATAATACCTAGATCTTTCTAAATTTTAATTGAAATTTCGGTGAGTCCATTAATTTTTTGAAATAAACACTCTATTTTAAAAATATATATTTCACTGGATATATAAGTCAAATGTTAATATTTCGATTAGTTTGATTACGTGATAATATTAAAAAAATAATTTTATCTTTTATTAATTTTAAAAATTATTATTATATAAATTATATTTTTTATTTTTTTCATTAAAAAAAATTCTTTCAAGCCTTGGTGCTCTTTAGGAGAGAGGAAGGAGCACCATATCAATGCATCCAAAAGTACTCTCCTCGATTTGAGGTAGTCAGTCGACGAATGGGAACTACATTGTTTGAGAGAAAAAAAAAGAAAAAGTATTTTAATTCTTTAATATTTTTTGTTAACAGTGTTTACACTTTTAAATTTCATTATCTATTTCGAAAACTTAATAAATTCACATGAAATTTCCATTAAAGCTTAAGAAGTCTAAGTATTTTACCCTATTTTTTTCTTATAAAAATTAACTTCATGCATTTAGTTAAAGAATAACGAGTGTAAGATGATGTACATATATACATAGTAAATATTTAGGGTGCAAAAAATTATCATATCAATTATTTTTACCTCAATATAAAGTGTATTTAGGTGAAACAAAATAAGAAATGGGAAACAAAAGGAAAGCATTTTCTTGTTTCTCTATCAGTCAATTTCCATTTTGGATGAGAAACATGATTTTTTTTTTTTTTTTTAACTTGTGTTGTATGCTAGTCACTAGCTAAGACCCCACCTCCTCATCATGTTCCTCCTTTAAAAAGCTTGAAAACTATTTCCCAACCAATTCCAAGAACACCACCAAACTTGAACGAAAAAAGGAGAAGAAAATTTGAAGTTCTTTGTTTTTATGTTTATAAATATATTTTTTAATTTGTTTTCTTGATGGATTTTTTTTTTTTGACTAAAAAAAGTCTTTTGTGTTGTTTATCGATTTTTGTATATTTGGACCAGGTCAGAGAGAGAAAGGAATTTGTACCAATTATCTTTTGTATATACTCGTTCAAATGAAAGAAGAAATTATTATATTATATTATAACATAAACTACAGAAAAATACTTTATGATGTAGTGTCTGTTTGATCTAATTTATTTTTAGTTTATTTACTTATTACAAGCATAAGTTGGACCAAACATTATTTTATAAAAAACTATTAAAAAAATAACTTTTAAAAAAAAAAACAAAATTAAAAAAAGCTTTAAAAAACTCTAAATATGAGTTTTTTTTTTCAAAAAACATGCCAACTTCTTAGGAGAGTTATTTTTTTTTTCAAAAAAATCCTCTCTAAAAAAAAATCTCCTCCCTCTCTCCTTATCGATCTCCCTCCTCTCTCCCCTTTCTGTAAATCATCCTTTTAAAGTTTTTTTTATTGTTTAAAAAATGAAGAGAAAAAAAAATCCAAAATTTAAAATTGCATTCAAATATTATTTTTGTGGTCTTTCTGTTTTGTTTTTCATGTTATTTTTTATCATTTTGTTTATTTTGAAAACTTTTTTTATTGTTTGATATTTTTCAGTTTATTATTTGATATGATAATTATGTGATGTTTATTTATTTTTAATAGTTATTGAGATAAATTAGATGAAAATTAAAAAATCAGTATTTGTATTCGTTTCTAGTAACCCAATTTAAACAATTTTTTTAAAATATAACAATATGCTACATTATAAGAAAATTGAAATAGACTTTAATTTATTTAGCAACAAGAATTGCAAAATCTCTAACTTCTTAGCAGTTAAATTCCACATTTGAGCTAATAGTACCCAACAGATGATGTAGCACTCCTTGACAAAATAAATAACCTATTAAAAATGAAAAAAAAAACCTATAAAAACCAAAACCTTTTTGTTCATGGAGGGGAACTTTTTTGGTGGGGACATCAATACCTTGATAGACTTGTATTTGTTAGAAATTAGCGTTGATGATTTCAATAAGAAAATGGGTTACGAAATCAATTGGTGATTTTCCTGACCCAGTTAGATCCATTATTAATACCACATTGGGTTCTCTTCCTTGTATGTAATATTAATTTTGTTTAGCTTTAAAGGTCATAAATTTCAAAACAATTTAAAAAAAAAACAACAAATATTTTTTTCACACTCATCTTTTTTTATTTGATTTAATTTTTTACCTGATTTATTAAATACCCTCCATAGTAATTTTAATCAAAATTAAAATTTATATAAGTTGTTTTACCAAACAGCTTATTTATAAAAAAGAGTTTATAAAAAGTAAATTTATCAAACAGTTTTAACTTAATTTTAAAAGCTATTATTTTTTATAAGAGTTTTATAATAACTTTTAAGCTAAAAAAAAAATCAGACCAAATATGCTTTTAATGTAAAGCAAATTTATTCATTGAAATTTAAAATTTAACACTTAGCTATCTCTTGTTTATTTGTATTACTTTTCTACCTAACAACATAAGCTTTAATTTTAAGTTTTTTTATTTTATTATTAATACCAATTTAATGACATAAAAGATATTCTAATGAGTTTATATTTAACATTGTCAATGAAAAAAATAGGATAATTAAGCGTCTTATATTAAATTTTAGAGAGAAAACTTATTCTACCTCAAAGTCCATGGTGCTTTTTTTATATTTACCCTATACATATATATCGAAACGTGAACTCGTGTTACTAATTAGAGGGTTTTATCTCTAAAAAAATTCTTAATTTTCAACTTTTGAAAGAAATATTGAAACCAACACTTGACTACTAGAAAAACTGTACTCTTCAGAATCTGAATTTGAACAAACGGACCACAAATTGATTGGGACATGGTCGTGATGTTGTTTTCGAGCCCAATAACTCTGCAAGGTATCCTGAACTCAGGGCCCAAAAGAATTAAAGACAAAAAGGAAAACTTATATTTGGCGGAACCCTTGTTGCTTTCTAATTTTTATTTAGCCGGCCAAAAAAGATTTAATTTTTTCTAAACGATGAGATGAAAGCTAACTTTGTTTTGTCTCATTTCTCAACCTACTATGTATGCCAAGACTAAACCAATACAATGGATTGTAATTTTATTGAGATTAACAAAATTAATTCATAAAATTATAGAATGAAAATAATATTAAAGAAAAGGAGATAATTTAATGTCAATGAAAATAATATTAAAAAAACTCTAGTAAGTAGTAAATTTAAGTGTAAAAAAAGATAAGATATTTTTGTGCTATTAGATTATAAAATTTGAAAATAACTCTTAAAATGACAAAATTTTTGAATAAGATTAATACGTAACATCTAATATTTCATTTATCAACTAAGTTGAGGGATTTATATTTAATTAAAATTTTCATATCATGACAAATATTTAAAACAGTGTACATATTTTAGATCAAGCTATGCTTAGACAGTCTACAAATAAACATATAACAATATTATCAAAAGCAACATCACACATATGTAAACCTAAATATAAATTTTCATGATGGGTAACCATCCAATCAGCACACTGATTGGTTTCAAGATAAACGTGAAATAACGAACAATTTTAATCTCAATTAAGTAATTCTCCAATGAATCTCAGAAAATTAGCATTAGGATCTATTATTGATAATGATATGTATAGTATACATTAAATAGTTTTGGTTTTTAAATTTTTTTACTGCATTGCATATATCTTGATATAATGTGACTTGTCATAAAAATGTTTTTAATAAGCTAACGATGTTATTAGTTTAAATCTAATTACTTACTAAAGAAAGCATGGGAATTGTATTATGTTATATGGAAATTAATAATCCGACGTGGCAAGATCAGAAGATTCCCGCCCATTCTGATCAAAATCTTAAAAAGAAAAAAAAGGCCTCATCGTGAAGCAACCGGAGAAACTTAGAAAGTATTTTTGAAAATAGGCCCCACAATCTCATGATCAAGGCCCTCAATCCGTTGCCACGTAACCTTCATCCTTCACCCATAAAAAGGCGCCACATTTACTTCTCTTTATCATTTAAAACCCCCCCTCTGTCTCTCCAGAGGGCAAAACCCTTCCTCTGTCTCTTTCTTTCTCTCTCCGTGTCTTTCTAGGCAAAACCCTAATATTTTTCTCGTTTTGGTGCAATCGTATCCGCGAACTTTACTATGCTCCCTCACTCGTACACCTTCGATTCCCTTTCCCAAACCCAAGACCTTACCTCGGCAATCCTCGCCTCCAACACTCCTACCACAATCTCCGCCACCTGCGCCTCCATTGACTCCTTCCTGCACTCGCACTCCCCCGATCAGTCCCGCCATTTCTTCTCCATCACCTTCCCAACCCTAATCTGCAAACTCTTCGGCTTCGATGACGCCACGTCACCATCCCCACCTCCACCGCCACGAAAACTCCAGCATCCCCAGTCCAACGGCTGGATCGAGCTCGCCTCCCAATCCAATCACCCAGATTTCTCCGCCAATATCTTTTCCCTCCTTTCCCCAAACGGAACCTTAATGAACTCAATCTCAGCCGTTGATCGACACTCTCTAGTCAAATACGTGTTCCCAATCGAACGGCTCCCGGTGTGGGTCCGGTTCATGCTATCTAACGAAAAAGCTTGCCGGGTTTTATCCGATTTGTGCCGTTTGTTTAAAGGTAAAGTCAAAGAAGATTCAATTAAGGGTTCTCTATGTCAAATTCAATTGAATGTTATCGAATATTATATGTTTTGGTTCGCTTATTATCCGGTTTGTAAAGGAAACAGCGAGAACTTGGACTCTAATTCAGTAAAAAGAAGCAAGAAGTTTAGGTTAGAGAATTGGACACATTCAATTCGGGGTTTTTCGGGGTTGAATAAGCGTGAAATGGACCAAAAATTCGAGGGTAATCTTTATATACAGCTTTTATATGCGTATCTTCATGCTTTTGTTCCTATATTTGATTTGGGTGCTCACCAACCTTATCGTAGTTCGATTTTGAATTACTCTTTGAAGTGCGATGGTTCAGTTATATTTCGAGCTGAGTTTTTGGTCAACGTTTTTGTGCATTACTGGTTGGTTGATAATGATTTTTCGCCATTGCCTGTTAATGTATGCAAATCGTTTGGTGTATCATTTCCGTTTAGGTCAGTGCTTGGGGAGACCCCACCAACTAGCGGGTTGGGTGAGGCGGTGAAGTTGTTTGTGAAGTACTTGAATTTGAGCTCAGTGATAAGCACGGATGGGTTTGGCAAAATTGAGCATAGTGAAAGTCCAAGCTGGAGGGTTTCTGGCGGTTTTGATAGTGGGAAGTCGAGGGATGTTGTTTCTTTGTGTTCTGTCGGTTCTTGGAACTCGTGGATACAGAGGCCATTATATAGGTTTATATTGAGAACATTCTTGTTTTGTCCTGTGGGATCTTCAATCAAGAATGCATCCCAGGTGTTTTCTGTTTGGGTTACTTATATGGAGCCTTGGACAGTTAGCTTGGATGATTTTGCAGAGCTTGATGCGATTGTGAACGGATCAAGTAAAGATGTGAGGAAGCAGGAACTGCAGTCTGAAGCTTCTGGATATTTGCCATTATGGCAAGGCTATGTGTTGTCTAATTACTTATACTACAGTTCACTTGTTATGCATTTTATCGGCTTTGCACACAAGTTTCTCCATACGGATCCAGAAGTAATAGTTGACATGGTATTGAAGGTTTGTTTCTTAATTATGGCTTTTTTCACTTTGGTCAAGTGAAATTTTCTGTGTGTATTCTTGTGATTTAATCTAATATCAATGATCTAGTCACAAAAAAAAAAAAATGGAAGATTGAAAAGATTTCATTACTTTATTGCCAAAAAATCTGGTTCTAGTCTAATGATCCTAACAAGTCCAGCCCATGTTTAGAATGGTTACTTAAAAGAATAAGAATATTCTATATACATATATTAGCATAAGTCTAGTTTCTGAAAAAGGAACATTATTGCCTTTCCTTATGGGGGAATGCAGGTGTTATTGGGGCTTTCTAGTGGCGAAATTAATGTGGGTTGATGTGGTGTTTTAGTTGTTCTAGAACTGTGAGATTAGGCCTAGATTTTGGATTGTCCTAAGTTGAGCCTGAGATTGCATGAGTGTTTGAACAGTGATATGCATGTGACTTCTAGAGGAAAATAAAGTTCTTGTTATGGTCTTGTCATCTTTAGAGGAAATCTACCATCTATATAAGTTGAATAGAGTAGGGGAGAAGGGGGCGTGTTAGTTTCACGTGGAGTTTAGGAATAATCATTTCATGGCTTATTTTGATTGCATAGATTCATATCAATTTCAAATCATGTTCAACCATCTTTTTATAGGCTTTCAACACTGTCTTAAAGTTGTAGATAATGGAGAAGCATTGGGCTGAAATAAGGAATATTGGGCAGTCATAGTGCACTTGGTACATGTACCTGAGTTTTCTTATGATTTTAACGTAGAATATTGTCTTCGATATTATTATCTATTTTTCTTTCAAGATTCTGTTCATTCTTTATCTTGTTTATACAGGTGATAAGCTTGTTGACATCCTCTAAAGAGCTGGTTGATCTGATAAAGAATGTAGATACTGTTTTTCATTCTAAACAAGCTGTATCAAGCAAATCAACACTCAATAGCACATATAGAGTTGTTCCTTCAATTCAGGAACAGCTGCAGGTAATTTCTAACTCAATCTCTATACTCTAGTGCTTTTGCCTATCCGTGTAAGCAAATAGGGTTCAAATGTTTTCTGAAGTTGATGAAAATTTGAACAGCTGATCAGCATTCTGAACCAAATATTAAGTACAAGTTCATTTTTTTGTTTTTTGTTTTTTAATTTCACTTATTGTTCCTCAATAGTTTCTGAGGTAGTTTTAGGTCACTCTCCCACATTTGTTGATACTCAGCACATGCCAACAATAACACAACTTTCTCAGCATCACATTTCATTTCATCAATTTCTTTTGCTGGTGACATCAGGACTGGGAGGATGGGTTATGTGAAAGTGACGCTGATGGATCTTTCTTGCATGAGAATTGGAACAAGGATCTAAGACTCTTTAGTGATGGGGAAGATGGGGGACAGCAACTACTTCAGGTTTTTATAGTTTTTATTGTTTGCTATTGAAAAGCTGTGGTTGTGTTATTTGTAATCTATCAGAATGTTTGTTCTCATCCTTTGACAATCATTTTGTTGTTGCAGTTGTTTATAATGCGTGCAGAAGCTGAGTTGCAAGGGATATCTGGTGATAATCTTTCACACGGACTTAAGTTAATAGATTCATTGAAAGCTAAAGTGGGCTACTTGTTTGGTGGCTCAATGGTGAAGCCAATTCCTATTTCACCTGAATTGACACAGCCTCAGCACTTACGTGATGAAATCTTCAAGCCCAGAAGAGTTGGCAACCAAACGCTAGCAAATATCACATACAAGGGTGACTGGATGAAGCGCCCAATCTCTGATGATGAGGTTGCATGGCTTGCAAAGCTGCTTATCTGGTTATCCAGTTGGTTGAATGAAAGCCTTGGCCTAAACTGCCCCGAAAATACTGATGTAGGTTCTAAGTGGTCCTATGTGGATGTCCCAGGTGATGCAGCAAGCGCGAGTGGACCTGGAGAGGCCATGAAAACTCTGGTTTGCTTAATGGGTTCCTGGCTTCTAATGATGGGTGCAATGACGGTGAGATTAATGAGAAAACATGGTTTAAGGGTAAATCTTAGGGTGCTGGCTTCCAAAAAGGTGTTGATGGTGTTGCTCTTATCTGTTGTGTTTAGTGTATTTAAGAAAGCTTTTGGATTGTTTCATCGATAGTGTAAATGAAACACAAGAACAGGGAGAAAATGGTACATAAAATGTGAGAAAAAAAAAAAAGGCTCATATTCTTCATTTTTTTTCCGTCTTCTTCGTCGCGAGGGTGGTTTCCTTTCCTTGTACTTGTCATCCTCTCTGTATCCAAAATGACATGTGCAGCAGGAGAGAAATTTTGCAAACGCCTTTATTCTTTTTCCTTCCAAAGCTCTGACGCTCTCTCTCGAGTCTTGAGATAGTAATGCTCTCGGCTTTCTGAATTCATATTTCATCTTATGGTAATTTCTTTTCGAAAAAGAAGGGTTACGCTGCATTTTCATGTCAAATTTGATTTAAGATTGTATATTTTTAAAATGTTATTAAAAATATTTTAAATAATATTTTTATATTATTTTTTATAAAATAAAGTATAATTACAAAAATTGCATATATTACCAAAAATTATATTTCTAATATTGTTATTAAATGTTGAAAAAATGTAATTAAAAGGTTAAATTACTGTAGTTTTCATAGTACCCCTATATAATTAAAATCAAAATTTATTGGTGTGATTTCAAATGAAATGGAAGAAAAGAAATTGAGAATGATGAAAAATTAATAGAGCATTGGAATGTAGCCCAAAAGAAGCTCTCTTGTATGATAAATAATGTATGGCAATAATGTTATTTCATGAACTTTGTTTTGTTCTTAATGTTTATCAAAATGTAAGTTATCGTCATTATTATTGATTCTAAACCATACGACAAAAATTGGATGTTAATTGTTTGATGGCCACCGTCCACTGTAAAATACAAAATACTAGCATAATTTAATAATCGATTTTGGCTATTAATACTCTTCAAATTACTAAAAAAGATAGGACAATTTTTATATATAGAGATTACTAGTAAGGCAGTCCATGGCATGTAATTAATTCTTACTTATTTATTTTTGTGATAATTCACGTGAGACGTTTGAAAACTGAAGAAACTAGAAAAGCGGGGACCGCAATATTTTTACTAATTAAATCACTAATAAATCATTATTTCGTACTTATGTTAGAAAACCTTAATAAAAAAATCGTTCAGGTCTAGTTGACGGTTAAGCTGGTTTTTATTATCGACAAAGACAGGTGGGAAAAAACAAATTAATTCTTTTAAAAAACATAGAGGAATATTGAATGGAAAAGAATTTCATTTTCTATAAGAAAAAGGAATTAAAATGTTGAAATGGTACATCTTGGGTTAAAGATTCATCTCTTGAATATGCTTATCTTTACACTACAAGTTTCAATTGGAATTGAGCCCATCACAAACTTTTCCTCCCAAGATTATCAGGTTTGTTTTCAATCAAATGTTTCTCTAAGAGATAATCTTAGTATAAGAATCTTAAGAGTTAATCAAAATTCATCATTTTCCCAATTGAATTAGAACTGGGAGTGAGGAGAAAACCAAGGTGAAGGGCAGGGAGTAAATGACGTAAATAAATATAAAAAAAAAAGCCAAAAATTTGCCTAAACAGCGTAGAACTCATTATGGGAATCATGTGATGGGTGGTCCATGTAGATACCATCATGTTTCTGATACGTAATTGGCCACCATTCCAAAGTTTTCATAGAAAATTGCTAAGCACAAGCAGCTGCAATGTGTTTTTGCAGCAGCCATGCATGTTAATCAAACCACTTGCATTCTTCTAAGACAGTTTTATATTCAAAATTCACTGAATTTGGTTGAACAATTAACTCTTCTCCAAGTTTTTAAAGATTTAAATTTTAAAAAATTTTAGATTCAACTTGAGGGACGAAGGAAAAAAGGACAAAAATGTGTGAAATATTAGAGAATCCTTACATTTTCGTCTCTTTGTATAATTTAAGACACAAGAAGTCTTCTTTTTCTACCTAAAACCAACTCATATACCTTGCTTCTTTTTGTGGTAACTTGATACATCAAGAAGGAAAAAACCAATTTGCGTGGGAAATTGCTTTGATTAGACAAATGGGTGAAACATAATTGCACTTTAAAAGCCCCATGGCCCTCGTCATGTGACTTTCTTTTGCCGTTTTTTGCAGGCAAGCCGAATGTGGTCAAGGCATTTTCTTGGCATTCTTGAATGCAGGAGCTAACAGCCACAAAGAAGGACAAGAGGAAGAGCCAACTAACAACAAGATGAAAGCCAGCCAGGTCAAAAAGGGGCTGCTGCCGCCCCAAATTTGAAAATTTTTATATATTATATATATATATTTAATGATTTTTAAAATATTTTTTACTAAATAATTAATATAATTAAAAAATAATAAAATAACCGTATAAGTCTTATTCAATTTTACTCAAATTCTTAATTTTTTTTTAATTTTTAAAATTTTTTATTTATCTTTTTTTTTATCATTGTATTGTGAAATTATAAAGAGATAAAGTTTTTATTTATATTATTATTATTTATATTTATTTAGTTTTTTCAATTATATTCTATTTGTTAATATATTTTAAGTTTCTATAGATTTTTTTTTTAAATTTCTACGACTCATCAATTAATTTTTTTTGTTATATAGGTTATATCTCTTACTTGTCATGATTTTTTTTATTATGTGGATTTTATTTTTAATGATTTTAATTTTTAAAAATTAAAAAATTATCGTTTATGTAATTCTCAAATATAAGTTCAAGTGTTGTATTATTGGTTGTTATTTAAAATTTTATTAATATATTATTTTTTATTAATCTTAATTATATAAGAAAAAATTATCTTAAGTATATGTTTTTAATGTGTTTTACGTTTTATATTTAGTTGAAAAGACATTTTTTTGAGTATAAGAAGAAATTATTAATTCTATATATCATATTTAGTTATTTATATTTTATGCATTATAGTTTAATATTTAGTACTATAAACTTAAATATAATAAAATAAAAATAATAGATGTTGACTATATTAATTTTTTAGTCGTTTTTATCTAGAAAGATAAGATTTCAAAATAAAATAGATGATAAGTTTCTTACAAATAATTTAATTGTTTATATTAAAAAATATATTATCATCGTCGAACAAAATATTTCTAAAGCACTATTATAAATTTTTTTTTGTTTTTTTTAATTTACATGTTATATAAAATTATTATCTATTATAAATTTTATTATTATTAATAATTAAATTTAATTTATTAATTTTAAAAATTTTTAACTTTTATTCTTCTTAATCTTTGACTCTTCTAATAAAAATTAGCTAACTCCCCTGCTGCAGGGATATTGGTATGTAAAAATCTGGCTGTTGCCTATTGGTCCACTTTGCGGCTGCCATGGCAGCATTACTTATCTCCATATTTGTAATGGAAAACAGTCCCAAAGTTCCCAACTACCTCTTCTTGGATAAAATTCAAAGAGTGATGAGATCTTCTTGGTTGTATGGTTGCAAATTAAAATGTTGCAATCAAGACTTCTGCACTCTTCATCAACGAGCTTTCAATCCTATAGTTCTTGAACATTAATTTTTTGAATATGCATATATGTAATTGAAATAATGAAATTGGTACTTAGAAGAACACCTAGCTAGCTGTATGAGGGGTTCATATTCTAATTAAAGGTCTAATACTGGAGTTTTTGAAGGTGAAAATAAGTTGTATAGGATGAAAGATTGGTCAATGGTCTAATACCAATCATTTAAAAGTACATTGGCTTGAAAATTTGAACTTAAATTTAAATTAAGCATGGAGAAATCATGCAACAAAGAAACAGGACACATCCAAAACAAAGGAAAAGTTGGATTAAGTCAGTTAGTAAACATGATCAGTTGTATAAATAATAAAATAAACTCACCTTTTTAGTTATTTTATTGTTCCCTATGATTCAAGGACATGAATCAGCACAAACAGCAAACTATATACAATGGAGGTTGCACCTCCCATGGTAACATAAAGTCTAATAGAACCGGTAGTTGAGGGCTTCCGTCTTTCGCTTCGCAGGAAGGGTAGATGGGATGGACACTCACTGACCATTCAATCCTGTCTCACCAAGCCAAACTCTCACATGTTTTATACTCGACTTCCCTCCTTGTTTTCCCAGTCAAAGTTACTCTTACTAAATCTAGCAGCTAAAAGCATCTCTCCCCAGCTTAATTTCCTCTCTCTCTCTCTNATTACTTCTCTCTCTCTCTCTCTCTCTCTCTCTCTCTGTCCCTTCTCACAGTGGCAGATGGCTCCTAAGAAGGATGGAGTGAGTAAAAGAGTTATGAACAAAGGAGCATGGACAGCTGAGGAAGATCGAAAATTGGCTGAATATATTAAGATTCATGGTGCAAAGAGATGGAAAACTATCGCAATTAAAGCAGGTAATTGCCTTCTTTATAGCTCTCAGCTGAAATTCCATCGCATCCATTTTTGGAGCAGTGGGAATTTGGATTTGACAGGCTGCAGTGTTTCCATGTATAGGTTTGAGTCGCTGCGGCAAGAGTTGCAGATTGAGATGGTTGAACTACTTGAGACCAAACATCAAGAGAGGAAACATATCTGATGAAGAAGAGGACTTAATTCTTAGGCTTCACAAACTGCTAGGGAACAGGTTGGTATCATTTATTTTTGAACAAAGAAAGCAAGGTATCTAGTGGACTTTGACTTGCAGTCCATCGCTTCCATTATTAAAAACTATTCCTAGTGTATTTTCTTGTATTAATAAAAGAGAATTCTAAGCATTAATATTGAATCCGTTTAAACGTCGGTACAGGTGGTCCTTGATTGCTGGGAGACTTCCAGGTCGAACAGACAATGAAATTAAGAACTACTGGAATTCACATTTGAGCAAGAAAATAAATCAGGAGAAAACAGAACAAACTTCAACCTCAGAACAAACTGTGCCACAGCAAACTTGGGAAACAGTTCAGATGGTAGAAGAGGTAGCAAAAGGAAGTGATGAGAACTTGGAACTTAGCTTTGATGCAAACGAGTTCTTTGACTTCTCAACTCAAGGTTGCTTTGGTTTGGACTGGGTGAATAAGTTCCTTGAACTTGATGATCAGACTCCATAGCAATTGTATAAGTTTGTAATAATCCATGCTTCCTCCTCTGAAAAAATAAAATAAAGAGATGTTTGGGGCATTGTTATGTGTTAACTTGAATTAAAATTGCTCTAATTTGCTGCATTATTTTAGTCAAATGATTATCGGGTGGGGTTGCTCGCCAACTGAGAATGTCACGGTATGCCAGAGAGCCAATTGGCTCAGTGGAATCTGGCCTGGTGGGCTACAACCTGGTAATCGCGATATGCATATTCACTTCTGGTCCCTTCCCAGGGTGCAAAAGTGGCTCAGTGGTCCTTTTCTATTCTTGAATAAAAAATTACATTAGTACAAAGCAAAGGTGGGAGTTCTCAACAAACTTAGACGCATGGCAACAACAGTACAAGCTATCAAGCCATTCCCATAAACCACAGAACGTCATGTGACTTCATGTCAGGCATGACGCATGTACATATCCAGTGGATCAATCAGCAATGTGAACACATAACTGTAATACGTTGTAGTATCTATTCGGTATACGAATCAGTTTAAACACTTAAAATTTGGCTTAGTTCCATGATTTTAAAGTGAAAAAAAGGCGAAACAGGAACACTGTCGGTATGATGAAAACTCTTGCATCGAAATTTTCAGTTGATTTTCCCCCAGAAATTTGAGGCTAAGTTACAATTAATCCACGTCAAATCAACCGAAACAAAACACAAAAAGGGGTCGAGGTCAGCGTTCAGCTTTAGATTTAGATCATGTTTTTGTCATTCAAATCCTATCCCCTGTGTACGGAGTCGCAGTTTTACACTGGACAGCCAAGAGGATATTTTTTGTCGCTGAGTGCTGCTGATATTCCTTTTCTTTTTCTTTTGGGGGAGAAACAATGAATTGGAAAAGGGGAAAATATGCAATAACAAAAGTGAACGCTTTCCAAATATTCTTGCATCCTACGCTTCCTTTGAGACAGGGTCCTGCTTTTTCCTTAAGAACTTTATCGGTTTTCTCCCTCGGAATCAAGAGCGTAGAGGCCTTGGTGTCAAGGTGAAAAAAGACAAAAGGTTGGTGAAGTTTAGATGATGGGAGGTGTATCTATCTCCTACATTAATGAAGAGTGATGAAGGTGCATGGTAATTTTGGGTTTATACGGTTAGCTAGCTTGAGTTTATAATGGTATATATTTGGCAACAAGTTGATTAGATTCGAGAAAAGACTTGGAATTGGTGGGCATTAGCTATTCAGAAATTAAATTGTAATCATTTGAAAATACGTACATTTTCCAGTCCAAGTCAACAAAGTAGTTCACGGTGAAACAAAAATTGAAGAACGGAAAGTTGCACAGTGTTTCAACTACTATACTAATCTATGTTTTGAGAACAGCGAAGTCATTTTCCTAAGAGAATGCCACATGTTTAAACTGTGCGGTATAACTTCACAGGTCTCCTATCTTCTTATTCCAAATGAGTTCAAAGGTTGTCTTGGGTTTTCCCTGCAGCAGGAAAAAGGAAAAGATCGATGGTCTTATCATTGTAAAGATAAAGGTTCAAGTATTATAAAGTACTAATTAATTTGCAGAATATGAAGTTTTCTAGATTTATCTACTTCAACTCAGAAATTTTGATAAACTATCCAGAAGTTGACTAAAAAAAATTGAATGTTACAGAAAATAGTGATATTTATGTTTGCTATATTTGCTATTACATCGCTGCATATCCTGATGTAGGGGGTTCTTATGATGATGTATGATAACTAACACAAAAGGGAATATACCAAAGTAGAAGCGGGAGTAGGTTCTAATCCTTGTGCTGGTATATCAGATCCTATTTACTCAATGCCAGAGTCGAAGCTAAACGTCATAATCCATGAACTAGAAGATTTAAGTACCAAGAAATTCAGATTAATGATTAAGCTATACCTCTGTATCAACAATTTTCATTCTGGCATCGGCACTTTCATTCCTCTTTCCAGCTCCAATCACTGAGTCTTGAGCATGAGACCAGTTCACAAGGCAATAAACATTCCGTTGCAATCTTTGTCACATCGACAGCTAAGCCTTCGAATTATGGTAACTGATGCTTGCTTAGTCACGAGGTTGGGCCCTTTTCAGCTTCCATCTTCTTGGCAAAATGTTCCCCTATAGAAAAACTAGCTAGTCCTGAGAGATTTGGATCTGGTTCAGCCTGTTAAACCAAATGGAATGTAGTATCATATGGAACAGATCATATCTCATTGGTCTTGGATTCCAAAGAAAATGCTTCTGCACCATCTTCACATTAATTTGCATTTTAAGGTATCTTCTCAATGGAATAGCCAATAGAATCTCCTTCAGTTTTGGAATATCCTTTTCAGCCACGACCACAGAAAATGCATTCCAATCCAGGACTTCATTAAAAGGTAGGACAAAGTTATCTGCAATAATCACTGGCACACACTCATAATATATAGCCTCAACAATCCTAGGGCTGTTCACTTCATAACCCATGGGGCATATACAATATTTACTTGATTTCATATGCTGAATGTAAGTCATATTTCTAGAAACTCGAATTGGTAAAGGACCATAGATTTTCATGTCTTCTTCTTTGTTGTGCCAATACTTGAGAAGTTTGGGACGGACCCTGCCATGCATGTTCCCAGCAAAGAAAGCAAGGATCGGGCGTTGTGAAACTCTGTTCCCACGACCAATATATCTAAGAGGTCTACCAGGATTTCTTATGGCGGTTTCTGGTAGAGAAACATCCTTTCCAGCAATGAAATTTTCAGATAGGTCAGCATTGCAAACGGCTTTTATGGTGTTATTTCTTAGCTCCTTGTGTGCAGAGGTTGTGTAAGGACCCTGCAAAGGGTTAAAATATAGATTAGAGGAAACTTAGGTGGTAAGATATGATATCAGTAACCAGAAAATGCCTATATATGGAATATATACATGTAAGAATAGAGTCTAATCAAAATGGCACTTCTTCTTTCTATGGATAAAGCAGAAAATAGATTACCATACCCAATCATGGCATGCAACAAGAAAATGATCTGACCCATGTGTGCGGTTCCAGAAAGGGTACTTTGCAGCAATCATGTTCACATAGTCCCTTATGAAGATTGACAGTGGTCTCAGATTATGTGAGTTAGGCACATAAAGTGCCAACTCCAGCTGGCGTGAACTATACGGCAGATAAAACAGATGAGCCTTTTTCGGGTCTTGGGTAACAAACTCCCTGTCTGCCTCCAGTAACTTCATAAACCATCCTTCAGAAGCATAAATACCTAAAAGATGAGGTTCATGGAAAATGGGCTTCTCTCCATCAGGGTAAATGTAGACTTTAAGTATCATCTCCATCAACTCGCAGCTCCTAAAAGTTTCAGCAATAACGTAATTTTCAATGGTTAACTACCATTGACATTGCCAAAATCACCACTGGAACTCATTTGTCAATGAAATGAAATTGTGAAATGAAAATACCTTTCGAAAATAGAGACATTCCGAAATACCGGAGCATACAGATAAGAATCATCATCATTATCTACAGCTGGTGCATGCTCAATTTCCTTTTTCGCGTACAGAAGAGACTCATCAGGTGACAACGACCGAAGGTATCTCTAAGCCACAAGTGACACATATTGGTTAGATTATTGATATCGCTAACGTGCCATACTTCACATGTAAAATGGAAGAGGAAAAGAAGAAGGGGGATAAATGACTCTAATATCTCTACCTGTAGGCGTGGAGATACTGTTCTACGAGGAGGAGGAGTTATGACCTGTGGTCCATCGTCGATTTTACTCCTCCGCCTTCTCTTTCGCCTTCTACGAGAAACTCTATGTCTTCCTTTCGCTTCAGTAGATGAATTGAATGAAACAGAGGGAGCAGTTGAAAGAAGTTGAAATCGTTCCGATCTTGTCTCTGTCAGGTTGTTGCTCAAATGCACGGAACCATTCAAAGATTGGTGTGATGAATCATTAACAAGAGAAGGGAGGAACCAGATGTTTCGGCGATAAGTAAACAACAAGGTTGGAAGTACTACACCAGCTATTGACATGACTGCTCCAGCAAAAAACAACTTTCTCCAGTCAATTTTGCGCCATCTGCAATGCCGGATTAATTCTCTAATCAGGGCTACAGCAACGTGTTTCAATAGTTTCCTCATCTCATTAATTGTACACAAGGAGTTCCAACTTGCCAATCAGAAAGGGCAAAGAAGTGCAGTGATTCTGGCCTTTGCCTTAACATAATACGCCTTCGATCCCCCAACTTCATCTACTCCATCTTGTTAATGAGACAGACACTAACACGAGGCAGAAAAAGAAAATTTAAAGTATCAAATCAAGAACATTTTCACCAGTCTTTCCACAATAAGACACAGATGTTATACCATAAATAGTTCAAGAAAACAGATGAAAAACAGGTGGCTGTACCATATTTGAACTTAAGGCACACTTAAGATATAATCTCACGAGAAAACAATAAGGATTCGAATATGTTTCCCTGCATTGATTTTAGATTCTTTGAATTTGAATAGAGGCGGTACGGGATATCAAATTTTGTTTCCATTGCATGGACAAATTAATAGAAAATTATGGTTCTTATGATCTCGGTCAAATTCATGAAATTTCATTAAATCTTCACTATTTTAGTTATTGATCCAAGTTTTAACAATTTCAAGAAAAGATTTCAAAGTTAGATAAGACAACCATATTGAAGTTATCCAAGATTTCCAGCAGACCACCCACAGAGTCAAAGAATTTGGTTAACTCAACCCAGAAAAACAGAACAGATCAAGGCAGTAGGCAAATGCCAAAGACCAAATTTTAAGGGTAGCCATCAACTTCCAACAGCAAAGCAACTCTATGAAGTTCACAACCGAGAAATTTGTGTCTTTATCCTAATAAAATTATATTGAAGAATATATCCAACAGGAAAGCGTATAATTGCAATTGTGATAAGAACTAAAGCAGGGCAAATTAAATACGATGAATCCGACAAAGCTAACGAGGGAAAAAAACATTGAAAAAGTAGACACAAATCAGGGTTTCCTGTTTAAGCGAAAAATGAACGGTTCTTATAAAACAGTTGACCAAGATCAATTGCATATGTCTGAAATTTGAAAGCTTCCAAACTTGGGAATCCATCCATCTAGAATTTCACACTCTTGATCCTTTTTAAACCGCATATTAAATCTTACGTCTTCTGTGGGGTTATCATAACTTAGCTGGAATTTTATGTGTCAACGTGAAATCTTAGACTGGAAAGAAAGAAGGAAGAAAGAAAAGGTAACAAAGGAAAAGAGAAAAGAGATTATTACCTGAATGAAGAGAGAAACAAAGATTCTGGTAATTGAAGGGATCTGATCGAGAGTGAACAGAGAAGAGAAAAGATGGAGACAGAGTTTCGTATGAGAGAGAAAAAGACAGAGAAGAAAGGTTTGAAATGGAGGGAAACAGCGGAAGAGGCGGTAACGGTCTCGGCAATGGTATATATAGTTGTCTTGACTTTTCTCAACTGTCTGTCCCAGTTTATTTATTTTTTATTTTATTTAACAATAATACGTTTTGAAGAAAATTTTACTTATACATTTTATGAATTTAATTTTTTTCACATGACACTTCATTTTTTTTTCAATTAGTAGCTTCTTGATAACTACAACAATTACGTTGTCAATTCATGTAATAAAATTATAAAAATATTTTTAAATGTAAATAAATAAACTAACTTTGAATTGAGGTATTTTAATAGTTTTATTAGATAAAATTAAGTAATTGACAGTGTAGCTTCATGTAGATGCAGAAATTATTTATAAGATGTTAATTGAAAAAAATATTTAGAGAATTTTGGGAACAAAACATAATATTACATGAAAAAATTAAAAATATAGATAAAGTTTACGTTACATTTGAAGGTCAATATTTGTAATGCATATACATGTGTGTATTTAACTAACAAAACAATGTAAAAAATATTCATAATTACTAATTTATTTTTTTAGATAATTAAAATTGTATTACATTATCCAAAATAGGCAAAGGGTTACAGAAAAATAATTTCCTATCTCCTGCAATGTTCCACATGTGAAGGATTGGTAATAGAAATAGTTAAAGAATTAAATCTAGATTGTATATTATAAGCTATTTGATTAAAAACGGCATAAGGAGATAATGTTCTACAAGTTTGCTTCCTTGAATTCCCTTCCCTCCAAATATGATAGAATTCCAAGCCAGACGCAGCAGCAGAGAAGAGAAATCTTCGCTTTCAGCACTGAAATAGCCCGAGCAAGCTTAGTGCCCCAATTTCATTGGAGAGTTACTAATCTGTTTTAATTTGAATTGTATTTAATTGTTGGGAAATTATGTAAAAAAGTAATTATTTGAATTTAATTTTACATTAAATCCAAACACGTTAAATACTTTATTAAAATAAATTTAAAATTAAAATTTATGTATATTATTAATAAAAATTAAATTAATAAATTAAAATTAACTCTTAAAAATAAGTTAAAATTTAAAAATTATATTTATAACAATTAATGAATTTTAATAAGTATTACATTAATTATAAATAATTTATAAAATAAAAATGATATATATAAAATTAAAATTTAATATTAAAAATTATTATTTATAATTAAGTTTAAATAATGATATCTTAAAACTACTTCGTAAATTCCATCCGGATTTGTGATGGATAGTAATTTTATTATTTCAACTATTTCGAACTCTATTATAAAATATGTTAATCCTACTTAATTGGATTGAGTAATACAAAGTATTCAATTATAAAGTATCCATTCTCATTTAAATTTTAATATTTTCAAGAACCAATTGACTAAAAAAATATAAAGTTTTAATCTTGAAATGATCATTTATTTATTTCTTTGTATCTCAAATTTGAATATATGTTTCTAACTTTCCTTCTGTGAAACAAGGAACATAATTAATCTCATAAGAAACTTTAAGTTAAATGAACATAAATTTTTGTTTTAAATAATAAAGCGCAAAGTCAAATAATTTATTATTATTAAAATATTCATTGCTGTATATATGTATCACTCAAATTTACACAATAAATACAAATTGCTATTTTAGGCAAATGTAATTAATTTTCATTTTTGAAACAAAAATCAGCAAAATTTTTTTAAATCAAACCAGCCGTTGAAGTCAATGTAAGTAGGCAAGTTTGAGGGTAAAAATGGTTTCATAAAATAGATTTTCTGTTTTTTTCTTAGAAAAATCAGAAAGAGAAACAGGTGAAGCGACGTCGTTGCCACGAGAAACGTTTCTTCCTATGCTCCTCTCCGTGATAAAGTTAGACTGACAATTTCCGCTCACGTCGAGACTTGCAACTTCTACCAATAACGCAACGCCACCTCATCACACGCTCCAATGTCGACCCAATCCGTTATCTCAAATGACTAAAAAGCCACCGAACATCCCATACCCCGCCAAATCACCTGAAAAATCACAAAATTATTAAGGCTAATTCCGTAACTTGAGTCTCCACCTATTTAATCTCGGATCGCCCCACTTCGATTAAAAGAAGAAAAGCGGAGCAAACAATTTTTGAGAGAATCTATTTTTATTTTTATTTTTTTCCCGTATTTTTGATCTTGTAGCTGAAATGAATTAGTGATTAAAGTGTAGAACCCGGATTAAATCTCGAAATCGGAGGTTTTAATTTCTCATTCGAGATCTCTAGATGGCCGCCCCGTTCTTTTCTACTCCTTTTCAACCTTACGTTTATCAGGTAATTTTTTTTTTTTACTCCTTCACTGATTTTCTGTTTGGTTCCTGAGAAAATTGAGGTAACATTTGAAGGAAATTGAACTTTGTTTCTTGTTGACTGGAGTGAAATTTTAATCAAATTTAGACTTTACTTTGGCATTTGATCTGAAGATTCGTGAATTGGGTTTCCTTAAATAGAGTTGACTCTGACTCCATTTCTCTTGAAATTGATCCCTTTATAGTCAATTTGTACACAACTTTCTACTGTTTTGAGACTGCAGTGATCAAACTGTGAGAATAGCTAGTGTAAATGCCAAGGTCGGGAAACAGCAAATATTTTTTCAGCTTTTCTAAAGGAAATTAGAATATTAATTTTGTCTCGTGTAAACGTCACAACGTTAATATATATTTCATATGCTTCATAATCTCATGTTGTTATAAAATCGTGTAGAGTCCGCAAGATGCTGTGATCCCATTTCAAATATTGGGTGGTGAGGCTCAAATAGTTCAGGTACTACCAAGCGTTTATCAGGATTTTTCATTTTTAATTACGCCTATGATCCGGTCCCTATGATTGTGAATTTTTTTTTTTTAATCTTGGTATTGATTCTTTCATTTGCCAGATAATGTTGAAGCCGCAAGAAAAAGTTATTGCAAAACCTGGTAGGTTGTTCTCTGCGCTGTTGTATCTCGGTTGGATTAGTGCTACTATACTTTTGTGTTTTAATATAGGAATTAGTGTCTCAATGCTATTCATCATAGCTTTAGTATTCTGGTGATTATGCACTTATGTTTCATGGTGAAATTATGAATGGCTAGGCTTTCTGGGTACTAGGAGTTCAGCCCCATATTCTCCTATTTGAAATGCTAGAGCTTTCTACTGCCTAGAATATATTGTAGTACAAATAGTGGTTAGAGGAGTCAAAACGTTTAATAAAAGGGAGAATCTACTTTAGTATCAATTTAGACCATCTATCCCTATCCCATTGTAGTTGCTTATAATTATGATCAGCAAACTTCTATGAATTAGATCATCAGCTGAAGAACAGTTAGGAGAACTGCTGAATCAATAAGATGACTGGCTTTCTGCATTCTATTAGTCATTCTTTGCTATCGTGTAAATGTTATTTCATGCAAATTGTGATGGACTTGACATAAACAAAAATGTAGGCTCAATGTGCTTCATGTCTGGGTCCATTGAAATGGAAAACACCTATGTCCCTGAAAACGAGGTAGGCATGTGGCAGTGGCTTTTTGGCAAGAGTATAACTAGTATTTCTCTTCGCAATCCTGGTCCAAATGATGGATTTGTTGGAATTGCTGCACCTTCTCTGGCAAGGATTCTTCCGGTTCGTGTTTCAAACTAACAAAATGTCAACAATTTACTTATTTTATTTATAGAATATGTTAAGTCTGAGTACTTCATGATCCCAGAATTGTTAGTTTCGTATGGCTAACCATGAGTTTCTCTTGTTCCTGGTTCATGTTTATTTGACAGATTGATTTGGCAATGTTTGGTGGAGAGCTTTTGTGTCAGGTAGCTGACTTGTTCATTGGTCATTCTCCTTTCTTTCCACTAATTATTAGTTTCCTTTTCTTTGTACTTCTCATTGAAGTTGAGAATTCGAATAACTACATGGAAATTCATTTTTCCTGCTGAATTAACTTGTTTTTCATTCCATTAGCTGGAAGTTTTATGTCATCTTGTAAACTTGTTTTGTAGCCAGATGCATTTCTTTGCTCCATCAATGATGTGAAGGTCAATAATACGGTTGATCAGCGGCCACGAAATGTCGTAACTGGTGTAGAGGTGACATAATGATAGCTTAATTTTTACATTTTCCCTCCTTATCAGATGTGTACTCAAGCTGTGTTCAACTGATCTTTTTCTGATATGTACTTCTGTTTCTTTGATATATTTCTCAAAGTTTTTCAAGCGGTTTCTGTCTTTGTATTTGATGAACATGGTACTGTCATGACAGGGATTTCTGAGACAGAAGTTATCTGGCCAGGGGCTTGCATTTATTGTTGCTGGTGGATCTGGTATGTGTATTTTTGTTAGAGTTACTTGAGTGCTAAAAAAACCACAACCTTTTACATTTTACTTGCCTTTTGGTTTTATGACAGGTTAGGGCTGTACTTAGTTTTTCTATGTAAATTCATATGCATGTTTTAGAGGTCATACAAGAGCATGTTTTATTTCATTCTTCCCATTTTTTCTTATTATCTTTTTGTTCTCCCCTTCCCTCCCTGGAAAGTAAAAAAAAAAGTCTTTTCATATTGCTTAACCAATCATTGATAACATATTCCTCTTGCTAGTTACAGCAAAAAGTTGAAGTTGATAGACATATCCCTAGGTAAACTGATTAATGGGATTTTGTGGTTTTCTTTCTTTTGCTAGTTGTGCAGAAAAATCTTGAGGTGGGTGAGGTGTTGGCAGTTGACGTGTCATGCATTGTGGCCCTCACTGCTTCCATCGACGTCCAAATCAAATTCAATGGTCCAATGAGAAGAGCAGTTTTTGGAGTAAGTGGCTTTGAGTTAGTCTTTTTGTACTCTCGAGATATGATGGTGGTTGAGTGGGGGTGGTGGTGCATGCATGTTTTTTTTTTTTTTTTTGTGAAAATTTGTGTATGTGTGTGTTTTTAATTGTATTTTGGCCAAGAAATTTGTTCTTGTTGATTGCAGCTTCTACTTACAAGAATTATTAATTAAATATGGTTCATCTTTTATGATTGATGAGATGGTGTGGTCTCAGTTGCACTGCTTCGTAGGACTTTGCTTGATGCCCATGGCTGCATATCACTTACCTATGGCCTTGTGATTGTGATGTTCTTTTTGCGAAATTGTAGGGTGACAATTTGGTAACAGCTGTTCTAACAGGACCGGGCATTGTCTTCATCCAGAGTTTGCCATTTCATCGATTTTCACAGCGAATTGCAAGGTAGTATCTGGTTTTTTTTTTTTTAAGGTAGTATCTGGTTGCTGCATAAGTTCCACAAAAAACACTTGGTGAATCATATGTTTCACATGCACTGTCCTCTATTATCCATTTCCTCCATCTCCAGGCTTAACAAAGTGATTGGATTCTGGTTTGCAGGGCGGTTACATCTCCAAACATGAGGGAAAATCCAAAGTTCTTCGTTCAAATAGCTATTTTCTTTTTTCTAGCATACGTGGTGATTGTATCTTCTTTAATATTAACTGATGTGTGAAATTGTCTTTCCCTCTTTAATTTTTGTTAAATTTTTTTCTTCCCTCTTTAGGAAATCTAGATTAAATTGATCAAAGTGTTTGCTTCAAGTTATGTTGTTTTATCGAAAACTTCACATCCAGTTATTCAAAGAAAAGAAATTGAACTCTTTTAGTTTTGACTTTTGAGTGGGTATGCTCAATACCAGGAATTTTGGCAACTGCCATAGTTATCTTTGTATTAAATTCAAACCAATAAGTTGAAAAGGGTTTTGATGCTAAGTTGTTGAAGGTTTTTGCTCTTTTTTGGTTAGGTTAAGTTGCTAGTTTTAGGTAGAGAGCTCGTCTTTTTGTCTCAATGATCATTGTGGCTAGGAGTTGCCTTCAATCCTGTGAAGCAACTTTTCTCGTGTAATTGTATGTATCTCTTATTCACTCAAGCCTAGTGTCAGTAGAAGTCTCTAACGATTGTTAAAAACTTTTGGATGGCACGGAGGCTCAACGTGCAATAAAATCACTTCTCAAAAAAAAAAAATTAAAATCAACAAGGTTTAAATATTCAGACTTACTATGTCCATCGGCTCATGAGCTGTGGGGTAATGATTTTTCAGTAATTTCACCTCAGTTTATATTTAAGGTTAACATTATCTAATAATAATAATTATTATTATTTTATAAAATAACCATTTATCATAGCCGTCCCTTAATCTTTACGGCAGGATGCACGCATCATTGTCGTTGAGATCTTGGGTTCGAGAGCTATCGGAAGATTTGACTGCAATTAATCTTAAGTCAGATTATTGGATTTGGATGGTACAGTAATTAAAAGTTTTATACACTTGTTTATCCAATGGATGCCCATGACTTCTTTCCAAAGTAATATTGACTGATAAAGATTGTGCGCTTATATTTGAATTTAAACTACAATTTATCGCAAGTCAGATTATTGGATTTTGATGGTACATTAATTGAAAGTTTTATACACTTGTTTATCCAATTGATGCCCATGACTTCTTTCCAAAGTAATATTGACTGATAAAGATTGTGTTTATATTTGAATATTGAATGCTGCCCGCAACATTACGTAAATATAAAAAAAAAAAAATTATTGTTATACAAATAAATATTTATTTTTTATATATTTACACTTTAAATATAATAAAAATATTTTATTGTTATTTTTAAATTTATTTATTAATAAAATATTGATATATAATTTATTAATAATACAGATTTTATATTAATAATACATTAAATATAAAAATTCGCAGATTTTTGTAATTTGCTTGGAAAATTACTTTTGACGAGCACCGACCGCACGTGCGGGGTATATGGCGGTCGAACTAGTATTTAGATAAACGCATAACAATTTGAAGACCATGAGCCTCCGTTTCGGTAGTAATAGCCTGGTTTTCGATAGCCTCTTCGCTTATTCCCCCTTCTCTCTCTCCATGAAGCCTCCTTACCCAAACCCTAACCCTAGCGGTTCACGGTGATCGCTGATCATTTGTATCTCTCCAATGTTTAATCAAGGTTCTTCAATCTTTTAATAATCTCTTTTCAATATCGGCTTATCAGAATCTCAACCTTCGAAGTTGCCGAGTTTTTCTTTGAAGATCGACCGGTCGTGGGATTCTGTTTCTGAAGATTTATTATTTGTTCGAGTTTTAGAAGATCTGGATCGGCGAACAATTGATTTTTCGAAGCCATTTTTCTAACAAAAGAAATCGAAGAGTTCGTGTTGAATTTGATCAAGATCTACGACCAAGGGGCTTTTTCGTAATTCGCTTCGATTTGCCCTAGTCTAATTCGAAACTGCTGGTTTCGCTGCCAAATTCGGAATTCGGCGATTCTTTGAATATCGTGGAGAAATTGTCCGAGTTAATTTCTTGAAGAGAGCTTCGGATTTTGGATCGGAGAAGAATCGACGAGTTTGGTTCGGTTTCTCTTAGAATATAAGAAAAAAAAAAGAAATTTTTGTACTGGTTATATTTGTTTTCTTTTTTGAGTGAATATCAGGCCTTATTTTTTTTTGGAAGGCCAATAAATAAGTTCATTACAGTATTAAACTTTTTTTGTGTTCATTATTATTATTTTTAAGAGGAAAAAAGGAAAAAAATGGCTGTTTATTACAAGTTTAAGAGTGCAAGAGATTTTGATTCAATTGCCATGGATGGTCCGTTTATAAGCGTTGGTACTTTGAAAGAAAAAATATTTGAATCAAAGCACTTGGGCAGGGGTACCGACTTCGACCTTGTTGTCACTAATGCCCAAACTAACGAAGGTTGGTCTTTGCTCTTTGCTAGTTATAGTTAATTGAATCTTAATTGGCTTAACTAATTTTTTTTGGGGGCAGACAATGCATTTAGTAATATTTTAACTATTTAATGTTCATAGTTTTATCCTTTGGGAGTCTAAGCTTTCTAATTTGGGTATTTTATATCCTTACACAGACAAATTGATTTAAGGTACTGGTTTTTGGGTTTTAAGTAGTCTAGTTTTTGATACAATGGTTGCCCCAAAATTCAATAGAGATCTATCACGGGGATAGCTTCTCTTATGTAGGTGGTTCTAAACTTGATTAGCTTTCTGTACTTTTGAGTGTGTAGAGTTTGGGTTCTTCCTTTGAAAGCGTCAGGTAGCTAACTGGTTACTTGGATGCTTAGTTACTGACCAAATCGACAAAGAATAGTTTGTTTCAGGAGGGGATTCTGATTTTTTATTTAATCTAGCATAAAAATGTTAGTTTGCAGTATGGCCAAATCTACCTTTTTATTGGAATTCTCATTGGGCTCTATTGTGGCTCATTCTTTGTTTCTTGACTGGATATGTAGATTGTATATTAGTAATTTTTTGTCATTCACAGATTAGTTTGTTTGTAGTGTTTTATAGACTCGTTCTCTCTTTTCAATTTCAGAATATCTTGATGAAGCAATGTTAATCCCGAAAAATACTTCTGTACTAATTCGCCGGGTTCCTGGAAGGCCTCGCATGCCCATTGTTGCTGCTCAAGAGTACTATCTTGATCCTTTAGATACCTAATGACTCAAATATTTTAATTTTAGTGGGCTTGTTAAAAAAGCAAGTATGAATGGTTCAGTTAACTGCATGAACTTGATCAGTTGTTTGTTTAGATCAGTTCCAACTTGTAGCATGTACTGTTGTGAGACAAAATTTGATTCTAGGTTTGAGTTTGGGCTTTATTATGCTTCACAGGCCTAAGGTGGAAAATCAGATTGAAAATGCTCAACCAGAAAAGAGTAACTTCCTGGATGCTGATTCATCTGTTCCAAAATATGTAAGCTTTGTTCCTAATATATTTTCATTGACAAAAATTGGTTTTTGTACATGCTATTAGTTTCGGCTGTTGCGTGCATTTGAGGAATGTTGTATTTATCAACAAAGAGAAAAGAAGAGAAAGCTAATATTAAGCTTGATTTTTACTTGTAGCCTGAAGACTCCGAATGGGATGAATTTGGGAATGATTTATATTCAATCCCTGAAACACTGCCAGTGCAGTCAAGCAATCCACTTCCTGATGCTCCTCCTACTAATAAAGCTGATGAGGATAGCAAAATTAAGGCTTTAATTGATACTCCTGCCTTGGACTGGCAGCGGTGAGATGACTGCTATTTTCTTTTTCTTTTTTTTCTTATTTAATCTTTTGTTTGTTGTCTTGATGCAATTTTCATTCTTATTGATTTTAGTTATTTTGGGTTTGCAGCCAAGGTGCAGATGGTTTTGGACCTGGTAGAGGCTTTGGAAGGGGTATGGGTGGGAGGATGGGTGGGCGTGGTTTTGGTGATTCTCTTATGCCCTTTTCTTTTTATTTGCATTGTTTATCATGGTGGTGGGGTTTGGTGGTTCGGAGTACGAGTTTGTGTATATGATGCTCTTTTTATGTTAAATCTCTAGTTCATTGAAGTTTGATTTTTTTCTGCTGCTTAGTATTGTGGTATAAATGTGCCTCTGTGCTTTTGCATGTTAGTAGTGTGATTTGTTAGTTAGTTTGTCTACTGCATGTGAGTGTGCTGATCATGTCCATAGTTGTATCACTTAGGTGTGAGCTTGTCAGTGTTCTATGCTCTTGTAAATTTATTGTAGTTTGAAGTTTCACTGTTGTTGCTATAACATATAATAATTTTTTCTGTAAACATGTGTGCTTGAAAGAGTTATGGCCATTTATGCTCAATTTAGATCAGTGAGTTTTGAAATTGTGGGACATTTCATTCCTGTAATTGTACTTCTGAAATTGTATATGGAGCTGAAGTTTATGTTTTTCTCATTGAGGTCGATTAGGATTGGAGCGCAAAACGCCTCCTCAGGGTTATGTTTGTCACCGCTGTAAGGTGCCTGGTATGTTGATAATACTTTCTTCTTTTCCTATTTGCTTTGAGATTATACTTTTTAGGGAACCTGTGCTTATTATGGAATCTGTGATGCAGGGCACTTTATTCAGCACTGCCCCACAAATGGTGATCCAAACTACGATATCAAACGGGTAAAGCCTCCAACTGGCATTCCAAAGTCAATGCTAATGGCAACTCCAGATGGCTCTTATGCATTGCCAAGTGGAGCAGTTGCAGTTTTGAAACCCAATGAGTAAGCGTTTTGTCTTATAAGTGTGGTTTTGACTACGTTTGTAGGGAATTCTACTATTTATGCTTGAAAATTGATTCTGTGTTTCTGGTAGGGCTGCATTTGAGAAAGAAATTGAGGGCTTACCTTCCACTCGGTCTGTTGGTGACCTTCCACCTGAACTCCATTGCCCATTGTGCAAGGAAGTGATGAAAGATGCTGTTCTAACTAGCAAATGTTGTTTTAAGAGTTTTTGCGATAAATGTAAGTTTTATAGCTACTGATTGCATGCATCTTCTGGTTCTTTTATGCATGTTAAAGCTCACTTTAAAATGTAACTCAGGTATAAGGGACCACATTATCTCAAAGTCAATGTGCATATGTGGGGCAACAAACATACTCGCCGATGATCTTTTGCCAAATAAGACTCTAAGAGATACAATTAATCGTATATTGGAGTCTGGTAACAGCAGTGCGGACAATGCTGGAAGCACTTTTCAAGTTCAAGGTTCATCAGCTATTGACATAATGAAATGAATTGCACATTAATGAGTTCTATGATGTTAGAAACATTTTTGATTTATCCTCTCTTTCAAATTTAGATATGGAGTCTGCCCGGTGTCCACAACCAAAAATTCCGTCTCCTACTACATCTGCTGCGTCAAAGGGAGAGCAGAAGCCAGTATCTGCTAAGGAAGAAAGTCCTAGTGTGAAGGATAAAGCTAATGAGGTGAAGGTAGCTATTCCGCCACAGCAGGTTGTGGAGAAAGTGAAGATTGCTAAACCTGCTGATGCATCTGAGGCTACACTGGAGTCGATGAGTGTGAAGGAGCCTGCATCACAAGGGAGTGCCCCACTTGCGGAGGAAGAAGTGCAACAGAAGGTGGTTTCTGGAGAGGCAGGTAATGATAAATTTTTTTCTTAATTTATTGGTTATGTTCGTTGGGTGAGGTTGAAAGACAATCTTTAAGAACATTGGTACTGACCTCTCGCGAAAGTGATGAGATTTAGGGTTCAAACCTAGGTAGAAAATGCTGGAGTGGGGCTATCCCATTCCATGTCAGCCTCAGTACCATTCCTGTTCTTGAAAGATTGTGGCTGCGATATATTACTTGTGTCATTTTTTTAAGGTAATTTTCTGGTGCGTATACTAAGAAGTCATACATTCTTCAGGCAGTAAATTTTTGTCATCTTCTTTCCCATTCCATCTTGCACTCGGAGTTGGATGGATGATCTGTATGTGTATTATTTCTTTAGTGGAAATCAGGAAAATAAATGGAGTGAAGGTTTAATTGTGATGTTTTTCTTCTCCAGGAAAGAAAAAGAAAAAGAAGAAGGTTCGTTTGCCAGCAAATGGTAGGTCTGCAGCCCCTTTTTCCTATTTGTTGATGGTGCAAACCACGTGAGTTTTTTAAAATCATTAGGAATGTTTTCTAACCTGAATCTTATTCTTGTTGCCCTCTAGACTTGCAGTGGAAAACCCCTCAGGATCTTGCAGCTGAGAACTATATGATGTCTATGGGTCCCTCTGCCTATAATCCTTACTGGGGTGGCATGCAGCCTGGGATGGATGGGTTTATGGGTCCTTATGCTGGTGCAATGCCCTATATGGGGGGCTATGGACTAAGTCCATTGGACGTGCCATTTGGAGGTGTCATGCCTCCAGATCCCTTTGGTGCTCAAAGTTACATGTTTCCGCCTATCCCACCTCAGAGGTATGTTTAACATTTGTTAAATTGCCTATGCTATGTTTGTACCAGTTGCATTTGTGTTGCTCGAGTGTGTGCATGGCATTTGTGTGTTTTGGAATTATTATTGGGTTGAATATCAATGAGCTTATGGCTAAATATGCAACTTGATGCTATCTGGATATTTATGGTCTCACTAGCTTTGAATGGACTATTGAATTGAATGCTTTATAGAGATCTTGCTGAGTTTGGAATGGGTATGAATGTTGCCCCACCTATCATGAGCAGAGAGGAGTTTGAGGCTCGGCAAGCTGATTTGAGGAGGAAGCGTGAAAATGAGAGACGAGGTGAAAGGTACTGAACATACTTTCTCATTCTAAGCTGACTAGGTACACTCATTTTTCAATTGGACTACTTTCCCTTGGCCTGGGAATAATTCCTAGCCTTTTTGCTACTCCCTGGATCATAGTGCATGTAGGTCCTGAGATCGCTGAAAAGGGCTTGCTATAGGTCTAAAATAATTTGTTTCTGCTTGTTATTCACAGGGATGGATTTCACATGATTAAATGGTTTGCTTACTATTTCTAAAATTGTTCCAGGGAGTTCTCTAGAGATCGGGAATTCAGTAGAGAAGTGAGCAGCAGTGGTGATGTTTCATCATTGAAGTCTAAATCTGTATGCATTCTTTATTTTCCTAGTTTTCTTCTGTTCTTTCAGTTTGTGATGCCAGGAGGTATGGCTACATGATGTCCAGCAACCATTTGGTTAGGGCACCACCCTTGTTTGTAGATAACACTTTTTCTTCAGGGAAAGGAATATAAGATTTTATTTTGTGAGTGTCATTAGGTTCAAATAAAATGGGATTCATTGATTGTTTCGGTGGATGCTTTTAACGTTTTAAGTTTTTTATTTTGGTTATGCACATATGTTTCACGTGTTGACATGAGAAGTCAAAGGAAGGGTATAAAATTGAAACTCAGGCAGCCCTTTTTAATTCCCTACCTACTGTAAAATTTTGAAGTTTCTACTCTCTCTACCTCTCTCTCTCTCTGTGCAAAATTTTTTGGTGGTTTACATTGAAAAAGGATAAGCATATGTGGTTAGTCTGAGTTGTGCAGTTTAAGCGTGTATTTGTGGAACTTTGCAACCTTGTGATACCATGTTACCTATACTACTAAATATTTGCTCTATACTCTGCTTCATTCCTTGTTTCTTTTAAGACTGTTTTCAGCCATTTGTTTCTGAGTTTGTAATGAAGTACAAGGGAGATATACTTGAAACCTGGAATCCATCCTGAGGACTTCAGTAATGGTGCCAAATCTTATTGGGTTTGAAGTAAATCACCTCCACAAAGACAGCAAAGTGAAACATGAAAATAACAAACTCATTGGCATACAGTTAGACATAAGCTTGTCATATGAAGTTGCTAATTGAAGTTCTGTTCCCGTTCAGTATGTGTCTCTGTTTGTTCCGTGCTGGTTTTCAAGTATTTATAAAAAATAATTTGGAATTTTTTAGTACTTGTGGACTGCTATTTTATCTCCAGTTCCTCTAGTGTCTTCATCTACCAAATAGCTCTTGCATTATGCATTTTTTATTTCCATCCTCAAAATCAACAAAAAGAGTGATGTATGTTTATACTGGCTATTCATAAAATACTACTATAAGGTTCTTGTTTTATTGGAAAGATAAATACAGTTACTTTTATTCTTGTCCAATGGCAGTGACACGATTAGAAAATGGTATTTTGATGATGTGTTAATAGGGGTCAAAGAATTCTGGGGAACGACCTTAATAGCAGGGGAAATATGCTCCCCCAAATGGGAGAACAATTTTAAAAAAGAAAAAGATCCATCTTTTAGGATGAGTGTTTTTTGGTTCCTCTTTGATGTTCAATGTGAGGGAATGCATTTAACTTGATCATTTCAATTATGTTGTTTGTTGCAGAAGCCTATCCCACAAATGTCAGCTGGTGACCATCGCAATGAACATCTTCGGCACCGATCAGAGAGGACCTCACCGGAACGCTCCTTGCGGGACCATGACGCACCTCCCCGCCCTTTAAAGAGAAAAGCTGACCAGCATCATGACCGTGAATGTGATCATGACTATGACTATGATGATCGTGACCGTGACCGTGAGCGCCAGCATCACCATCGATCTGAGTCTTCCAAGCTTGCTCCTGAGACAGCCACCAAAGCCACTTTGATGGCCACTACAGCAGCAATGGATAAGAAGCAAAAGGGAAGCGTGTTCTCTCGCATTAGCTTTCCAGAAGGAGAAGTCAGCAAGAAACGCAAGCTATCTTCTGATGCACCTATATCTTCTGGCCATCACAAGCCGTCTTCCAATGGATACTATGATGACTACAAGACTTCTTCAGCTGCCACCAAGGCAGTTTCTGCTACTAGTGGCGGTGTGAGGAAGAGCACTAGTAGCAATGCTGTAGATTACGAGTCTAGTGACGATGATAGACATTTCAAAAGGAAGCCCTCAAGGTATGAGTCCTCGCCGCCACCATCAGCTGAGTGGGAAGAAGAACCGCGGCACTCAAGAGGATCCAGGGAACGAGAGCGTAGCGGCTATAGTAAACATAGATAGAATGTAGAGCAGGTTGTATCGCTGCTTGCTGTAGCATCAGCGAATGCTCTGGAGGAGCTATCGCATACTGTTGCACCATTATACCCCTAATGGGAGGAATTATGTGGAGAGATGATACAAATTTTTTTTGCTTTGTATTTACAATCCTAGTATCTTCAATAATTATAAAAGTATTGTCTTCTAAGTTCTATTGGTCCTTCTGCTTGTACTATTAGAAGTCTTTCTCTCTCTCATTCTCACAAGTCAAGTATATAAATATCCCGCAGTGCTTTATGATTACACAATTGCTTCTCATAATACGGCATTACTTATTATTCCTGAATCAAGTGTTAAGAAATCCAGGTTTTATGCAACGAATTTAGATCTTTCTAGTTATCTGCCCGAGCTTTGCTTGGTATCTTTATTTCAAAGGAAACTAGCTGCGCAATATTCTAAAAGATTAAGGACCCAAATCACACCGGTTGGTCGCACAAGATGATAAGGGTCCGCTGTCTGAATAGGTGCACTGCCTGCCCATCTTTCTCTTTAATTTGTTACCTAATTGATTACTTAATGACTTTTCAATTTCCAAAAGAAGAATGGCGAAATCTAATTGTCTGTGTACGTTTTGTTAAGCCAAGGATATGGTTTTATTAATTACTACTAATCATTTACATCAGCGAGAAAAGGAAGATTATCCTGGTTGAAGCTTCAGCGCATCTTGCATCATTAACTGTCCAAAAACAAATTAGGAAAATCTTTATTTGACCATTAGATTCATGGAATAAGAGATAAATTTGGATAAATCCTGTCCTATGTTAGAATTATATATGGATTCAATATTAATTAACTCACCTTATATATGAATGAATTTTACCTAATTAAACCTTAGCAGGAGATTAAAATGAAAATATACATGAATTAAAAAGATTAGTCGGTAATGAAGTTCAATTTTTTTTTTAAATAAATTATATTCTTTTATAATTTAAAATGAAATGAAAAATTAAAACGAACACTGTAACGAAAATACCGAACTAAATAAATTAATATTAATATGATTAATTTTCCTATTTTGACATTGAAATCACAAACTCACAAGCAGGCAATCCTTGTCAAACATTGAGTCGGTGAAGTTACACTTTATAAACTAAGCCGTGGCTCTCAAACCTTGTTCACAAGATCACCTCATATACATATCATAAACCGTCTCCTTTCTCCTCCTCGGTTCCTTGGTGGCTTTTCTCTCGAGAAAACATGTCATATTATCAGCGAAGATATCGTCGAGAAAGTTATGGACATGGAGGTCCAAGGATGAGTCGTCCAAACTTTCCCCAAAGGGTAGTCGATGATACTGGTACCTTTTCCTCTCTCTCCTTTCTTAATTTTTTATGTTAATGAAAACAAATTAAAGGAACAATATATATGGTTATATATTTGAGTGTTGCCTTTGATTATACGTTGATTTAAAACTAGCATGGACGTCTGGAACTTTTGATTTGCGTAGTATTAATTCGATTTGTTCTCATGTTTATTTTCCAGGTTCGTCATGGCAACCCTTGCCTGCATGGGAGCGAAGATTCTGCGTAGTAGTGGGTGCAATGCCCTGGAAAAGATTTGTGCAAGCAAAGAACAATCTATATCGGACTGACAAGGTTTATGAATGGAATGATTCGGCTGGGAAAAAGGCTTTCGACGAAGCCAAACAACGATTCTGGGCAGAATTCCATGGTTTTCCTTGCAAGAAACACTTGCCAAGTGCAGACCTGTACATCGATGCCAACATTGATTGGAATCCGGAAATTGATCCAGAACTTGTCTCCGGAATCCGGTCATCATCCGATAATGAAGGAAAAGAGGTTACTTTTAACAAAAGAAGGGCAGCAAACGAGGTTGTTAAAGAAATCGACTACTTTTCAATTCCATTGGATCAGATTAAGGCAACTGGGTGGGACGAGTGATGCTGCCCGACCGCAACACAGTTTGCCTGGATAGCAAACAGCAGAGGGCCAACATGAACAGCACTAGCCTTAATTTGAATTTGAATTTACTATTTATTCTTTGTAATAAATATTGCTCTTTCAGTCTATCCATTAACAACCAAAACTCAAGCATATATATTAATCTTAACCATTTCAACACTAATCCTCCACTTAATTTTCTATTCCCCCTGTCAAACAATGTCTTCGGATAGAAAATATATTTTTCTCAATATATCTATACGTATATCTTTACAATTCCTACTCGTTACACATATAAAAAGGATTCCTTCCTCTATTTCTTTCTGGATTTGGTTCAAGGCTGCATGTTTGTTCTCTCTTCTTGCTGAACAGACAAAAAAGGAACAACTCCCATGCTTGGCAAGTGGTAATCCTTTACGTTGTGCCCATTAAGAGTTAAAGCTGTTTCGACTTGATATTTACATTCCAAATATTTGGCTATACTTGCTTATGCTTTTCCACGGTCATCACAACATAGAGATGAGATTCTAGAGTAATAAAAGCAAAAAAGCAGTGAGTTGATGGAACACCAATTCTGTTGAGATTAAAAGAAAACAAACGTCACATTTTGAGAGGGGCATTCCGAGAATTGAACTCGGGACCTCTCGCACCCTAAGCGAGAATCATACCACTAGACCCAATGCCCTCACTTGGTAGTCAAGTTATGTATGACACTTGGCAATTTTTCATTCGATAATTCTTTGGGCCGAAGTTTTACCGCATCCCTCTGATGACTGATCAAGTTTGATTCCAAAATTCCCCCACACTGTAAAATGAACCACCATATTTTATAACCACATCTTTTTTTGGACCATAAGTCTTACATTACTAGAGACGTCAAACTCAGTAGGGATTAATGTAGTCTGACCTAAAATAATGATTTAATTTGAATTTAAAGACAAAAAAAAATACGAAATGATTACGAATCACCCCTGATTTCATAGTTATCTAGTTAATGACCATTCAAATCCATCATTTGAATAAATTTCAAAAAAAAAATTGTCCTGATTGATTAGAGGAAACTTTGTGATAGAAACAAAAAGAATTACTTTACAACATATGCACTCACTCGGCCCAAAAAATGACAAAGCGCTCTCTTGGGCCCAATTGGAGGTTCTAAACCAGCCCGATATCTACTTATTGGGCTAACTAATGATGTAGTCTCTCGGACTCTTAGGCATAGCAAAGAAAATGGACGGCCCAATTTGGAGTGTCCAATCAGGGTCGCCCACTATAAAAGGTTATTTTACCAGCAAACCCTAGCCTCAGGTCCCTCGTTCTGTAAACGAAAACCCTAGCCACTCTCGGCGCAGCTCGCTAATGGGTACTTTCTCTTCAAACTCACTTTCTGCGTCTTTACTGATTTCAGCTACAGATCGTTTCTTTCTTTCTCTCTGCTAGTATTTTTCTTCTGGGTTTCAGTTAAGTCTTGCAACATTTCTACTTAGGGGTCGATCCTAAATCTTATTTGCGTATGGTTCTGAAATAAGTAGAATCATTTGAGATTTTCTTTTCTTTCATTTTCTTGTCATGGTAATTATCTCTTGTTTATGCTGTGGAACAAAGTAGTCAGCTTTCTGTTTTGAAAGTGGCTGAAATGTTTTTTTTTCTCTGGTGAGGTGAATTTAATCTTTTTTCCTTGTCAATTAGAAAATGGATTGGTTTTTATGGCTTAAAAATTGGGACCATTGCAGTGGAAAGCGATTTGCTCATGTAAAAAAGTCTTTGTCTTGCTGAACCGTTGCTTTGAATTATACCGGGGTTTTATTTACGGGGATGAATGAATGTAGGGGCTTACAAGTACGTTTCGGAGCTATGGAGAAAGAAGCAGTCCGATGTAATGAGGTTTTTGCAGAGGGTGAGGTGCTGGGAATACCGCCAGCATCCATCAATCGTTAGGGTCAACCACCCTACTCGTCCTGACAAAGCACGCCGCCTGGGTTACAAGGCCAAGCAGGTAATGTCCCATTCAACAGTTTGTGAAAGCTTGTGTTAGTTAATATTCATTTTCCTTTTCATTCCAAAAAAACACAGCAAGAACGTTAGCTTTAACACTTGATTTGCTTAGGTCTAGCAGTGTCCAGAATTTAATAAAGGGATGCTTCTTGAGACCATTTTGATTAATGAAGCAGTTAATTATTTGCAAGTGGCTTTTATGTGTCTATATGCATGTGTTTTGTGGCTTAGGTGTTTTTTATTCTAAATTAAAAGGGTATATAATGTGGGATTTATAGACCGCATAATTTTATCAATCCATAATTTGCTCATTCGTTTTCCAAATTAAATCTTGTATATATGCATGTACTTTGTTTTCAAATATTTCCATCTGACAAACTGGGCACTCCTTATCCAGGGTTATGTGGTTTATCGTGTCCGTGTTAGGAGGGGTGGTCGAAAGAGGCCAGTTCCCAAGGGTATTGTCTATGGTAAGCCCACAAACCAGGGTGTTACCCAATTGAAGTTCCAGCGCAGCAAGCGATCTGTTGCAGAGGAGCGTGCTGGTCGAAAATTGGGAGGTCTCAGGGTTGTGAATTCATACTGGATCAATGAGGTTTGTACGACCTGCAAAAAGTTCTGGTTTGCTACCTTAGTATGTATTTGGTTGTCCCGATTCCTTAATTAACACTCATTTATGTTGTTGCATTTCGTTCTGTAGGATTCTACTTACAAGTACTTTGAGGTTATCCTGGTTGATGTTGCACACAATGCTATCCGCAATGATCCAAGGATTAACTGGATCTGCAATCCTGTCCACAAGCACAGGGAGCTTCGAGGGCTCACATCTGCTGGTAAGAAAAACAGGGGTCTGCACGGAAAGGGTCACTTGTACCACAAGAATCGGCCTTCTCGCAGGGCAACCTGGAAGAGGAACAACACTCTCTCCCTTCGTCGCTACCGTTGAGTTTAGTGGTTTGCATAGGCTTGTTATTGCCTCCCTTGTTGATTTTATAAGTCATCATTTTCTGTTTGAAATTTTGGAGATTCGAAATTTTTGGAAGTTTGTTTTATTTAAGTTTCAAAAATTAAGTTCTAAGTTTACATGGAATTTATTTTTGCTTGAGATGTGAATTTCCAAATTTATATGTTATGGGATTATCATGATAACCCTGTCAATTTCCCCAGTTTGATTTCAGATATGGTTGCATGGTCGGTAATTTGGTCTGATTTTCCATCAAAACCCCACTTTTCAATCGTTGTGTTTTAACGTCTATACTGTGTGTATTTCTTTCAACAAAACTGATTTGTCTTAATGGCGCATCAATAGGATTTATTCCAAGTGCACAAAATGATTTTTCCAACTCTAGACCGTCGATTCATTAAACTATTACGAAGCTTTACCGTGATAGGCCATGAAAAGTTAACACTTTTTGGGTTGTGACTTTGGAGCTCACATTAAAGGGCATGCTATGGATTACAATTTTACGAGTAATCTATAGAACAAGAGAAGTTTAGAGCCTACCATCAATGTAGCTCTCTTTGAGACTTTGCAATGCCTGCCGGATGGAGTCCTCGTCATGGTTGGAGTACTTCAAGCATATCAGTCGTTGAGAAACATGATATGCCAACTGTATTTGATTATAGTGCAGGCAGTTTACATCCATTCGCTTCACTTCCTGGGCAGTAAACATTAGGAGAATGCTCAATCAGAATTGTTCAAGAAAGAGGGCATTCTTTACACGCCATAGAGATAAGATTTAAAAAAAAACATAGCAATCAAGAATTTACGTAATAGCTGTATGGTATAAATTTCACATATATAACTGCAATGAACTGTGGAATTGATGTGGTGATATTGTTCTTGAAGTAGCAGTGTTTCACTCATGCAGCTGGTGATGGAACCAAACCGAGTATTTGTAAAACAAATATGACAGTAAGGACCATGTCATCATTTAAGTGTGATGGAGCAGAAATAAAAGTGAACTCAAAATCTGCATAAATTTCAAACCATCTTTCTATCTACTTGACCGAAATCACCTTGTCTGTAATCCTTGATGTTATGCTTCTGGCTGTTTCAATCACCGAACTCGGTAATCCTGCCACTTCTGCTAGTAGAAGGCCATAGTGTGCTACATGCCTTGGTCCATCCTTGAGTTGAAACTGGGTAGACTCAGAATTTCAGTCAGAAAAGGCAGCAAACTTTCTACCAGAGCAGAAGAGATATGGAAATAATCACCTTAAAATCTAGGCGGCTGTTTCTAATATCAACATCGAAGCGAAGAATTTTCACATTTGGATAGATGGTAGCTAATTCTGACAAGTTCTCCATATGAGTAGCAAATATGGTATACCTAAAGAAGATAATGCAAGAAAAGATGTTAGTTTGTGCAAGTTTGCTCATGTGTGTTTAACACCCTTCTTTTCTTTTTTTGAATCCTTTGCTATGGTTACTGGAAGAATGGAAATAGGTTAGGATAGCAGTTACGCAGTGAGTGATAGCAGATGTTCACAGCAGCTCCATGCTATTGCCAATCCATCAGAGGACGAAGTAGCCCTCCCAAGTTCATCCATAACAATCAGACTCCTATATCAAATGAGTCAATTAATATTCATTACCGTTGCATATCCCAAGATGTCAAGTACTTCAAACAGTTTCTTACCTTTGGGAGACATTCTGCATGACAAAAGCAGTCTCTTTCATCTCTGTCATAAACTGCAATATCCAAACAACCAGATGAGATGGTGCTTTGCTCCATGCGATCCATTTATAGGAAGATCTAAATTAGACCATATGTGACTCCATCTTATAGCATCATGGGGCAAATGTCTAAACTTATTGCATTTTAAACCATTTTCATTTGCCTCCACTCTTCACAGGATGTTTCCAGCCTCTGCATGGAAACTCTCTAATTTTTTTGAGCCTGAATGATAGTTTGCATACTCCAGCCAATTCATAAAAGTATTATTAGGAGTCAGAAACACTTTAATTTCTTGGAAAATCTCACTCCTGGCAGTTATCTATATACCAGAAAGTTCAAGAAAGCAATTTGTTGAATTATGATAATAAGTATAGCGTACATACTTACAAGAAGGATGAAAACCATTCTCTGCATGTTTAGATACTAAAAATAAATATAGTTCAAATTTAGCAATATGTTGAGTAACTTTTAAAGTGAAAACTGATGTCCAGCTTCTATTTGATAGTTAAAGCTGAGAGCGTAAACATACATTGAAAGAATCACTGCATCGAGCAGACAATCTTTTTCTCTTTTCTTTTCATCAGGAGTAGTGACAAGGGGGTGAAATGAAAATATCAGAAATTTTACCGTACTAGAGTTTGATTCAAGATTATCCATTGTGCCCATCCTTGTAAATATACGATCAACTACTCTAATTGTTGCAAAGCGGGCAGGAACATAGCAACCAATCTGAGCAAGAATAACTATGAGACACACTTGTTGAAGATAAGTGCTCTTCCCGCTCCTGGTTGGAAAAATAGATAGTTTAGACTAGGGCAGGATATCATCTAAATTGCTATGGTTTTTACATATAATAATCAGAAGTTGGTATTGATCATATCCATGTAAAGGCACTCTGTCAAGGAGAAAAAATAATGTCATGATGGTCAACGGCCCGAGGCAGCCCCTCCAACCCACAACTAAAGAGAAGTGAAATTAAGACTTACCCTCGACCAGAATCATGAGGCTTGGTCTAAACTTGATGATTAGGGCTAATAAAACAAGTCTAAGGCAACGCAAAAAATTCTGGTCTCCAAGGCGTCACTTGAAGTTAAAAAGACAACTAACTTGTTATGTAGTACAGGTTTTATCAGATTACATTTTCTATGTTGCAGATAGTAAGGCTATAATCGAAACGGAAAACCGTACATTCAATGACTTACAAGTCCTAGCAAGGAGCAGTTTCCATGAAAGAGTTACTTACATGTTTGGCCCCATTGCAATAACCATGTTTGATGCTTCTGAAATAAAGATGTTGTTGGGCTGCCACCAAAACAACATTTTAAAATCTTAGGGGCACCTAAGAACTTTAAGAAGAATCCATGACTGTCATTTATCTATGATAGCAGTGTAATTATCCGAATTTCTCCAAGAAAGAATCTGAGATAAGCAGCAAAAGTACTGCTTAATTACTAAATAAAGTAATATACCACAAAATCACAGTGTATGCTTTCTAGGATGGGGTGTCTACCAGCATCAATTGCCAGAGGGCCATCATCTGTGAGAATTAGTCACCATTAATAATTCCTGATCAAACCTGGAAGATGATAAGAATACATTCTAAAAGTTGGGAAATAAATTACCAGTAAATTCTGGCCTAATATATCGGTCAACAGGCTTGGTTGATATTGTATGAGAAAATGAATTAACAATCATATCTAACAGGCACAGGACTTCAGCAAGCAGTGTGAGCACAGAGATATCCTCCCTTATGGTATCAACTAGGGCTACAAATCACATAACGTTAACATAAGTCATGAATGATACCATTGCAACATCTGAAAACATAGGGGAAAGGTACCATATGTGAAGCAAGCTTCAAAAAGATATTTTACATATATATATATATATATATTCAGATATTTTGTCAAAAGCAATATCAATAATACAATAATGGCTACAGGTTAAATGAAATCTATAGAATTCATATAATTAATTGCAATGGCACTTATTTCTGACAAGATTTGCAGTGTCATATCAATTGGCAGAAATGATACTGAAATGTCCACATTTGTGAAGAAGTTATGTGAGCAGCTTAAGCTTTGTAGCATAGTCTTGGATAGCCCAAGAAATAAGAAGAAAAACTCTATCCTGGCAAAATTGACAATGCTTTTCGAAGATTTGACTGCATGCTCAATCCGCACTGTGATCCCTCGGTAACCATTAGAATAGTAAAGCACCTTTTTCTGCAACTCAATACTGATAGTTTTAATTCACTTAAGGTAAAATCTATTGAGTAAGAGATTCAAGAAATTTTAAAATATTTTTACTTAACATCAAGAAAACCAAGCTTCATGAGATCAATAGTGTTCTGTGAATTTACATGAAAACTCCTTTCAGAGACAAATAGACAAGTAAAACTTGTCAGAGTTCTTGAAACTAAGCAGTCAATCACAAACCTTCCAAGCAAACTTCTGTTCGTATATAACACTCTCCAGCCGCAGATTTATTTCTGACATTCAGCTGCAAATTATGCAATTTAGATAGATAGCTCGAAGCATTTTAAAGACTAGACAGACTCATGAATGTACAACTATTACAAACATAGTAGCATGCTGCTATTCACAAACAAAAATATATATGGCTGCATAGCATACAAAATCAAACAGTACCCTGGTTTTATTAATAGACTAATCAATCAACCCATAAAATAATGTTTGAATGAATTTATGCATACTAAACACCATATACCACATCAACCATCATATTGGATAGTTATACTACCACAAAAAATAACTTTTACAACATGCAGCGCTGCACTGTACTGCAGGTAAATACGTGACAACATCACTTGATTTTGGACTTATCATATTAACTAATTGTTTTAATTGTCTAATATATCTCGCACCTGCCTTATCATGCATAACAATGTGATTGCTTTACTCACTATCCTAGGGAAAAGATAGGAAGTCTATAATATGATACATGCCAAATTCAAGTATATTTACAGCACCCCCACATACCTCCTCTCTAGCACCATAGTAGTTGTGCAACACTCAAACTACCCTAGGTCAGAAAAAAATGATTTAACCTGACTCACTGGTCATTCAGCCAATCAAATGGCAGATATAGATCTGAGTTTACTCCAGAAACAATAGGAAGAGAACTCTCGCTTAAATTTATTTGCATATAAAAAATCTTTTAAAGCATTACCTCCTCTAATGATAAATGAGCAAGTTCAATATCATACCATGAACCAATATCAAACCACAACTACAGCATCATTGAACAGTACTTACAGAAGCAAGTTCCAAAGTTGAACAATGTACATTATTCCCATGTTTCACAACCTGATTTTCCCATCACAAGCATACTGGAGTCAGAGATGATCCAAGGAAATTTTCATATACAGAGCAATACATGAAGTACCAGAGAAAAGTTCTTATGCCAACCTGAATGAACTTGCTGGGAAGCTGTCCCTGAATGTCTTTCTGTGGAATGCTAAAGTAAAAACCTTGTCTACTGTTAAATGGGAGTTTCAGATTCGGCATCTTGAATTCTTCCCGGTACTTGTTTGCAAGGTTATGTATAGCTGTCAATTCATTATTAAATAGTTTTTAGGTAGACAAACAACCCATTTTAAAATGACGAAAATAAAGGAGAGCCACGACAATAGATTTGGAGAAGAGGAGGGGGGAACCTTCGCTGGTATCACAAAAAGATCTCCGAGCTATATCCAATAGCCCATCAATGCCAGCCTTGACAGCAAAACACTGCTGTGTGCGGGCAACAAAAGGAACCCGTGCGTGAAGCACATCTTCATCAATCACCACTCCAATTCTAACAGAAGAAAGTTTATTCCAGAAATGAGTTGTTTTACTGTATGCTTATATAGTTATTTTAACCTTTGAAGATGATCTTTACCCAATATCAATGACAAACATGCTCAGCAAAACACTATTCAATAAACTAAAACATGTATACCATATGACAAGAAACTACCAAACATTCTCAAGAAGGAAAAACTGCAATTTGTGAATAGAATGTCATCAAAATGTTAAGTTCTTAAGTTTTTGGCCATCCACGACCAATATGTTGCCACTTGACACCAATCCCACATTGCCTTTTCATTAAATGTGAATATTCTTGCCATTCTTCTTTTGGCTAATTAGCATCTTGAGAACACAGAGGAAAACAGATGCATGATGAACACTATCAAGGAGAGCCATGGAAAGAGAAAGATTTGTAAGTTGTTAGTTTAGGGAAAAGTGTCTCATACCTCTTTCTAATGTCAGCATATTTCTCGTTTTCACATATAGACTTGTAAACATTTGCAAGAAGAAAACTTTTTGCATCCTTAAGCACCTAAAAATAAAAAATAAAAAAACCACCGGTATATCAAAATAAGTTCCAGTAGGAGTCCAACAATGAAAGGAGGAAAAGAACTTTACCTTTGATAGTAACGGCAAGGCATCTAATGCAGTTTTGAGAAGAATGATGCTTGATATCAGCATTTGGCTCTTTCTAGTGTTTTCCACAACCAAGACTTCATTTGTTACTTTCTTTGGCTTGAAGCAGAAATGACAAAGTACCCTATCTGCATGAAGTGAATGAAAAGGTCAGGTTTAGATAGTAGTCATAAATCTACAACTTTCCACAAGGCTGTCTAATCTATTTTCTTCTTGTTGTGTAATTGCTCCTTTTCATCAGAAATTAGCTTACCAGTCTCCTTTGGGAACTTTCGCAAGACCTGAGACAGTCCAAAGAATAGCTGTTCATTGCTCATCAACTCATCCTGAAATCAAGTGCAGAAGAGATCATCTTTTGCTCCAAAAGAGTTGTTCCTTAATGAATTTAACTATTAGGGTAAGACTAAATCTTAAGAAGTGATTGAGAATGAGTCTCTCATCTACAAAATTGAAATGAAAAAATGATCTAGATTTGGAAATTTACTCAATTAAGCAGAGAGACAACCTGTCAGACAAGGCCCTAGGCATTACAATGTGTATATTTTTGAGCATCAGAACGAGTGTCACACTAAAACAATAGGGGTAGTAAACATGAACAATAGTATACAGCACTTTGTTTAAGTTAGTTGGTTCACTTGCGATATCCCTGAAACATAATGGCACCTGATTGGTTTAAAAAGGATTTTTTCACCACCACCAAGTGGTTGATGTGTAAGGTTGTGGTGACTTAACTTTCTTTACCGAAAACACAATTTATAATATCTACATTTATCTCAGCACTCAAATGTACATGTTTATGCGTGCAGAACAAAAATAACCAACCCAAACAACAGAAGTATTTTTGGCATCGCCTGGTAATTACTACTACTTCAGTTGAAGCCACAATGCTGCAAAAAGAATGCCAGGCTACATGGGATACTCATATTAAGATCCATAAGGTCTCTCGGGGAAGTTGGAGAAGTCTATGGAAGTTAGAAGCATCTTCTAGAGTGGATCAAAATTTAACATAGCTCCACAGGAGAAATCTGTGGAAAGCAAAAGCAAGACTAACCAGGCAATCCAGACGCGTATTGATAGTTTCGATATCTTTTAAAGGCTGCAAAAGATTGGCACGAAGAAGTCTAGTCCTGGAGAAGAAGTTCCACATTTTTGGCATGTAAAAGTAAAAAGATTAGGTACTACTCAAAATGGTTTTCTGTGCTCAATTAAATGTCTTACATACTCCAAAAGGGAACTTTTGAAGTGGTGAACCAATGGATTGACAGCTTAAAAATAAATGGAAGAAGTGATGACTCGGGAGAGAAGTTAGGAAGCAGTTCAAAAGATGACATGTCACATAAGCCAACTTATCTGATTCTCAACATACCCTCCAACAGTTTTTGTTGTCTTAAGCATGTGGAATAGACTTCTTTTCTTGTTGTTTGTGCCCCAAAGTGCAGAATGAAAAGGTTCAATAATTTCTAAGTTTTGGACACTGCCATCCACAATCAAACTTATTGCATTTTAACAAAGAAAAACCAGTAAATATCAAGATTTGTAAAGCTCTAGAATATGCTGTAGTAGTAAATATGTTACCAGAAACTGGTCCAATTTATAGGTGAAACTGAAGCAGAAAGTAACATTACCTAGTAGCATCAATGTTCATGTGGTCAAATGATCCATTAAAAGTAACCTGGGGTAGAGAAAGTTCCAAGAAAGAAAAAGGGCAAAGATTGTAATTCTTCCCAAAGAAAAAGGAGGATGAACTGATCATAACAACTCCTACTTTGCCTCAAGATGTCACACATATATTTTTAGAGATTGAATTAACTTCAGTGGTACAATAAACTTCAAACAGAACAACCACTTAGTTTTGTCCCAATCATTCCAATGGGATTAGCTATGAAGCACATACCGATAAGGAATGATTTGTGACAATAACACCTTTCTCTGCTTCTATCCTGAGGAATGGCACAAATTGAACTTGCGCTTCAGAAGTATAAATCAACCAACAAAAGTAAATCAAAAATAATGACAAGCACCTTGAAATCAGAAACTTGAAGCAAACCTCAGATCACTAAAATTGATCAAATTAAAAGGAGACTTCAAAGATGAAAACAGATTATATAGTTCCATGAAGAATGGAACACATAATGTAGTTACAAGAACTATTAAATAACTGAACAATATTTTAAGAGAAAGTACATAGAGATTCAAACATGAAATTATATTCGGTTTACAGCTTTCAATCAAAGTTTTCCCTTTTAACACAGTTTTATGCAACCCTTGACTCCAAAGAATTATACCATTTTCAAGTAAATCTAAAACTCGGTCTGACTTGAACTTTTCCGTGTGGAAGAGCTGCCTTAAACAATTCACAACAGATAATGAGCTGGAGAAAAGGGCAATTACATGCAAAAATAGCTCCAATTTGTTCTGGATCCTGGAAATAATAGGATCTCCATCTCATTTATTTTCAGCATGCAATGAACATAATGACCTTAAAGCACCTTAAGATACAGTCTAATTAATGCTAACCTTCAGTTGTTGGGCCAAGATGAAGATGTTGTACTATAATGACTAATGCTGGTAGTTGCTTTTGTCTTGGGGAAATTACCCAATCAGGGATGACCTCTAATCTCAGCTTTTTTTTTTGTGTTCCTCACTTAGATGTTTTGCAATGAACTAGACATCATCCATGAACAACAAATGAAACACTCTTAAACCTGCTACCATACCAACATAAAATAGCTTAAGTTTCCGAAAGTACCATTTGATTGTAGCAGAAGCAGAAGCCAAGCAAAGATAATACTGTTTGTAGTAACTATCCAAACCAAGGGCTGAAGGCTCTCTGACAGCTAAATTTTTAATCAGCATTGCACCCTGAATTTTTAACCACAGTGACATTCCGACAAAAGATACACAATGTCAGACCCATAATGTAACATGCAAATGAAGAGTGAGATGTATCTATGTGACCTTGGTGTCATCAAAGCAACCACGAGCCATGACAATCTGCAGAAAACAACACATGGAATTAGATCATCGAACAGGCGAATTTTCTACTTTGCACAACCACACCAGGACATTTCTAATTGTCCAGTCACATCACCTTCTTGACTGAAGCATAAAACCGATCTACTAGTTCTGATACTCCCACCATACCTTCAGGAGCCAGTTTGTTTGGAGGAACAATGATCATCATGGGATCATAGAAATGAAGCAAAGTTTTTGTATTCTGATATGAGCTGCTGGTTTCAATGTATTGAGAAAGATGCAAAGAAGCTGATCTTAAGTCAAAGGCAGCCACTCCAACCTGTACGGTACAGTGATTGCAGTTAGTAAGGCATTGTGAATTTCACTGCTATATTATCATCTTACTTTGCAGAGTTCATTATTAAATCAAATTCTTGTATTGTATTCAATGTCACGTTCTGTCGTAAAATTTCTTACACATTGTGCTAATTATTCTCTTTTTCGTTCCGATTAAGGGTGCCATTATCTATAGGAAAAACTTTATCTTCAACAAATCAATCTCTAATTAAGTAGCTCTATCTTATTGTAGTTTTATAAAACCTAGTCGTCCATTCTTACGTGAAATTTTAAATCAGGCACGAAAATTTAAAAGAATAAAAAAATATTAAGATGAAGCTTGAGAGTCGAGACAACTGTTTTCTGGATTAGAAAACTAAAGGAAAACAGAATAAAGAGAATTCTCAAGTTGATTTTATTTTTCATTTTCCAATTCCAAGTGGAAACTCGAATTCGCCAAGCTACGACAGTGAAATCAGCTTACTTCAATGAAAAAAATTTGAGAGCTCTCGGTGCGAGTAATGGAAAAGAAAACATAACAGTAAAAGCTCAAACATTCTTCAGTTTTCGTGCATTTTCTGAGAAACCAAACAGAGGTACCTCTTTAGCTCTGTTCTCGATGAGACCGATCACGAAGCTTGACCTCTCTCCTCCGTCGTCTTCCATTTCAATTAAGCAACAAAAAGTAGACACACAAAAAATGAAAATGGGCCCTGAAATCGTGTCGTATTTATACAAGGTCCGGCCCTCAGTACGTTGAGCATGGTGCGTACTCTTGTTAACATACGCACCGGAAATCTGATTTAAATACGATTAAGGTGGCTTATAACTGAAGGAAGCCGATCACCTCGTGGCTTACTACTCGTATTTTCTCGAAATCAAAATTAAAAAAATTGTTTAATTATCTGAACAAAAAATAAAAAAGATAAATTCACACATTCATGTGGAACTTAACCAATTAAACCAGAAAACATTTATTGTTTGTAAATGTAATATTACAGAGACCAAAGTTGAAAGTAAATAACAAGAATGGTGATTTTGGCTTCTGAACAGTGACTTCCGGACCTAAATGAAAGATTTATGTAGAAGGTTCACAGTTACGTTCACCCAAGACTTCCTCAATGGTAACAAACCGACCCTTCTCGATGGAAACTTGTGCTGCAACTCCCATAGCAACTGAAATTAACCCATCTTGCAAATCCACAGCTGGAGTCTTCGCACCTTTTTCCCTAATTGCAGACAAAAAGTTAAGGTGTTCCAAATAGCTAGAACCGTGATGCAGTCCTTCATACCTGGAAAACAAGGCAGTTTTTGACCAATTTGAGACTCTGGCAATAAACAAGAAGCTTTTTTTTTATCTCTAACTACGATCATACTGGAGAATCAGAAATAGCATTTTAATGAGATTAAAGAAGGAAGAAGAGAGAGCGACCAACTTTATTCGTTCATCCTCAGCTTTCAGAGTCTGGACCCCGTCTCTACCACCCACTCTAGAGCCATAAAGCACAATATTTTCAGGAACAAAGGCTTCACCCTGTTGCAGTATCATAGTTTGAATCAGAATTAGAGAGAAAACACAAATCAAGATGCATGCAAGGTAACATCAACATGTTGCAAATAATGGATGTACGAGAATCTCTTTTGCGATCGTCGATCCGAATGCATTTAAAAGTTAACACTGTTACAAAGGAATGAAACACACGCACACACACACACGTGTGACAGAGAGAGACCTTTCCAGAGTGACCAACAACAGATATCTCTTGCTCATTTTTACTCCCTTCAGCAAACATGCAGAGGTCGAGCATCCCTCGAGCACCATTGTCAAATTCAACAATAACATATGCATTGTCAATAATGTCAGGTACCTGGACAACAAAAAAGAAAATGAAATTAAGGAAAGGTGATCAGAATGATATCAAGTCTATATCATGCAAAAATTTCTCCTACTATGACCTTTCCATCATATATTTCATCTTTGTGATTAACATCCACGGCACCAGAAGCCATCACACGAACAGGGTTTGCACCTGCAAACAACCTCATCAAATCAAAGAAGTGGCAGCACTTCTCCACCAGTGTCCCCCCCGTGTTAGCATTGAACCGGTTCCAATTGTTAACCTATTACAAGCACAAAGTCAATGACCTATATGGCGATAAGGAGAGCAAGGGGAAGTTGAGTAGCTAACTTTACCTTAACCAGAAAAGGGAACCGATGTTCCCGAATTGCCACCATCTTGACCTGTCCAAGAGTTCCACCCTTGACTATCTCAATCAACTTAGCAACTGGGGGCATATATCTGTACTCCAATCCAACTTGTACCAGCACATCCGGCCTCTTTCTAGCAGCATTTACAACCTAATTTCAAGATAAACTACATTTACCAGATCAGTTAATTAACTGAGGAAGAAGATAGCAATGAATCAACATGTGTAAAAACTGCTACACACAATCAGATTCAGAAGAAATATAATTAAGATACCAGGATAGTACCAGCGGTTATTGAGACAATAACAATAGACACTTCTACAACCAATTACATAATGCTCACAATAGTGCAAAAGCTTACTCCAGGAAACAAATAAACTTTTGTACAGATTCAAACAGGACTGCCTTTTCTTTCCGTCCTTTCCAACACTCAGTATATTTCCTTGATGTTTATCTTCTATAGAAGGACGAATTCAAACAAACTTTACCATTCAAATTGCTACCTAACCAGACATTCGGTCTTTACAATTATGAAAGTGTTTCCTACTTTACTTGCTCAATGCCATGTTTAATATTTTAGAAACTAAAGCTGGGTGTTGCGTAATCATTCAAATTACTCTTCAAATAGGTAGCAGTTGTCTAATGGCAAGGCTGGTGGGGCTTGTACAAAAATCCGATGAATGCAGCATCAACCAACAACATGCAAGCATTTCTTTTGATTTTGTTGTTTATAGAAACAAATCCATATCAATTTGGAAAATCTTCACCTCTCACATACAAATACAAGCTGTATATAAAACTTAATAAAACAAAATGACTGACCTTTCTGCAGTCAGCAACTGTAGTACACAATGGCTTCTCCACTAACACATGATGGGCTTTAGGATGGTTCAAAATATCCATCAGGATCTGGTAATGAGTCATATTGGGGCTTGACACAACCACCACGTCACATAGCCCACTGTCCAGTAGCTCCTGGTGCCCTGAGAAAACCTTTGTAGGATAAAGTATAAACATCCCAAGTCACAACCCTTTCGTATCAAAGTCTTACTAATTCCTTTCAGCTAATTGGAAATTCAATAATTATCACTTGGACGAAATCCATACCTTAAGTGGCCAATCAAAGGATTGAGCCAGTTCCAGGGCAAGTTGTTGAGAGAGGACGTGAGGATCAGCTATGCAAACAACGGCCACACCTTGGATTCTAAGATGGTGGAGATTAATCAGATGTTCTCTTCCCATCATTCCTACTCCTATGATTCCATACTTCACTGTTTCAGTAATTGCCATGCCTGGGAGAGTTGAACTCAACTTTGGGGACCTTTACTTTCAAGACTTCAGTTTAGAAATATGATGATTTTTTTAATTTTTGTTTGTGGTGAAATTGCGACTCTTTGTTGCCTGGCAGTTAAGAGTTCATTGAGTTCGACTGTCGTAGCAAATGAAACGACGACGTTGCTTTGATGCACGTGACAGCACGAGGTTTTCTGCTATTTTCTGGGCCGGACTGAATCGTATAGAGTATAGACCAGCCGGACCTGCATGAGGAGGAGTTTAGCCTCCGAACAAAAAGATAAATCATATTTTAAAATAATTTTTTTTCCATGACAAAAAGTTAAAAGGAAAAGATGGAGAAACATGTAAAATAAGTTTAATTAGCCTATTCTCATTTTTCTTTCTGTTAGTAAACTTATATGAAAATTCAGTAACTAGGTGTTACCAAAATACTAATCTTTTTTAATAACTTTAATTAATAAAATTAATAATTTCAAAATACATAATTAGTTTTTATAATCTTCAATATATTATTAAGAAACTTTATCTGTACTTGTTAATAATCTTTTAGTGGTTAAGATTATAGAAATATTATATAGTTTATAACTTTTTCAATGATCTCCACTTACAAAATTGGTAACTTATACATGACTGTCTGTAATTTCATCTATTTTTAGTAACACCAAATGTAATTTGTCTGTAATTTATGTGGATATTCAATAATATAGAGTTATTAAAATATCATATAATTTTATAATTTTTCAGTACTTAATCTTCCAAATTAGTAACCGCAATCTCCATCTATTACTTAATAACATCAAATGAACTTTGTCAAAAACTTCCATAAGTATTTAATAACTTAGAATTATCAAAATAGTAGATATGCGATTATTAAAATATCATATTATATAATTTTTAGTGTTTTTCCAAATAACCTTTATTCATAAAATGGTAAAATGTTTTTTTCTAACCTTTATCTATTATTTAATACCCTTAAACGTACTTCGTTAAAATACTTCATAAATATTTGTTAAGTTAGGATTATTAAAATATTAAAAATATAAGTACTGAATATCGAATAGTGTTATAATTTTTTTTGTAATTTTAATTTGTAAAATCAATACCTTCAAAATACATGATTATTTTTGATAACTTTCATTTATTTTTTAGTAATCATGGACATACTCTTTTAATAAATTTTATTAAAAAAATAAGTAAATAAGATTATTTTCTTATTAAAACATCATATACTTATATAACTTTGTTAATAACTTTTACAAATTCAGTAATTAAAAAATGAGAACGATAAATTAATTCTTTAACTTTAGCCAACGAATAAAAAGAATTTGGTACATAGGCCTATAGTTATTCATCGGTGGCTTGACTACGCTTGTAGCGCGAGTTTGGATGAAAGCTTGTTTAATTTGACAAACAATGATCTTTTTCTTTTATGTCTAATGCATTTATTTAAATATTATTTAAAATTTAATATTTTATAAAAATATATTTATATTTTATTACAAAAAATTCGATTTCGAAATTTCAAGATGCAAAATTGCATCTAACAAAAAAAAGTATACACGAAACTACTAGTATATGAAATTCGATAGAATTGAGCGATCACCCAAAAACGTTAATATATGAAAAGAGGGCGCAAAACTTCCCGCTTTAAGGAGGAGAAACGGCACCGTTTTGGGGCTCTTCAGAGGTCATAATGTTCACTGAAACTCCCAGGAAACCCTAACGGGTGACGAGACAAAGCATCTCTGTTACTCGAACTTGAGGCAACGATGAAATTTCGGTTGTCCCAACATGTTCCAATGTTCCCTCCCTATTCACACGCCGGCCATGTTCACATCCACCGCCGGTTCTTCTCTTGGTACGCCAAGCAGTTTCCAACAACGTCGCAAGCTCGCGCTTCTGTCAGCGGCGGCAATAGCGATTCTCAAGGTTAAACCATTCACTTGTTTTTGAAATTTGGAAGGGTATTTTTTTTTTGGCTGCTGAGAAAATCCGCGAGAAAATAAAGAGGGAAAACTTGCTATTATATTATCTCTAACCAAAGAGAAACACAACAAAATAATGTTTTTTGATTTATTCAGAAAATAATTTGAGTGGAGAATTCGTTATAAATTAGACTATGTTAGTTTGCAGTGTTTTGTTTACCATCTTGGGAGGCATGTGAAGCTCATTGCTCTGTGTCTATAGGTAACGCTTTTCTGTTGCCCGGTGCAACAGTGGCTACTCTACTCATGCTTGGGGCTCTTCATGCTCGACGGCTCTACGATGACAAGAAGGTATAAATTGGCTTAATAACATTCCCTTCATTTCTGACTCTTACCTTGTAGATTGTTTGACTCATGAGTTATGATTGATAAGTTCTGTGTTGATATAATTCGAAATTTTTTTTAAAAGACCTTTTTGTTCTGAACCTATTTGGATTTCATTGGATTCGTTTCCATGTGAGTTTAACACAAATAGAACTCCGTCCTGCCCTCCACATGGCTATATGTCCTGGTTTAAATTTTTCCATAATCCATGTAGTTTGTCAAACTGAAACTCATGGTTTGTTTGTGTATTGCTTGCTCTTAAACCCTATATGTCAGCGTTAGTATGATGCTTAGTTGGAGTTTTTTGTTCTTATTTATTGATATATGTTTTCTTGGTAGTAGGTTGAAGATGCACGGGAGAAAGGGGTTGAATTTGAGTTCCAACCAGATGTAAAAGTAGTATATCTATGCTAATTTCTCCAATGATTTTGTTTTCAAGGTTTCATTTTTTTCATTGCTAAGATATCTGTATGGTGATTTTCATGCCTAATATTTGACATATTTCTCTTCAAACCTTTCCAACTTTAGGCTGCATTTCTGAGAATGCTACCTTTGCGATCTATTTCTAGAGTGTGGGGCTTCTTGACAAATGTGGTGAGTAATTTTCTTTTTTTAGAAGATAATATCTTTGACCCTTTGTTGTGTTGTTTTGATATGCCTTTACCTGCTTAAAGAACATTTTTTTAGGAAATTCCAGTTTGGCTGCGTCCACATGTTTATAGAGCATGGGCTCGTGCGTTCCGCTCAAGTATGTTTACCTCATATAGTTTTTTTTTTTTTTTTGTTTTTGCCCTCATTTTCTGTTCGTTATCTAGTTGCTGCAGTCAGTCATTTTTATTATTTTTATTGGATTGACAAAATACATGCACATTTAGCTAAATATGAAGTATAAATTATAACTTGGATTGCATTTCAGACCTAGAAGAAGCAGCTCTGCCCCTCGACGAATATGCTTCTTTAAGGGATTTCTTTGTTCGCACCTTGAGAGAAGGTTGCAGGCCTATTGACCCTGATCCTTATAGCCTGGTAACTGGTAACGGGCATCTTGGACATGTTAATCTTTTCTGTTTCACTCTGCAGTATGTCTAATAGTGAGTTATGTTATATAATAGGTTAGTCCTGTGGATGGTACTATTCTTAGATTTGGGGAGTTGAAGGGTGCAGGGGCTATGATTGAGCAAGTCAAAGGATTTTCCTACTCTGTTTCATCTCTTCTTGGTGCTAGTTCTTTGCTTCCAATTATAGCTGAGGGCCATACCCAAGATGATAGCAGTACAATTGAGCAGGAAAGCAGTCAGAGAGAAAAGAGTAAGAAGTCATGGTGGCGAATTTCATTGGCTTCTCCTAAAGTCCGGGAAACTGTTTCTGCATGGTAATCTTGTATACATATTTGGTTGTGCAATATTTGCCTTGTTGTTTCTTTACACAAGTGATTTAGTTTTATTTAGATGTATTTCTCCATACCTTTATTTGATTGATTGAGCATAAATTGTTAACAGAATCGGTATGGTAAGCTTTATCTTTCATTATTTTTCTGTAATTGTGCTTTCTAATTTTTATGCAGTTGTGTTTATTCTTCAAACTCCCTAGATTGTTGGACCATCCAAGATATTTTATTGTACTTCTATGAGAGTCTTTTACATGATTTAACTGCTCTAAAAAGTTTGAGCTTAGGTAGTTTATACACAAAACTTTAATTGCAGTCCAATGAAAGGCCTCTATTACTGTGTAATATACTTGAAGCCAGGAGACTATCATCGCATACACTCACCAGTTGATTGGAATGTTCTTGTTCGACGGCATTTTGCAGGTAACTTGATGGTATAGTTGCATAACAACTAAAAAATTCTTCTTACAGTGATAACATGATTATATGATTTCATTTGCTGCTTATCTGGCAGGTCACCTTTTTCCTTTGAATGAACGTGCTACAAGAACAATTAGGAATCTTTATGTCGAGAATGAAAGGGTAAATCTGATCTCCCTTGACTTATCTGTTGAATTTGCAAATTTTCTTGTCCAATTTTCATTCTTGATGTATTGCAAATGGTTGAATTAAAAGATTTGATGTAACTTGGAAAAGGATAAAATAATCTAAGGATAGGTTATCTGAAAGATGAAGATAGAGTGGTCCATTCAGAACATTATTGCAACTTGCAAGTAGTGTTAATGTTACAAGGTCAGGTATATCATACCATAGAAACCTAAGATGTTAGGAGTTCTATAGGCTCTGTTTTTAATGCATAGAAATAAAAGGTAATTCTTGGTGAATTTGAGCCTCAGGAAAAGGCTTCACTGTCTGATCAACTCAAAGTATTTGAAAAACATTTTGTTTCGAATCCCAGATCTCCTCCCTTTTCCACAGGGTTCTTCCTAGTATTTAACCATCACTAGGTAGGTAGAGGTAACAGCTCAACATACTTGCTGCAACCTAACCAGTTTCGAACTAAGAAAAGTAATTTTGGATTTAAAATGCCAAGAGAATCATGTTATTTGCACACTTTGGGGCTTAGCTTAACTTTCTCTCATGTTGTTTTAACCTTGTAGGATTAATTATAGCCATTTAGCCTTGCATATGGGAGTGTTCTAAAACTATGATCTAAAACCTTCAAGGTGTTGGCTAAAGAAGTTAGCCAAAAGCTTCTGAGTTTCATTTCAGTTGAGTCCTAAATACTTTTTGTTAAATATATGTATCTTATAGATTCATTTTGAGTGGAATTCACTAAATTGTGGTTGCAACACTCATGTCATCAGGTTGTCCTTGAAGGTCTATGGCAACAAGGATATATGGCAGTTGCAGCAATTGGTGCAACAAATATTGGATCAATTGAGGTTAAGTGCCAATGCCCCTTTCACCCATGAACCTTAAGAAAAGTCAGATAAAAAATCTTATTTAGACAGGGACATGTCCATGCACTGGCATGTAAATCTTCTTCAATAAAATTCTGTGCTTTAACTCCATAAATTTGTGCTTGACAGCTTTTCATAGAACCAGAACTTCGGACAAACAGGCCAAGAAAAAAGTTATTACACTCAGGGCCTCCAGAAGAATGTGTGTATAAACCTGAAGGGGTTGGTGTAATGCTAAAAAAGGGAGAAGAGGTTAGAGACACAAAAATTTCCTTTTAAAACCTGATGCCTGTCATACTGTGGGAATTGTTTGTTGATCTTCTGATGCTTATTACCTAAAATGAGTTTCATTTTGAGAAGTAGTTTGAATCTTAATTAGATAATTTGAACACTCGGTTTTGTGCTTACTTTGACTTACCTTTAATTAGATTGTGATTGCATTTTCCAATGCACTTTGATCCTTCCAGGTGGCTGCTTTCAACATGGGATCAACAGTTGTGCTTGTTTTCCAAGCCCCCACATTGAAATCACCCAAGAACAGTAATGCTTCAGAGTTCAGGTTTTCTATTAGACGTGGGGACAGAATTCGTGTAGGAGAAGCAATGGGAAGATGGCATGATTCATGAGGGGTGTCAGAAATGCATCAGTTTCATGAACTAGGAGATGGAATACCATTGTTGTCATCGGAGCAGCACTGGTAGTGTGATTGGTTCGAAGCATGTAACATACCAACATTGGTGGTGCTTTATTATTTGTTATACTATCAAGGAGAAATCATGGCGCTGAACTCACAAATAGAAACCGTTAGCAAAGTTCAGCTTCAGATGAAAAATATTCTTGGAATCAACAGTGTAAGGGTCCTATGATTGTAAATGGTGATACATGCCTTTCTAATTTCAATGCTATAATCTATCATTCCATTCTTCAGACATGTCAATCTACAAAATTCAGTTTGGATGAAGCAAGCATTCCTTCCTACCAAATAAGGGCCAATTTTCATTCTTTACAAGAACACATCCTCCCAAATAAGGGCCACTTAAATCATTCAAACAATCTCTTGTAAAATGCATCCTATCATAAACTAAGTTTAACATCAAGAAAATGAATTGGAAAGAAGCATCAAGAAAATAAATGCACTACCATAAAATATACTCTTGTTTGAATAACCAAGCAGACAAATCAAACCATGCTGCTAGTTTATACAAGTAGCCTAGGTATATCCAACACTTAAACAAATGCTCAAAAACAATAAAAGCCATTTCACATTCCCCCATGAAACAGACAGCAAAGACTCGATCAGAATGCCATTTTCATCACACACCATATGTAAGAAAGGATGAAACCATGGGGAGAAAATGAGCAATGTTCCGGCAACGAAAGGTCAAAAAAACATGAAAGAACATACTTTCATAAACTCAAATTACTATTGGAACAACCAGTATTATAGAATTGATAGTTATGATGCTAACTTGGTAACCGTATGAAAACCCATAAATTGAGCAAAACAACACACCTCATCTTCAATAAACTTGAATTAATATCCAAACAGCTACTAACATGAACTGAGGGGTTTATAATTCATTTACATTTTTGTATCTGCAGGTCATTCAAAGCATTCTTCCTTCATATAGAACTCCATAAGTTTCGCGTAAAAAAATTTCTCTCTTCCACCAAAATCTCTATATCAAAACTTTGTTCCTGAATGCCAACACCAAACACTAATATTAGTTTGTCAAATCAAGGAAACATTTTTCAATCCAAACAAAGTAATAAGATAACGAATATTTGTAGAAATAAATGATAAATTTCCCTCCGATTCCAATTTCCGTTGAATCTCTAAAATTAACTGAAAGATTAAGAACCGAAATAAAAATCAACTCCAGATCTGATTTTGCATATGCCATTGATTAAGGGGGAAAAAGCTAATTTTATTTGAAGGGAATGTAAATTGAGCATTTAAGTAAAGGCACACCTACGTCTGTTTGGAGTAAGAGGAAGAGGAAGGGACGCGTTTGTTACGGAACATCATGTATCCGACGGGCAATACGACTCCGAGCATCATGATTGCAGCTCCGATGATATATCTGAGCGGGCTCGGTGGTTCCACCTCTATCATTCTCCTGAACTGCACCGCACACAATCATAATCAAACATCAGGCAATCAACTTTGATACTCACAATTCACAAACAAAAATCTTATCATTACAATCGTGAGATCTCAATCGAGTTGGAGAAGGATACTTACTGGCATTTCTTTTTCTTTTCTGAGAGGGCTTTCGCTTTTGAGTGTAACCGTAGTTCGAGAAACCGAGATTTCGGCCTCTGGACGAAGAAAGGAACTTTACAAACAGAGACGACGAGACGTCGGGCTTAGTCTGGAAAACCTGGATCTCTGGGGTTCCCGATTCTCTACTGTGAGATTGGTCCGGTTAGTTATGGATTATGCTCCTGTTTTGCCACTTGTTAGATGACAAAAACTGGGGGACCCACATAAGTTAGGGTTTAGGTCATATGCGGTCAAAAGTACAACAACCATTTGTGCTATGTTTTTTTTGTTTTGATGCAAAATTTGGGTTTATGCTTTTTTTTTTTTGCAAAATTTTGAATAGAAGTGAAGTAAATATTTAATTGACTTGATAAGATAAAATTAATAATTTTAAACACATGATTTATTTCAATTAAATTCTTTAAGAAAAGAATGTAAATTAATGAAAAAATATTTCAAATAATGATATTACAATAAATTCCACTTTAAAAAGGGCACTCCCGAGTCTGCAACCGTTAAGTTACCATATTTGGTGGGTGGAGGAGCAGATGACTGTTTAACGGTTATGATTGCTCCCTGCCATCACCAGCCTATCAGATCTCACTCCGCCCGTTCCACTGGGCCCAGAGAGTCTAAAGCCTTCCTTAAACGCCGTCGTGTTATAATCTATCTGCGAGCTTCAACGGCCAAAAATAAAAGGCCGCCAGGCGCCAAGCAAAGTTTTGGTGGGTAAGTAAGAACTGAGATTCTGAAGCAATGAGTCTCACGAGACGCGTCTCTTCAAGCTTGCCCCAGTTTGTTGGATTTGCAAAGAGGTCCTTCAAATCTTACAAATTACCCGGAGATCCCTCTTCTTCTCCCTCTCTAACTTATGGCATCCACATCTTCCATTGCCCTGTAAGTTCCCTCTCTCTATTTGTTACCCACTTCCAGATTTCCATTGCTGAATTCGATTGCCAGCTAAGTTCTCATGGGTTCACCCATTTTCTTGACAAAAAAAGAACTTTTTTTTAATTAAAAATGATGATTTTGTCTAATTTTTTTAATCTTTAATTGGATATAGTTTTTTTTTTTGGGTGATAGGATGAAGTTGGGATTGTTGCAAAGCTATCAGAATGTATAGCTTCAAGAGGAGGAAACATACTTGGAGCTGATGTTTTTGTTCCTGAAAACAAGAATGTCTTCTATTCCAGGAGGTAAGGTTATCTTTCAGTGGTATAAATTTTTCTTATTCAATGCTAAATGTCTTTAATTGATAAATGCAAGAGATAAATGTCGAGTCGTGGTAGTCATCACTTTATGCCAAAATGATAAAGCTTAGGGCTTTGTCCTAAGGAAACACGCTCGGAAAAAATCAATATTGGATCAATGGAACAAGTGAATGTTGCAGTAAGAATTTAGTTTTTATTGGACGATTGTGTTGTTGGTGTTTGGATAGTTGTTCTTTTGGCCAAAGTTTGAACTAGGAAACTAAGCTGAGTACATCAGTTTTAGTTTAAAAGAGAATTATAGGAAGAGATAGTGTAATTGTTTTCTAAATTTCTTCTTGTTAATCTATACCAGCACCACCTAGAAGTAGGTTTGATTTTGGTTTGAGCTTCTCTTGTGTGTTTGTGAATGTCCAAGAATGATGTTTGGCCTGGACAAAGGGTGATATGTTCAATGGTGACTGTACCTTGTGGCAACAAGTTGATTGAATGAACCATTATCAGACCTGGATCTTATTGTGTGAAAAATTGCAGTGAGTTTGTTTTTGACCCTGTTAAATGGCCTCGGGAGCAAATGGATGAAGACTTCATGAAGCTATCAAGAATGTACAGTGCTACAAGATCTGTTGTCAGGGTCCCTGATCTAGACCCCAAGTTTAAAATCAGTGTCCTTGCTTCAAAACAGGTATGGCTTGTTACTTTTCTCTCTCTCTCTTAATGTTTTTCATGATCAAACCATATTTATCTTGCTCCAGGACCATTGCCTCGTAGATTTGCTACATGGATGGCAGGACAGAAGACTTCCAGTTGATATTACTTGTGTGATAAGGTGATGTTTAAACTGTCATCCCTCTGTGTGACCTTTGTCGTTATTCCTTTTTTTCTAAACTATTTTTAGTCCTATTTGCATTTTATGTCCAAATACTGATTCATCAATTGTATGGCAGTAATCATCATAGAGATCCAAACACTCATGTGATGAGCTTTCTTGAAAGGAACAATATTCCGTATCATTATTTGCAAACAACTAAAGAGAATAAAAGAGAAGGGGAGATCTTAGAGTTGGTTCTGAATACTGATTTTTTAGTACTTGCCAGGTACATGCAGGTAAATCAGGTTATAAGATTCTTTTTATAATTTTGTTTCATTGCAAAGCAATTTAGGGAAAACATTTTAGTCTGGGATTCCACAATATTAACTGAAAGAATAAAATTTACCTTTTCTTTCATAAAGGACACAAGCAAGTGTATATGTATATTAAAAATTAGCAGAAGCTTGTAGTGTCTGTTCTTGCTAGTATTCATCATTAGATATATTGGAGGGGTTGAATCAAGTAGAGTTATGTTCAGAGGCTAGAGAATAACTATTTTTTTTTGCAGGTTTTATCTGGTCATTTTTTGAGGACATATGGGAAGGATGTAATTAACATTCACCATGGCCTTTTGCCATCATTTAAGGGTGGGAATCCATGTAAACAGGTGAGTATTCTTGTTTATTAATGAGCAATTGAAATTGTTGACCATTTCATGCTTCCTTCCTAACTCTAGATGCATGTTAAATTTTCTAGATTATGTTGGCAGGCTTTTGATGCGGGTGTGAAATTAATTGGTGCAACAAGTCACTTTGTGACTGAAGAACTTGATTCGGGGCCTATTATTGAACAGATGGTATATTTTATTTGTTTACTGCTGCTGTGAACAATGTTTTATCCTCTCATTGCTTACCCTGTAAAACTCTGCTTAGATCTCCTTTGATTGATTACAATTAATTGTGATTATTCTCCTCTACAAGGTTTCTAAACTTCACTATTTTAATTAGATTGAATTAACTTAACTCAGTTTTTTATCTTTGAGTAATAGCTGACAATGCAATTTCTTATTGTCTGACCCATGGATGTCATCATTCTTGAAAAATTCTGGTATTCACAGGATAAAGTTGATTTCTCTAGACGTAGTGGAAAGGTTGTTTTGATGGTTGTGATTCCTCATAAATTGTTAAAATTTATTTGGCTAATTAATTATGACATTGATGCCATCGTTATTATAAAATTTGTCAGAAACGATAACAACTATATGTGATCTGTGAAGCTTTCTTATGATAGAGAGTGCTGAAAACAGAGTTTTTAAATAAATGATCTTTTAAGTGCCAACTTCTTTAGCTATTGTTGCTGCAACGTTCAAGTTTAATTAAATATGGGTGCTTATCATCTATAAATTTCCACGTTTGGTTAACTGTTCTCCAATGACATCTGCTCCATCCATGTTATTTGATGCTGCATTGTTTTATGGTGGTTTTTTTAAATTAATGATCAGCCCTCAAATTCTGAGTGCCCTTTTTGACAGGTTGAAGGAGTTTCTCACAGAGACAATTTGCAGAGTTTTGTGCAAAAATCAGAGAACCTTGAGAGGCAATGCCTTTCCAAGGCTATAAGATCATATTGTGAACTGCGAGTTTTACCATACGAGGAGAACAGGACTGTTGTATTTTGAGAGGGCAAATTAGAAGATAAAGCAGTGTAAAAGGAGGAGGTTGGGGTGTTATGAACGTTCAATTAATCATATGGAATGTCTAGCAAAAGTAATTTCACTCCATGCATCTCTAATTCCTTGTACCAGCTTTCAAAAATCCTGCAGATAGCGGGCTTTTGTCAATATAGGAATCTGGGTGTTTGATCCATTGCCTTTGTCCAAAGAAGAAAAGGAAATTTTTCAGGTTCAAGATGCTTCTGATCCAACCGTGCACACACCCTCCTCCCCCCCCCCCCCCCTTTCCCTCTTCTTTCCATTGTCTGTCTTTTTTCCTCGATCACTTTGTCTTGTATGAAGCCTCTTTTACTTGACTAGTTAACCTCTTGATAGAGGCTTATTCATTTAGAGAGCTTTGCCTAGTTTGTCTGCACTATCAAATATCGAGCTAACCAAGTGGTTGAGCGATCGAGCTCTGAGCAGGGACCACATTCTTGTAATTGCAGATTTTTTCGTGGTGAGTTTCTTTTGATAAAAAAAAAGAAAAAGAAAAAGAAAACTACCTAGGTGCATCATTGCTCTAAGTTAGGGTGCAATGATTGTGATAGCATGGGAACGATATGCTACATTTTTGTTGTATATCTAGCACAACCAATCTTCGTGTTGGGCAATTTCATTCTTGTCGTTTATCTTTCCTAGAGCATCCCCCGCTCTACAACCAGGAAAAAAAGGAAGCTTCTTTTTCATTTTTTACCTCCCATTGGAGATTATCAATTTTCTTTTGTCTTTATAGTCGTGATCATTGCTATTGTTAGTACTTTTTGTCAGCATGAATATATAAAAGATCTCTTAAGTCTGTATAAAAACTCATTTATTCTCCCTTCAGATCGGGACCCCTTCCTCTGCAACCTCATCTCTTTGGTAGCATACATTGGAAGAACTTGTTGCATAGCTCACATATTGAAGACGATTTCTATTCTATATGTCACAAACCAAAATCAGTATGTATGCACAACAACCATACTCTATCCTATATACTGTCACCGATACTCAAAGATTCGAGAGAAAGCTCTGCTGCTTCAGCATAGCTGACTTGACGGAGAAGGTTTTGAATCCCATCGACCCATCTCTGCTTATGAATCTTGCTTTTACACTTGAACTCCAGAAGACCTTGTCCAGTCTTGAGGCCGAAATAGAGTTCTTCAGAGGTTTCCCTTTCTTTTCTGTATGGCCATGCAGAAGTCTCGTCGCAAACCCCGTAAACAATACCTGGTATAAATAATAGGACTTTTAAGCATGAGAGAAAACAAAAAGCTATATAATAAGTAGTAGCGTTTTGTGCCAAAAAGTTGGTCTTGCTAAAGCTGTAGGAGTCAAAGCAAAGGAAAGAACAAAAGAAAAAGAAAACGGAAAGGAACTGATATGATGAGATGTCATTAGATTAACGCGAAATCAGACAGTAAAATAACACAATGCTTACATTTATTCTTCTTGGAGAATGCCCCCCCAACGTGTTTACTTTTAAGCTTAATCATGACCTGAGAAATGGAGCGTTTGTAAGAGCTTGCAAACTAGCCATTGAATATGCTATAATTTCTTGAAATTCCATCAAGTTGGTTTTTTTTTGTACCTGAGATTTCTTGCTGATGTAGACAGAGACGCCTTTCCATCGCAATACACCTGAGAATAGCAGTAACAAGTGATTCAGATATGATACTCCAAATTAGCTGAATCAATTATAGATCAAAGTTCTAAAACCTGGTTTTAGTTTACTTTTAAGACCTCTTGAGCTTTGGAGGGAGATTTTACCTTTCCGTGTGTGTTGCAGCAGTTCGCCCTCACAAGGAGGATTCTGCTCCTTTATTTGAGTATGAAAAGCAGCAGACCAATGAGCTTCTGCCATGCTCCTCTCGTAAGGACTTATAGCTGCATTTTTCTTCGCTTCTTTTGGCAATCTTGCTTTCAAAGCTGCTTCTCCTCTTAAAGCTAATTTTAATCAAGGCAAAAAATTTTGCAAATTATAGTTCAGAGCCCTTTCATGAAATTGGAAATACAAAATACAATCTGGGATGAACAAAAATGGCGTAGAATTTCAGGCGCAGATGCTTTTGAATTTCTTCAAGAACTGCAGAAGCAAGTACCTGTTGCAGCTGCTGCTGTGAGAGTCATCAGATCACCAGCACTGTGAATATCAACTACTGATTTGACAACAGAAGCAACACGGTGATGATCTGCCCCGGCTAGTTCAGCTAATTCAATGCAATGTGATGCCAAAAGTTCAGTAGCGGATGCCAATGCCATGCTCATTTGTGAGCCTGTGCCATTGGAGTTTCCAGCTGCGGCTACTGCTGCCAAGCCTGCAGCTAGTCCAGCAACCGAAACTGCAGAGTGCAGCCGAGCATTTTCTGCACGCATCTTATCTTTCTTTTTCACTGTGTTAGTACCTGAGTCCCTGTGGTGATGGAACCATTTCCCTATTGATCCAGTTCTTCGAGCATTAATTGAATTTATGACTTTCCCTGCCTACAAACACAAGCAGATTTTTTATAAAAAAATTAAACAATTAAACTATCCTGGCAGAAAAGAAAAGGTTAAAAAAGAGATCAGAGCAGAGAAATCTATGAAGTTGGTTGCGTTTGTCAGCCAACAATTCAAAGGAAATTGCCAGATTGTTCAGAGTGAAGAAAGTAATAGTACTTGTTATAATGGATGTAGAGACAAGTCCTATTTACAACCATTCTTTCTTTCTTACAGGGAAGGGCCAAGAAACAGAAAGCCAAAAAATTATCCAATGCAATCTTTCTCAAGGAGGATAAAAATTTCTCTTAGTTTTGATCCATGGCAACTCAAGGATCCTTAGGATTGGAGGAAAAAAAAAACAAGTAAAAAGGGTATAATATGGATCTTTAGAAGGGGAAAATGATGCTAAGAACAAGATCACTTACAATATGTGGTGCAACAAAGGTGTCTGGAAATGAACTTGGATTACTATCAAACTCAAACTGTTTCTGTTTCTGAGCAAGAGCTTTTGAAATTTCTGATGCAGATAGACTCCACGATCTAGACAAAAACTCCATAGGCTCCTTTGGTGTTTGTGGCTGAGGGATAGATGGCAACGACGATGCTGCTTTCAGCTCTCCATCCTCTTCTAGGTTCTCCAGCCCAAACAAAGAAGCTGAATAAAACCCGCTTTCCATTTCTATCTTAGGATCCTTTTTCAGCTGACAGGAAATTAACACTTTCAAACTTGTTTTGAATGAATTCAAAAGCTAAATCCTCCTATTATCTCCTGTAGTAATACTTCCACAAAACTTTTGATATCTTTGGCCTTGACCGTGAGATAAAATGACAGAAAACAAGTCTTAAGAGGTATAAAAGTTGGGAAAAAAAATTATTGCCTTTCGAAACCAGAAAGGTTCTCTACTAAGAACAAAACTTACTGTCTTGTCCGAGCAAACTTATAATTATATAGACATTAAAAAAGGCCCCCCCTTAAAACAGTGAGTGACAAAATAATGAACAGAAGCAGATATCAAAATCTAGTGCTTTGAACCCCCCATGAATTCAGGTGCGGTTTGGTGAAAGAGACAGGGAGTAGTCAAAACAGAATTCACGAAACCCCATAAAATATTAATCAAGGATTAGCTTAATTAACATAAAGAAAGCATTTGTCCTGGATAAGGGGGGGATTGTTCCTTAAGCCTCATGCAGTTAAGCGCATGTATCCATGATATGATGTTCTGATTATGAGTATCTTTCATATTTTAGTATACTAAGAAAAGAATCTATTTTTTTGCTCTTCTTTTTTGTGGGTTTAGCGCCATATCACTTTCGGTTGTTGGAAGTTTTGATAGTATTTGAGCGACAGTAGCCAATGGCGTTGCATGAAACTTTGACTGGACGGTGGGTTCGTGTAAGGGTTTGATGCTTCCATGGATGGCTGCCACATTTCCTTTTTTGCTTAATCGGAAGGTTCAGAATAGTTGCAATTTCCTATATCTTATGACCACAAATAACCATTTTCCTTTTCCGTTGTACCAGTTACTCCTAAGAATTCAATCTGCAATCCTTTTTGTATATCTAGGAGTTCATTGTCTGCTAGCTAGCCACTCAGACTCGGATAACATTAACCAACAAACTAGGCCCTCTTTACTTAATTAACTAACATTAGCAACAAAATCAAGCTTAATTAGTAGCTTACGGATAGTTTGGCTAGACTGAGCTCAAGTTTGATATTGATCTTGTTTTCTTAAAGCAGTTGAGCTTGCCCTTTGCAAGCAGTCAGCTCAGTCGTGCTACTCCATCTCTAGAGTTGGATTTTCCAAAATTTATGCAAGGAAAATATTTATTGTATTTAGGAATGGAGCTTGATTAATCAGCTATACGAATACCATGTCAAGTTGATTATTGCCAGCGCCTGCGGCCTACCTGGTACCCCAGACAAATAAACGATGTTCACGTGAAATTTACATGGGTAGGTTCCTGTCTGTTTCTCTTCCTAAAACCAGCTCCAATTATATAACCCCAAGCTCCGGTCCCAAAACTTTGTCCGTGCATAGCTAGCGGTGGTTGACTCTTTATCGAGAATAAAACATAAGCTTTTTCAAATTAATCTGCGTTTCATCTGGCTAGTGATTGTGATTTTTCGATGCCAAATCAGGATCAAGACCCTGGATCGATGCTGCGTATAATCTTGAGGACTAAATTGCAGTCGGTGCAATGTCATTTCCAAAGCTATTCCTGATCATGACCCCCAAGATCAATCAACTTCGTAGAACTACCTAACAAACAAATATAGTCAAATTCCGAAATTTTTGACGTTTCGATATTAAGTACACCGTCTTCCGGTTACGTAGCTGTACTTGCCGCCCCTCTTTGCCGTGTGAGACATCATCAGTTAGAATCAATTTTGTACATAGCAATCCGATTAAAATTACACGAGTTAAATTTTATTGCATTTTTTATCTGTTGTGCACAGGTTCGACTACTCAGATTTAGCTTTAGTAGGTTTAGCCTAAGAGCTGCCTTTTCCTCCATGGTGGATTATCTGTACAATCAATGTTTTGGTTAAGTAAGGTCATTGTTCAATCAATGCTTTTGGGTCACAACGGGGTTTCTACTAGAAGAAGTAAAGGATAAAACCCAGTTTTCTCTCTCCTTGTTTCTACCAAAGGGTTTCGTTTGATGCTTGAAATTTTGGGATACTGCAGATCATGATGACATCTTTTATTTTTTTCCCCTTATCTTTTAGAACTGAAAAAGGCAGAGAAGGGCCCGAACATTTCATGATCGATGAACAAAGACAGTCTATCCTGATAACATGATTTGACTAAGCCAGACTGTACAAAGTCTTTCAAGTTCAAAAACCATAACTACATAATGGAAGATGTTGGGAGTTTTAAACTATCAATAAATAAACACGAAGTCATGTCTATACCATTATTTTAGATTTAAAATCAAAATTATATCTACGTATTTTAATATATTTTATTTAAAAAATTAAATTCAAAATTTTAAAATTAAAATTAATATTATTATTGTTTTGTAGTAAAAGATATATTATTACGTGTAACTAGATACATATCCTGTCAAGAAATACATAATATGTGTATTATAATAGATTTTTATAGACCCCTTTTATCTAAGTTTGTCAATTAAATCAATGCCAAAGAGTTTTTTGGAAGGTTTCGGATAGATTTGACACCAACAGAGGTAGATATGGCCGGTTATGCCTCTCTATTTCCTTTTTCAATTCCTTTCCACTTCTAGAGGCTTAAGATATGGATGTATCAAATATGATTGAGCACAGAAATTCTTGGGTGGCTTGACCACTTGAAAGCTACCTTCAACCACATTAATCATAATCAACAAACATATATGTAAGAAACTATTCAGTTTTTTGCAATTGAAAGCTACCCTCTTGCATGTAAAGTATATTTTTGTACCGAGAGCTGCCAATGAAAGAATATTTAAATTTGTTCATTGTTGTTCAAGGAAAATGAAAGAAAATCTATTTGGAATTAAATAAATTTGAATAGTTGCATTTTCTTTGAAGATTCAAATGCATAAAATTTATGTTCAATATCAAACTCAAGTGCTCAAGACTAAACGTGTAAGGATTAATTTGATGGCAACTTTTGAGTGCATCCAAATTAAAGTGAATCAATGGAAAAGTGAAAGGGGACATGGAGTTGAGAAAGTAGCTGGCTGCAAAAAATGTGTCATCTTCCACCACTTATATGCCTTTCCAAAAGAGATCCACTAACAAAACCTTTTTTTCAGTTTACTGCCCCCATTCATGGCTTAACCAATGACCAAAACCAGCTTCCAGCTCAACATTATTCTAAAGCAAATCTAACTCAATCACTTCACCGTATCAAAGGAATCAATGCCCAAACCTATAGGAAAGACAAAAGATGTGATATAAAGTTATTCTCCCCGTTTCCGTATGGGACTTGGATCAAATACAGTTTTCTTTCAGAACCCAGAACCAAGGACCATGTATATATAGCTTAACGGTCTCAGTTAAGTTTCGGGTATTATGTATGTATATATGTGTATATATATATAACAACATAGTGCCCATGTATATGTTACATCAAGCTCCAATCTGGAATTAAAGTGGTACTTCCATCTGGTTTTGGAAGTGGACTAAATGATTTCTGCAGATGCTTCTTTAATAATTAATGAACTTTCAAAATTTTTATTTTAATGGCCTGAGGAACTTAACTCAGAAAAATTGAGGCACATATCCAGATCCGCTGATCAAACAGGTAATAGTTGCATTATTGGAATTAAATGTCCTGTCTCTGCCCAACTTGACTGCAGCTAAGACATGATACATGCCTAACGAGTCAGGCTAGCTTCTCGGAAGTTCACATACAAACTCTAGTTCAGGCTCATACGCGCTAAGGGCAGAAAAGTATGCGTCAACCATATCTTCAGACACTTTCTCCATACAGGATGGATCCCACTGCATGCAATGTCAGATAATCAGTACAATAGCAAATTATTGTCAAAATTTTACCAGTTTGGAAAACGGAAATCGGAAGATACCTTTGGTGCAAAGCATTTATCCACTAATCGTGCCCGAACTCCCTAATATAATGCATAAAAGGGGGTCAATATAAAGTTACAAGACCAACTTGGAGGAACTAGGTCTTATTTCGCACCTCAGAGAAGTCATTAGAGATCTGTCTAGTGATAGCTTGAAGTGTCATCTGATACTCCCGGGCAAGACATTGCTCCAGAGTTTGGAATCTGCCTTCTCTTACCTGTTATATGGTTGGTTAATTAACCATTAGAATGTAACTCGAGCAATTCCTACATGTGTAGAGTAAGTAGGAATTGGACTTACAGATCTTAAGGAAACCTTCAAGCTCAAAGGTGGAGCCGCTCTTAGTTTCTTCATGGTTGAAATACACCATTTGTCTTTTGATCTAGCCGCTTCAACCTCCTGAAGTAATTCACTAGTTGTCAGGAAGTACTGTCACAGATTCAGTTTTAAAAATTTTACAACTAAACTAACAATAAAACCAACTTGATGTTGGGATCACCAGGCTGTCCTTAGTGATTATAGTTATGGTTTCTGGTTTATCTTAAATCCTTTAATAAGAAATTAAGTCTTACCAAAGCAGCAATAATTTCCTCAACCGTGCCATGGCCAAAACATTTGTTTAGCATCTCCATCCTGCATATGGTACGGGCAAAGTAAATTACCACAGGCTATACACGGAAATTAAGAACTGAAAATTTTTATAATACAATAAAGGTTAGTATGCATTTAAACCTGTGAAGAACACTACTTGAATTTGGAGATCTGGGATGACTATATCTAGCCAGAAAAGTTTCCACAACAGAAAAGTCCTTCCTAGCTGATGTACTGAGTTGCGTTTCAATTACAGGAAGCTTCTGGTTATTACAAAAAGAAGAAGAAAAATCTTCACATATTAGCAGGCTAGGTTAGACAGTTGATGCTCATCGACAAGGGAAAAGGTTCAAAAGATAATGGACGAACTGTGCTCAGTGAATAGTGAGTTGCAAGTCCACAAGCAAACATTTCTTCTCCAGTAAGTGTATCGCCGGTTAGAGCCAGATATTCTCCTGTGATGAAAATGCAACAGCAGCCAAGCAACATTTTTTGTAATACAGTAGCAAGAAATGGTTATGAAGTTTGTGAAGGTACAACTATTCTATTAGTGTGAAAGCCTCTTAACTTAAATGGTGGTATAAAATTCAAATGCTGAAAATATATTTCCTTTTTTATAATAAAAGTAATGTTTGTAAAATCCAATAATGTGCAAACTTAAGAGCCTACCTAAATAACCTGGCAGGCGTGAGAGATAATAAGAAGCCCCAGCATCGGGATGGAAACCAATTAGAACTTCAGGAACACCAAATACCTGCACTCATCTACCGTGAGACAAATTTTCTTCTCAACTAAACTTACCGATGAAAAGGTAACTGAAACTCAGATAAACGCAGAGGCAATGGTCTTGACATCGGTCAGGAGAAAGGCTGCTTAACTATTATAGAGAAGAGATTATAATTGATCAAATTCTATGAAGGTAGGAAATAATTTCAAGGCCCCTCCAGCACCAAGTTTTCTCAATAGGGAAAAGTTAAGTGATTGCGGATAGCATCAGTCTTGTTAAAAGGCAGAGAAACATAGTGAAATCAGTTGATATCTCCCCTGATTTTGGCTGAAGTAATGGATTTTCTTACAGTTTACAAAGCATATATCCAGAGTACGTACAGTCTTATCTGTCGCAACACGGTATGAACCATGAACAGAAATCCCTGCACCTCCTCCCATTGTAATGCCATCCAAGATAGCCACCTATTTGCATCAAACAAGAATTAAAAAGAAACATCCAGAGTGACTGTAGTCACTGAAACAGTTAAACAGGAGACTCAAGCCTCAAGTTTTGTAGATGTGTGACATTTTCCCAGGCAAAATCCAGTGACATAAATCCTCGAAACCACAAAATTGTCGTGGAGAAGTCCAAAAACTGTTGCAGATTCTGGTGGTTATACTTTATTTAGTTGTTGAATCAGAAAGAATAGGAGACTCACCTGCGGCTTTAAATATGTGCCTAAAAGGTACACGAAACTGTAAAATGTCCTGAAACATTCTTTACATTCTTCCACTCTCCCTGAATACACAGCAAAAACTGAGTTAGAAGATTGTTGAATGGCAGGAATCAGATTTTCCCGTAATTCAATTTCCCAGATGTAAGTACCAAGTTAAATCGGATATGGTCACTATGCAATTTCCGTAGAGTAAATAAACTATGTTAGCACAAAGAATTCTAACAGTATTGTATATATTAATGCTTGTATGGAAGAAATTAATAAGAATATCGGGAAATCAAAACTGTTATCACCTTCATTTATTAATTGATATAGCTGGACGACATCTCCCCCAGAACAGAACGCCCTGCCGTTTCCCTTGAGCAACAAAGCAAACAGTGACCAACTTTAATTACTCAAGTTTATGATGGAAAAAATAAAATAAAATGCAATACTAGAAAACCGAAGAGGAAGAAAAAGTTTCTTGCACTTACCTTGATTACAACAAGATCAACTGTAGGGTCCCTTTCCCAGGATTTGTATAATTTATTAAGAAAAATTCCCTGATAAATTTTTAAAAATAAGTTTGTTAATATAAACTATCTCTGGATTCTATCTCTTTTGACTTTTGATAATACAAGAAAATGGTAAGAAAACAAACCATTGGAGTAGTAAGAGCATTCAGGACATGAGGTCTGTTAAGTATAACAGTTCGTGAACTACCTTTCTCTTCGATTAATATCTTTAAAATCACAGATATATATTCCGTTAATTCGATTAAAAAATTTAAAAAGAAAATTTACAGATTATATAATATATCCACTATTAGCTTACACAACATATGTGAAGGCATACATTGTTACATTCAAAAGCTTACCAAGTTGTCATAATGGCTAGAGCTGTTGAGTGAGCACAGGCTTCTGGTAAACGAGGCAAAACGACGGTGCTTGTTAAAAAAAGGACTTAGTATTTTGAAGCTTTGCATCTTTGCTGTTTACTTTCTCTTTGCCCACGCTTCTCTGCTATGCCTATATATATATGGTTTATATCGAGCATTTAATCTAATATTGAAGCTAGTTAGGCAAGAATTGAATTTTTTTTTCTTTCATAGGTGTAGACAGCTATACCCATGGATCTCAAGTAAAAATCATAATAATAATAATAAATAAAATAAATAAATTGCTCTTAAAAAAAAACTAAAATTGACGGTTTTAGTATGCCTAGCCTCTTTCTCCCACGAATGTCATAAGCGAACCTTGTCTTGGACTTTGTCAGGGTAAAGCTGTATACGAGATTGAGTCTTTTGTACTTGTGAGAGAAATGTCCTCCTTTCAAATATTGTAATATTTCTCCTTTTCAAACATTGTAACAGCTCGTTGTGACACCTCTAGAAATACTTATTAAGTTTTTAGGGGAAAAGACCCTGTAGAAAAGGAATGTCTTTATTTCAAGTATTGTAATAGCTATTGGTAAAATATTTGTAAACTCTTTATAAGGGGTGAGTAGTAGGCAAATTGTTGGGCTACCTCACTAGTAAAGGTATGTTTGTATCGAATCATCTAGGGCTGCCCTTATGGCCCGACGATGGCGTATCTTGGTTCGTTTGTACTCATTTTCATATTAATAAAATATTTTCTTTTATTTGATTCCAATGATTGCATATATAACATTCGGTATACCCTATAATTTCGATGTACGTTGCCTTAATCTAATTTGTTGTTATTGATGATGTTTAATTAGATATAAACGAGTTGTTGGCTGGTTTGTATGAAAACATTCACTCAAGCGCCGTACGGACTATTACATACTTAAGCGAAGAAGCGTAGTTCGTGACAGTGATCAGATGTTCAACCCTATGGCTACCTTATTGCTTTTCTAATCACCGTCACTTCGATACTTAAGAAATAGCCTACACAAGGATTTAATCCCCCTTGGGCAACTAGATTTGGGTCACCTCCGGCTACCACCCCTAGGTTTTCTTTTACATGGAGTTCCTCACCTATGAAATCACGCTCAGAACTTCTGGATTGTCCAAAGACTTAAACAATCGAGTTTTATAAAAACCCTCAAACTTCATAAGGAAAGGGAATTTTTTGAGAGAACAAAAAAAAAAAAATTATAACTTTCTACCAGCAGCTAGGGGTGAGCAAAACCAATCCAAATCAATTACTCACCCAAACCAAATGCGATTTTGATAAAATGATTAAGTCTAATTGGTCCATTGAATCAATGGGTCCAAAATGTTTAGTCCAATTGATTTTTGATCAATTCTCGGTTTTAAAATTTTTGGACCAATCCACCCAAAAAACCAAACTAATTTTTTATATATTTAAATATATATAGTAATATATATAATTTTTTTATATATTAAGAAAAATTGATAGTAAACTTAATTAATAATATATTTAAAATATATTAGAGTATCATATGTACGTATACAAATCATAATCATAGTAATTTAATATTAGTTATATAAATTTATTTTTGTATAAATCTGTATTAATATGAAATTACAAGTTATATATTTTAAATGATATAAGTTATATGTTAATATTATAATATATGATAGTAAATATCCTACATATTAATATGTTATAATTATTACATCTTAGTAATGTTTCATAATATAAAATATTATGAATATATATATAATTGTATAAATATATTATATATACATATATTTAATTTATACATGAGCATTACTATAATTTATAATAAACTTTATTTATATGATTATACTTAATAACTTTATTAATTATCACCTTAGATTTTATAACATATTGTTTATAATTAGTTATTATTTATACAAACTTTGATATAAAATATTATAACATATAAATTATGTCATTAATTTCATATATATATATATATATATAAAGTCATATATTACATATACATATATTTAAGGGGCATTTTAAAAAATAACCCTTATAGATAAGATGTTTGCAAAAATAACCCTCTTTATAATTTTAACTAATTTTAACTAAGTTGGACAAAATTACTCTTAATGAAATTACACGTCATGATGTTACACGCCATGTATAAAAACATGTTACATGACATGGTTAGGTTGTTACACGTCATGTACAAAAACATGTGACACGCCATGTACAAAAACATGTGACACGCCATGGTTAGGTTGTGACACGCTATAGTTAGGTTGTTAAACGCAATGTACAAAAACATGTAACACGGCATGGTTATGTTGTTACATGTCATGTACAAAAACATGTGACACATCATAGTTAGGTTGTTACACGTCATAATTAGGTTGTTACACGCCATATTAAAAAAAATATTGTTGTTACACGTCATATTCAAAAACATTTTGTTACACTTTAATAGTTAAAATGTTATTGTTAATTACGAACCAAAATTTCAAATCTTCTTAACTCTTTTCATTTTTTTTATTTTTTTATAATTTGGCACCGATTAAAGTGTTTCTAATATGTTTTCATAAATCAAAACACAAATTTTCTTATATAAAACATCTATTTCGACTAAAAATTAAAAAAAAATTCATTTGAAAACCTAGATTTATAAGTTTCAAAATTTTGAGTTTATTGGTGTCTAGGTCCCGAATTGATCCAATTAAAAGCTATTTCAAACATCTGTGATCATTTCTACCATTTTAGTTTTATCCAAAATACCTAAAAATCAAATTTCTCAAATAGCCATCCACCCAAACACATCAAAACCATCGCTTGATGTCTTGATAGCGCAGGAAAGAGAAATATGAAAACGCGAAAAAGAGAAATCGGAGCGTAGTAGACGAATGCCGAAGAGAGAAATCGATAAAATTAAAGAGAGCGAGATGGTGAGAGATAAATCGGAAGCACAAATGGAAAAAAAATTATGATGAATGGTTTAATTTATTTGAAATAGTTTTAAGGGTATTTTTGTCAAGTCATGACTAAATATAGCTAAAAATAGTTAAATTTATTTTGATGATTATTTTTGAAATACCCTTATCAAGAAAGGTTATTCTTCATAATTTTCTCTATATTTAATTTATACATAAGCATTACTATAACTTATAATAAACTTTATTTATATGGTTATATAAAACATTTTAACATATAATTTGTATCATTAATTATATATATATATATATATATAATTTATACATAAGCATTACTATAATATATACTAAACTTTATTTATATGATTATACTTAATAAGTTTATTAGCTATCACCTTAGATTTTATAACATATTGTTTATAATTAGTTATTATTTATACAGATTTTGATATGAAACATTATAACATATAAGATATATTATTAATTTCATATATACATATAATTATGGATGAAGTTTATGAGTTTTAATATTATAATTTGTAAAAAAAAAAAGGTGATAAAATTTTGGTCCATTGGTCCAAAATCGAAAAACTAAACCAATTCTATATTTGGTTGGTTTAGTCTTCCTTTATATTTGGTTGATTTTGGTTTATTTTTTAAAAATAATTGATCCATTTGGTCCTTAGGTATAGTGGATCAAACCAGCCAATCCACCCATTTACTCACCTTTATCAGCAGCTAACAACCACAATCAAAAGCAAAACCAAATAAAAGAAACCAAAAATAGCCAAAATAACTAAGAAACAAAAATCAGCAGGTTTGGCGGGGGATTTCTTTTTGGCTCTTTCTTTTCTGTTGGGATTTTTATGGTTTTGGGAGAGCTTTGGTTTCGGATTTAGTGGGTTTTCAAGACTACTGATTGGTTGTGAGAGAGCTAGAGGATTTGGAAGGCTAGGGTTTCAGAAGAGTGAGAGAAAGCTTTGGGTTAAAGAAAAAGGAGAGGAGCACACAATTAGAGAGAGAAAGTGAAAAAGATAAATAAGGAAAAAAGAGAGAAAAGAAAGAATTTATACTTAAGGTTACAAGTCTAAACGGTGTCGTTTTGAAAGAGTGAAGGGAAGACAAATCCTAGCGCAAGAAGATGTCGTTTTGAGGAAAGAAAGGGAGTTGCGTTGTGGGCACCAAACGGTGCATTTTGGAAGAAGACTTGGTGGACCATAACAGACAAGCTTCCTTCTTGTGAATTGCTCTTGGCCGAGTGAGGTAAAACCCTATATTTTGTTAGTGGGTTTTGATTGTGTTTATTGGGGCTTGCCCACTTATCTAACCTAAAAAAATTTGTTGTTTAAAAGTTTGTTTAGTTTAAATAAAAATATGTTATTAAAATTTTATGATGTCTTAAAATAAAAAAATAAAAATAAAATATATAAAGCTATAAACGAAAAAATATGAATAAATATTTAATTATAAAATAATAGATTTAGTTAGATAGAATATAGGTGTATATATATAAAAAATGAATGTTTAATCTAAAAACTAATAATAGTAGATCTAAGTTAAAAATAAAATATATGAGAGAAATAAATAAATATTTGACATTAAAAAGTAGAACTAAGTAAAATAATAGTTAGTTATGAAAAAATTAATTTAGCTAAAGGAAAGGAAATATATAAAAATGTAAAAAAAATTAAAAGATATTTAGTCACAAGAAAAATAGATCGAGTAGGGATTGAAAATAATATTAAAATAGATAATCATATGAAAATGAGTTAAATAAATAAAAGTAAATAAAATATTTTTTTAATAATAAGAATAAGTTAGGTATGTAATAGAAATAAAATATTTAATTATACAAATTAATATATATAGGTATATATAGAAAATAAAAGAATATAACATAGTATGAAATTATAAATATATAAATATAAGGATTATTTTAAGGTCAATGCCGATGATGAAATGTTCATATGGAGCATGAGAAGTCACAATTTCGAATGAAATTTTTTAGATAAAGGTCCCACCAGTACAATGAAATGTTCTCAATATCGAATATCGATGTTTCTAATCTTAAATAAATGAAAATATATTAACCTAATTATTAATTAAGCAAGATATAAAAATAAAAGAAGTAAAGAAATAATGAAGATAATAAATAAATAGTAACAAATAATAAAACTTTCAATGATGGTAAATTCACAATGGTCAACACAACTAAAATATAAAAGGCAAATATAAAATAGATTTATGCGAAAAGATAAAAAAAAATAGTTAGTCAAAAGAAAATAGGTTAGGTTAATTAAAAATAGGAAAGAAATTGATTTATAAAAATAAAAAAAACATAAATAATAATCATGAAATGAGATATTTGGTTTAAAAAATAGTATTTAGGTAAAAAGGAAAATTTATACAGCAAAAATAGATAAATACTTAAATGTAAAAATATATACTAAAATGAAACAAAAAATATAGTTAAATAAAATAATAAATATAACATATTTATCCATGATATATTATATATATATATATATACTATAGCTATATTACTATATATATATATATTATATGCATACAAAGAAAAATAATATAAAGAAATTTCAAAGAAATAACAAAAGAGTTGTCGGAAGGTTAATAAACAAATATTGAAATTTACGGGCACATCGTACCTCATCATTGCACCGTTAATGTCATGGCATGTAGACATANAAGAAAAATAATATAAAGAAATTTCAAAGAAATAACAAAAGAGTTGTCGGAAGGTTAATAAACAAATATTGAAATTTACGGGCACATCGTACCTCATCATTGCACCGTTAATGTCATGGCATGTAGACATATTTTGTATACGAGTAGAAGCCCCGATGATGGGACTTTTCGAGGGATCTTTCTAAAGGAAGTTTCTTTGAAATTTTTTTTAGGTGAAATGATACCTTCGAGTCTCACCAATGTAATGGAAAGGCTTAGAGAATGTCTTTAATAAAAAACTCTCACTTGTATTAAGGTTTGCATTTATGAAAAATATTATTTTCATACGCGAATGATTACTCCAATGATGGGATTTATTCATTAAACTTGCAAAGGTGATTTTTTGGGTAATTCTCTAAGTGAGAGAATATCTTTAGATCCCACCAGTATGATGAGCAGATTTGAAAAACATCCTCAATAAAAAGATTTTTGTTTGGCATTTTTCGGATTTTATGCCATGCAGTTTATAATTGCATTATGTGCACGCCACACTCATAAAACCAAATGAAATGTTTTAATTATCTAATAAAATAAAGAATAAAGCAAATAAACAATAATTAAAGAAACATAATGAAATAAATTTAAAAATTAAGGCTTCTATAGAATAGCATATGATTAGATGATACTATTCATGGAATGGACGTCACGGGTATACTAACCATTTTTCGGGGGTAATTGTACTCCCGAATCAAACTTTAAAAATTCACAAACCGGGCTATTATTTCTTAGATGGATCTAAGATCAATTTAAAACTCCGTCGAATAGAACAAATTTAATAAACGACCAATCACACCTAAATAAAAAAGTATTAATGACAACTTTTTAATTTTTCCACGTTACCACAATAGGCATTGTTATATTAGTTTCATTGCTACGTGAATAATGATTTTTCGCCTAACCTAAACAAAGGAATAGTCTATTTTTATTTTATTCCATCACTTTCACGTTTTAGGAATAGTCCATTTTTTTTTCTTCCATCACTTTCACGTTTGAATATAGATTCCCAAATTTCCAAGCAAGATTCCAGGTTTTTCTTTTCCATTTGCATTCTTGGGAAAGATTTGTCTACGTTAAGTTCCTAGAAAACATGAATCATGATCTGTTCATAACCTAGTAAAAGTATGAAACATTCACAGTATATTGGCTCCTCCTTTTCATCTTAACCTTCACGTCTTGCTTCATTTTCCATGCCTTGGCCCATGAAAGGCAACAAGAATCAGTTTTAATCAACGTTAGAAACAATGCAACAAATACAAATAATACACAGCTAGGGACCTGGACAGAGCTAAGTAGAGCAGGCAGGCAGGTGGCAGAGACATTGCATCCCTATTTCGTTGGTAATGGACTAATGGTACCCATCATTTTTTCACTCTTTTAAAATGCAATTAAGAACACCTTGTCCTTCTTTTGAATTCAATTATAACAGTTCAGTATCTATATGTTCTAAGCTCTTTTCATTTCTTAAAGAGTTTTTTATTATGCAAAAGATGAAAAAGGAAATTAGACAAAGAAGATTGGCAGGGAAAAGATCCATAAAGGCAAATAGGTTTATTTACATTTCCTTATTAACAAGTGCAAGCTCCTTTCTTTCGATAATGTAAACACTCAAAAGTCAAATCCCATATGCAAGAAATCAAAGCATTTAAGACAAAACAAAGCCCACAATAGTTCTAAGCATAGTCCTCAGAAGCCGGGGCTGGGGAATACGACCCAATGAAAATGTCACCATAAATCAGCCCAGCCAACCCTCCACCGATCAGTGGGCCGACCCAATAGATCCAATTATCAGAGAAGTTCCCACTGACGACAGCTGGTCCAAAAGAACGGGCTGGGTTCATTGAACCACCACTGAATGGACCAGCGGCCAAAATGTTTGCACCCACGATGAATCCAATTGCGATGGGTGCGATTATCCCTAGAGAACCCTTCTTGGGGTCGGCTGCCGTGGCATATACGGTGTAGACTAGGGCAAATGTTATGACAATCTCCATCACGACGCCTTCCAGAGCGTTCATTCCTGAAGCAACGCCGTGGGTTGGGATGCTCTGCAAGATTCAACAACATTTAAGAAATTCAAGCAAATTACAATATATTTTTTTTCTTTTTATACTTGGACCTTGGGCCTAGCCCGTTAATATTTTGAAGCATTCTCAAAGGTCAAAACCGGTTCTCATTTAGAAACCCTGCCATAATTAAGTTCTTCCTTACCAATCCGTTGGTGACAAACAGGAGAAGAAGGCAAGCGACGATGGAGCCAAGGCATTGGGCAATCCAATAGAAAATACCAGTTAAGATAGTGATGTTGCCTCCAACGGCTAGCCCAAAGGTGACGGCTGGATTCAAATGGCCACCGGATATGTTGGCTGCAATGGATACCCCAACAAAGAGGGCGAATGCATGAGCCACGGCTACGGCCACAAGGCCTGGTGGGTCTAGAGCTGCATCGGACGTGAGCTTACCTATAAACATCAAAGATTACTGCCTTCAGCTGGCATGGAATGAAAGGATGAACCAAATTATAATCCAAAGTTCGATTAACATTACCAACTATATCTTTTAGTCAAGACGTTACATATATAGGAGTTATAGGGAATCTAAATTGGACCCATTCAGTAGGTTAAATTGTGTAGATTTGATGGATGGAAAGTTTTCCACTTTTCTGACATGTATCTAATTAATTGAGAAAATAAGGTGGGGAGAAGGGAGTTGGCATTGATGGTCAACACGACCTCAAAACAAGGTAGAATTAAAGGAGGGCCTGAGGAAGCAGCGCATCAACAGTAGCTAGCTAGCCAAAGTAGCCAGGGATAATTAGCAAACATCCTAACAAAGTTTATTCACTCACGATCTTACCATAAGCAATAGCCGATCCAACACCGGCAAAGACAAAAAGCAAGGTGGCAATGAATTCAGCCAAATAAGCCTTGAAGGACCCAACACTCAAAGAATCACCAAAGCTACCGAAAGCTAACTTAACCATTTTTGGCTCACGAAAACAAAAGAGAAAAAAAGACTCAAAAACTAAGCTCAAGACTTTCAGAAAACCTGTTGTCTATATCTACACCTTTCTTTGTGTGAGTTCACGTTTCATGAAGAAGGTGTATATATACATACAAAGCTAAATAGTAGGTTAAAGAAGAGAGAGCCATCGCCGGCACCGACTCTGGGCCTACAAGAGTGAACTGGCGCCGTCTGATTGGCAACCGACCAACCGCCTTTTGATAAACTATCTGAATTATGAGCATAAGACAACTAACTTAACTAGTAATTTATGAACAAATAGACAATAATTTTTTCTTAAAAAAAAAAGGGAAAAGAAAAAACTCTAAGAAGGATAATTATGTTTGTGATGGAATACTATGAAAGTATGCTCCATCAACATTATTGCTAGAGCTATGTCTGATGTCATTGTCCTCTTAGCTTGATTAAATATAACATGGGGTTGCTGGAACAATGATGCCGATGATTATAAAAATAAGAGGGGAGTTCCATGGAAATTAACTTTCTTCCACAAGCTTTTCTTCTGATAAAATGTTGATTTCTCTTTTTAATTATATATATATATATATAATGTTTATGCGTGTGCACCTGTGAACATTTCAATAGCTTGCTGGGTTTGTTTGATTAATTTAATTCGAGTATCTCTTCAAGATCAAAGTTGTTTAAATATCAGGATTACGAAGACAACAATAAAATAAAATGGTGGATAGATTTCAAAGTTCTTTTTGAGAAAGAAAATTTTTGGAGCGCTTTGGAACCGATATTATAATGTCTAGGATCAGGTGAGTAGTGACTAGTGGAAACGCTTTTCATTGCCTCGTTCCGTAGTGGAAATTTCTTTAGATTGAAAATTTTGTTTATGGCAATTCCAAATTATGTTAACCTAACATCCTTTTTCCACTTGTAGAATTTTGATTTGATGCCATAAGCTAATCTCATGCTTAGCCTATATTCTAATCTGCCCATAGATCAAAATTTTTTTGTTTAATTTTATAATTTGTTTGGGATTCTTTTTTATCATCAATTGTTAATTAAACCTGAATGTGAGGGATGATATGCTTTCCACATTGAAATTGTCAAAATTTTTAACTCCCAAGTTTCCTGTGTTGGAGGTAACAATAAATGCATGGCGGTCGTACTTTCTCGCTGGAGAGTTGGTGCTTTGCTTTTATCATTGCAATTTTGCTCAGCTTTTGCCCCTTCTCCTCTGTTCCTTCTCGTGTACGAATCAGTAGATTTTGTGTAAAGATGACAACCATGACCATTCGAAGTTGAAGGCCAGCTTAATTAATTACATTACAATAAATACAACAAGGCATAGATTCATACTTATCATAATTATATGTAAAATGTTTCATTTGAGTTGGATTGAATTAGGTTGGGATTTCGTTCTTCTTTTTTTCTATCAATTTTAAACGGGGATTTATGCCGTAATTAATTTGAGTCCGAGAAAAAAAAAAAGATAAGAATTAATTATCCACCACTTGCGAGAATTAATTAAAAAAAAGATATCCATTTGAGGATCAACATGGTTAGGAACTTGCAACAAGCGAAGATGAGAAACATGCACAACTCAACGCTTTCAGGTTCTTGTCCCCGTCTATTTTTACTTTTTTTTTGTTGCAAAGATTAGAAGAAACAGTGCTTTCATGAACCAAAAAAAACCTGATAATCATATAGCCGAATAATGACCTACTTTTTGCAAGTCATTTATTGTTATTACTAAATAAACGAAAACATTTCAATCAAGACAAAATTGATAACACCCTCGACCCTAGATATAGCTCATAACTAGGCATAAACCAAGCATTTTGTTGGGACCAAGTCCTTCCTGAGTTTAACTTTGACTGCAAGGGCATCAATGGTTCCATGGCCTGTAGCTGGTTAGTACTAAAAAGTTATAATTTGTGGTGGGTACAGTGTGATTGTGTGAATGCTTGAATAATTGATCTTTGTTACCCAAATCAAATATGTAGCACTACTATATATGGCAGGCAAATTAGATTGTGTTTTCATGTTCTTTTAACTGTAATTTTTTGTGTTTAATGGAAAATTAGTTGCAAAATTAGTGTGTGTTAAAGGAGTGGTCATGGTGGATTTGAAAAGGACAAGACATGAGTATGACTTTCAAATACTAAATTGCTGCATTCATTCGATTTCATTGTGCTAGATAGTCAGTTACACATGGAGCGTAATGTGAAAATTGACAGGCAGTAGCCTTGGCTTCGATCTCTATTTCCAGTCTTTTTCTTCTTTTTGAATTAAAAAACAATGGGTTTCTTTTCTTTTTGAAAATATAACGGGCTTTCTCGAGGTTCTAATCAAAATTCAGCACAAGGGGAGAGACACATGTCAATTGTCAACTCATACTTCACAACGTGGCATCGAGCATAGATTGTAACCAGTTATTATTATTATTATATATATTAAAGTTAAGGCTTGAATGCTTTGTCATGAACGAGGTCATGTACTCATCTCTAATTGTTAGGTGAAATCTCATATGTAAATAACATTATGGTACCATTCTAGAATTACATGGAAAGCTTGTAAAAGAAACATAAACCTTTCCATTCAATGAATACGGCAAAACTGATTGCTGATGACTTTCCTGTGTCAATCTGATAATGTAATAATGTATATTTCACCCTTATACTACAAAAAAGTTTTAATGGCTCCGAATTCTTTAGATGCAAATTAATTGGACATGATTCACCAAAAAAACTTTTACCTCATCTTGAATTTTGTTAGAATCACTTAATTTTCTATTGCATGGTTTATTGTTTTAACCTTATTAACTATCCTGACTGACGTTCAACAGGCAACAGTATTCTGGCGGGTCGAAAGTCAGTCAGTGGAAGAATGGAGAGTAGCCACACACTTTGGAAACCCCACTGAGTTGCAACTTTCTCATTTTCAAAATTCTAACGGTAGTTTTCTGAAATTCACTTTTCTGGAGATGAAAAGAGAGAGAGAGGGAAAAGATCAGGCGAAATAACTCCTCACATTGAATGCACTCAACAACTCTGAAGTGATCAATTGAATTCTAGGCAGGCAACTACCAGGTCCCATTGGGGGGGTAGTTTTGCCTTTTTCACTTCACATTCTCTTTATCTTTACAAACTTCCATTTTTAAATGTGAGCCTTCAGAGTTCCTTTGTAGTTTGAATTCATTAACAGCATACCCCATTTGATGAACTATCTCTTAAGTCTTGCCCCTTTTATTACAACATCATATAGAATCTCGGTCGGGTGTTATTTATTTTTGTCACATGTAAACTTGTTCTTTGATTGTTTGTGTGCAAGAACATAATAAATAGTAAATCCTTATCATATGCTATAGAGTTAAAGAATGTGAGAGCCTGGATTAGTGTGTGGAGTTGATGACTGGGAAAATGGATGGTTTTGGTTTAGATCACGAAGCAGCAGCTGCAGCAGGAGGAGCGAAGAAAGTGACTGAAGATACTTCTTGGTCACATCCGCATGTTCAGTCTCAACATAGGCGCTCTAAGAGGTAACATTCACCGTACAAGTTTCAAGTTTATTATGCTGTTGTGTCAACTTGTTGGCAATAATCAACTGAGAACGGAATCAAGTTTCTTGGAGTTTTGAGGATTTCCATTTTTCTTGGTATGTAAAGGACAAAAGGGTGTTAGCAGCTTTAAAAAGAAAAAAAATAGAAGGGGCTAATTTCAAATTTATCAGTTTTAAATTCGGAGGACACTGTTCCTTGCTTGGAAGTATTCTTATCATGGGAATTATTTTAAGTTAATTTTAACCAAGTCAATTTTTCAGGAGTTTTAAGTATTAATCTTTCTTTGGACTTGATGTGTTTGCATTTTTTTTTTCTCTTCTAATGTGGTATTTTCACGAGGTTAGACTCTTAGCGTGCCTATAACTTGATTTCATCTGAGCAAGTGAAAGATTTGGATCTAATAAGTTAGAATATGGTGCAATGGGATGCATGAATATCCCTTCTTGGCTTTGGCTTACGGCTCAAATGAGTTGAGCTGGCAAGTTAAATGAAACAAGGTTTAGGAGAATGATTGATTTTTTCCTTCTGTCCTGACTCCCGATGCGTAAGGACTGGTTTGATTGCTAAGTTCTGACCATGGAGCTATGAACCTTAGAATTTGATCTAATTACCTCAGTAATTTTTAGCATAGTGGTTTAGAAATTATAGCATCAGAAATTACACTTTATGTTTTTAGCTTTTCACCATTCTGCTTCTCTTAGGCCTTGGATTCAGCAGCAAGCTTCATTGATCTTTGCTCTGTTTGTGAAGTGACAAATAAGGAGGTCCTCAATGAATGCTTTGACAAATTGCAGTTCTTGTAATTAGCCATAAATTCTGACAAGGGTTTATTTTGTTAACTTTTGGAGTCCAATTTTCTAACATATATTCTTCCCACAGCTGACTGTAATTATCAGATTCAGTTAATTTTCATTCTAACTGTTTCAGTATTATTCTTGCTTTACTTCCAGTGCATCGGACAAAAACTTGGATGCTTCAAGAGGTGGAGTTTTGCATTCCATCAAGAAAGAGCACAATGAACTACATGTGAGAATACAATTGTAGCTTTAACTCGGTCCTAATCAATGCCAAAATTGTGGCTATCTCATGTTATCATTTTGCCCTCAAGCATTTCCAGTGCTTACCTTCATAGTCGACTGAAGATACGTATAGCCATGTATTGCAGTATTGAATGAGAATCATGAATAGTTCTTCTTCTTTGTTTACTTTTTTATTGTTTTTCGAATATGAACATTGCAGGCATCTCCACTATCAACAAGGACTTATAGGACTCGAAGTCCTTTTCATGACCGGTCTGCTTATAGCAACAAGAACACTTCGTTGAACCAGCGAGCCTCTTTGGAGAAAGATGTAAGCCTTGAAATAAGATTGCTTTATTTGACTAGAATGTTCGTCCTGTAAATAAAACATATATAGGTGGCTGAGATGATACAAGGTGTAACCCTGCTTCTCGGTTCTCACAACTTTCCTTCATATAGATGACTGAAATGGATTTTTAACATCATACTGCAAATACAGAAAACAATTATTGTGTCATATGTATATATGTGAAAAAATCTTTGAAATACTGGAAGTGTTTGTTTGCATAGCTGCAGATTTAAATATTGAAATAGTCACTTTAAGTCAGTATTCTCTGGTGAGGGTGAACCCTTTTAGTTCCACTTTGGTTGGTTAAATGGCTAATGACCTTTATGTATTCTATGAGAGACTTCTTGTGCACATAAAACAATGGCATCAGTGACTTATTAATGTTGAATGATTGTCTCATGATTTCTTCGCTGCATAATTTTTAGCAATAGCATAACCATGGTTTTCCAATTTTCAGATTGAGCTGCTGCAGTTACGTTTGCAACAAGAAAAATCTATGCGAATTACACTTGAGAGAGCAATGGGGAGGGCTTCAAGCACTTTATCTCCAGGACACAGGCATTTTGCAGCACAGGTAATGCTACCCGTGAGAAAGTAACTTCTGAGCTGTTGCTTAAAACTGATCCTTAGTAAATTACTATTCAACATGTAAAATATTTCCCAAAATTTCCCTAAACTTGATACTTTAAATTGCCTGCATCTACTTATTGATACCCTTGAGATATTTTTAAATGTTTAATATCAAATATTTATCAATCCATAGTGAGTTATGTGGAGGGCACCCTGCTTGAAAATAACTTGACAACTATTGGTTGGTTTCAGACCAAGGAATTGATTGCAGAGATCGAGTTACTTGAGGAAGAGGTTGCAAACCGTGAGCAACATGTACTCTCTCTGTACAGGAGTATTTTTGACCACTGTGTTAGTCGCCCCCCTTCTGAACAAAGCTCAGGCAAGGCTTCTCCTGCCCATACAAAGCATACATCAAGGAAACACCCGAGTATTATTTCAAGTGCATTTTGTTCATCAAAAAAGTTTCCTCTGAGACCCTTGCAAGCTCTAGTTTCCACAAATGACTCGGGGAAAAGAACCTCTAGAAGTGTTGATGCTCTGCAGTTCTGTGGAAAAGATGACACGCTATTTGACAAGACATGTTCACACCCAGTTAAGGTAGGGAATATTCGGTACTCTAATTTTCTTTTTCATTTACGTGCTTTTATTGTTCATTTTATAGCTAATTCTGGCATTAGTTTGTGAAAATTAAGGAGTTTTAGGAGTTTTGTGTCAAAGGTAGGCTTGGCTTGAATGCAGATGTTTTGTCATACTGTGATTGAGTATTCGATGATTATGAAGGAAGAATTACAGTACAAACAGTGGGAGCACACAAATCATAGTAATTTCTGTTGACTTTAAAAGTTTTAGTAGTTCTATCGATACTAGATGGCTCTTAGAAAGAAGCTTGTTGTAATTCCTGAAAATCATTTTGATTTGACTTATAAAGGACAATCGTCAGTTTCTCATGCATCATAAAATCAGTTCTTAGTATTGAGGGCTTTAACGCCATAGATGGTTGGGCATCTTCTGCAACTGCTATCTCACACTCTGCATGCCATCTAAAAGGGAAGGGCACATTTCAACTGCAGGTCATATAATGCCATGCATGTGTTTGTCCAGACTTTCTTATCCTCATTTATTTTTCAGGCTCATGAAAAGGTTCAGAGTATGGAGAAAACTTCAGTGCTGCGAAGTCTGAAAGATCATCTGTACCAATGTCCAAGCAAGTTGTCTGAGGAAATGGTCAGGTGTATGGCTGCGGTATATTGCTGGCTTCGTAGTGCAACATCTATGAATTCTGAGAAAAACCGGTCACCTTTATTGTCAAGGTCATCAACTAATGTTGTACTTCCTCGACGTGGCGTTGGAGAGGACCAGGATTTCTCTTGCACGTCCAATGTTGAAATATCTTGGATATCAACTGATAAGAGCCAATTTTCTCGTGCATCTTATGCCATTAGTAACTACAGGTTGGTTTATTATAGATACATACATAACTACATAAGTAAAGAGAGATAATTAGATAGATAGAGAGAGAGAGAGGAGGGGGAGGGGGGGGGGAGAAGGGTGAAAGAAAAGCAAAATAGAGGAATGCTATGTGTTGAGGAAATTAAGGTGCACATTGCAGCATAAATCTTGATCGAAAGTATTCCCTAGGCTCAAGCAATTTTAGAGAAACTTCTACCTTTTGCTTATGTGATACAAATCATATTCAGGTTTAATATTCCCTGTTTTTGTTAACCTACTTATGTTTCCTCTTATATGTCACCACATTCTTTAAAGCTAACATAATGTGTGCATTATTTTTTCAATTTCAGAGCTCTAGTGGAGCAACTAGAAAAAGTGACAGTGAGTCAGATGGAATATAATTCCCAAATTGCATTCTGGATCAATGTGTACAATGCCCTTGTTATGCATGTAAGCTTATATCTATTTAAAAGCTCATTGATTTTGCATGTAAGCTTTTGTCTATTTAAAAGCTCATTGATTTTGCCCTTCTCTTTTTACTATAATTAACTCTCTTCTTTGCCTTGTGCAGGCATATTTAGCATATGGAATTCCCCACAGTTCATTGAGACGATTAGCCTTGTTTCACAAGGTAGTCCTTTTACTTAACTAAACCGAAAACAATTTGTTCAGGTGTCCACTTCTTTATCTATCAAAAACAATTTGTTTAGGATCAGGCTTCCGAAAGTACATAATGTTGAAACATAGAAAGCATTTGATGACATCTTAAGAAAGTCTGTCAACCTTGTTACGAAAAAGTTTTCTCCTGGCACTGTTCTCCACACTTTGTTACTAGTAATGCTGGTGCTGGCATTTCCTGAAAGATGCTTTATATGATTTCTCCAAAGAACTGTTGGTAGCAAGCAGCAGCAATATTTGAGCTAGAAATAGGATCATATGGAGCTAAATCATAAAGATACCAAACCCTGTTCACTGTAAAGTCTTTTCACGCAATCTTCAATGATATCCAACTGTCAATTACTCTAACAAAAGGTACTCCTTTGTGAACTTTACTGAACTGGCAATATCTCCTATGATCATCTCTTGAAGGATTTGTGAATCTCACTTTGGGTGGGTTTATCTCCTTTTATTTTGCATGTCTGTATATGTTAGGAGAGAGGTTGCACCTTCAGTATTCTTTCATTTTGATTTAGTCAGTTATTAGACCATAAAACTGATAGGTTTTTCTGTATAGTGCAGGCTGCATACAACATTGGTGGCCATATCATAAGTGCAAATGCCATAGAGCAGTCAATATTTTGTTTCCGTACACCCAGAGTTGGACGGGTATTACTTTTCACAACTAAGAGTGCTAGAAATGGGTTAATATTTCGCTAACGTCCTGAAAATAGGAATAGCTTTTATTTAATTGTTTATAATAATTCTTGTAGTGGAAATCTCCTACCATAGCTTCGTTTGATGCATGGGAAAATACCAATTTCCAGATATTCACATGTTTTATCTGCTTTTGTTTAAACAACAGTGGCTAGAGACCATCCTCTCCGCTGCCTTAAGGAAAAAATCTGGTGAAGAAAGGCAATTTATCAGTTCAAAATTTGGTCTTCCACATTCCCAACCACTTGCTTGCTTTGCTCTCTGTAGTGGAGCATTTTCTGATCCTGTGGTAACTTCTACTTCTCTTTCACATGGTAATGAAGTATGACTTTCAAAGATTGTCAGACTACTTATAATTGATTCATTTCAGTGCTTAATAGAGTTTAGTTTTGACAAGCATTCAGGAATATCACAGTATTTGGGGAATGAATAAGTTGTTTTTACATCACCTGGAGATCGAATGCAACTGTATTCTGAATTATGATGAATCTACTTCTTTGTTCTTTATGGTTCTCCTGCCACCCTGCCTCCAGCCCACCCCCACGGAAAGAAAAATCAGTACATGATAGTAATCTTTTGGATTTTAAGTGCTGTCTTACTACACATGCATATTGATGCACCTTGTACTAGTTCATAAAAATTTGCTGCAGAAGTGAAGGGATTGGATCAGCTTTTGTACAGTATCTGGATGATATACCTTATGCAGATATTGAACTGCTAAATCAGTTTTTTTCCCGGGAAGGAGTAGTTGGAGTTTGAAACAGAGATATTAGGGAACTGAAATAGTCCAAATAGTGCTTCCTTCAGTATGTGTTTTCAAGTTAGAATGTCAAAGTCAACCAGAAACTTATCTAGTTACTTTTGTCTCATTAATAGATCATCTTGGTAGTTAATAACATGAGGATGTTATAGTAGTAAATTTCTAAGTCATATTATTTGATTTTTCAAGCCATCCTTTCTTCCTTGACATTGCTACCCATCTTAACCTGTTCTCTGCTCATCTTACTGTCTGTAGCTAAAAGTTTACACAGCATCAAATGTTAAAGAAGAGTTGGAAGTTGCAAAAAGAGAGTTTCTTCAAGCAAATGTAGTTGTGAAGAAGTCAAAGAAAGTATTTCTACCAAGAGTGCTGGAACGATTTGCGAAAGAAGCCTCTATCAGCTCAGATGATCTCTTGAACTGGGTTACTGAAAATGTTGACAAAAAGCTCCACAATTCAATACAGAAATGTATGGATGGTAAATCCAAGAAGAAGCCATCACAGGTTATTGACTGGTTGCCTTATAGTTCAAGGTTCAGGTATATTTTATCAAAAGACTTAACAGAGAAACCATGGTGGGTGTGAGTTTTGACTCTAGACAATCAGAGAGAATTCTCGACATCTTGTAAGTCATGGAAACGCAGCTTTTGGCTGAGTGGTGGGTATCCGATCATTACTTGTAATTCCATATCCATTTCGTTGTACATCCTAATCTTCAATCGTTTCAGTTTAACACTTCGTCGCTCAATCTTGAGTCAATAAGTAGTGACATTTTTGTTCTTGTGAGATCCTAATTGTCTTGAGACAGTAACAACCCTGGAATATTGGCGTTTAATGGTAGTATTAGTTTGACTGCAAATATCAAGCTGTCAGGTCCATAATTCCCGCTCCCTGTTGGTTTCTCAATGGTACCCTCATTCTCCTCAAACTGCTCGTTGAAATCGTTAAACCCCATTCCCATATTCTTGGACATAATCTTTGCTTCAATTGAGTAATTAACAATACCTTCCTCGTGCTTCAATTGAGTAATTAACAATACTCTCAAGCAATTTTATTCCAAATTTCCAATCCCCAACCTCATGATTTTTCTTCTTCGCCCTTTCCTTTTCCATCCTCAGTGCCCCTTCCTCGATCCTCCTCCCAAAACCTGTCGCTAAAATCCCTTCACTATCATCACTCTGTTTCTCCAAGTCATCAAGCATCACCGTACCTGTAGAAACGAAAAAGTCGAGTTCCCTCGGCTGCTTTCTGAACGAGGAGCCGCTGTCATCACCAGAGTCAGAGTCAGCGGCAAAAATGCTATAGAGGACGTGCTCCTTGTTGGCCCATTCTCCGTAGTAAATTTCGTCCTCCATTCACATCAACCAAAGAATCCTTGTGTTTGTTTTGCTTGATTAAGATTTACTGTTTCATCAGATATCCTACTACTGCTCCTGGAATTTGGGATTTGGAAATCATAATTCAACAGTAATTTTCATTCGGCACGCTCGTTAGTGAAAAGAGAAAAAAAATTAATATAATTTTTTGAAAGAGGAGAACTTGTTTTTCAAGAGAGATTAAATTATGAGTATGTTTGGACTGATTTTTTTTTTAAGTTTTTTTAACTTAATAATAGTTTTTATGAAAAATAATAATTTTTAAAATTAAGTTAAATTTATTTAATAAATTTACTTTTATATACTAAATAAGCGATTTAGTAAAACAACTTATATAAAATTATTATAAAAAATTTTAATAAATAACTTTTTATTAATCACGAATTCTTTTATTAGAAAAAAGTTAACTTTATTTTCTTATCTATTTAAAGTAAATTTTTAAAAATATAAAAAATATTTTTATATAATAGAANTTTTTCAAGAGAGATTAAATTATGAGTATGTTTGGACTGATTTTTTTTTTAAGTTTTTTTAACTTAATAATAGTTTTTATGAAAAATAATATTTTTAAATTAATTAAATTTATTTAATAAATATATTTTATATACTAAATAAGCGATTTAGTAAAACAACTTATATAATATTATAAAAAATTTTAATAAATAACTTTTTATTAATAAAAAATTCTTTTTAAATAGAAAAAAGTTAACTTTATTTTCTTATCTATTTAAAGTAAATTTTTAAAAAATATAAAAATAATTAATAATTAATAAAATTATATAAATTAATAATAAATCATAAAAAAATTTCAAAAATAATTTATAAATAACACTTAATTCATAAATCAAAGATTTTTAATTTCCATCGATCCAACAACTATTTGCTTGAAAATTCTACTTATGTAAATTCCATTTAATACTTTTTTATAAATATATGAACTCATTTCTTCATCATTATTTTTTTTCTTCTTAACTTTCAAAAATATAATTAGAATTACAGTCAAACTCCTTATTTATAGCCCACATTATCTCTTTTATTAAAAAAACACTGTTTTAAAAAACTATCTAACACGCACTAAAATTGTGCATTTTTTAAAATTAAAAAATATTATTTGTTTTTTTCTTTTTGCATATTACTTATTTGATTCGATTTTTTTTCAATTTATTTACCTTTTAAAAGTAGAAGTCTGACTAAAAAACAAAATCTAAAAAAAAAAGTTTTAGAAAAAGCTCTATAGAGAAGTTTTTTTTTTCTCTTCTTTTAAAAACACTCTAGCTTTTCATAAGAATTTTTTCTTTTATTTCAAAAATGTCCCATTTATTAAAAATAATCTTAACATTAGGTTCTCAAAAATACCTCTCAATCCATCTCCTTCTTCTTTCTTTCTCTGCAAATCATCGATCTCCAACGTAAATCACGATCTTTCTCTCCTTTACCTTTTCTTGCAAAGATTTTTTAAAAACAATAGAAAACCCAGCAACAGAATAACAAAATTTAAATTTTTTTTTGTTTTTACAAAAAAAAAAAAAAAAAAAAAAAAAAAAAAAAAAAAAAAAAAAATATTTTTTTTTTTTTTTTTTATTTTTCATTTTCTTTTTGTCGTTCTTTTTTTTTTTTGGCTTTGAAATCTCTCTTTATTTTTCAATTTAATTATCTTTTAATTTTGAGATATGCATTTGAGTTATTGTTAGAGAATCAAAGCTTCGTTTTGGGTTCCTAGTAAAAATCCTAGACCCATTAAAATTGTTGAAAAATCTTGATCGAGAGATCTCTTATTTTGGGTTTAGATCACCGTATGGTTGATGAACTAGTACGGGTAGCTCTACATCCCAATAGTCTTATGTGGTTGCTTGTATTCCAATATTTTCTTTTTTCTATTCCAAAGTGTAGGTAAATATATTGAGGTATGATATGTATCAAACTTTATTAAAGTTGGAAATGATTAAAAATATATCCAAATAAATAACTATCACTTTTCTATAAACTATTGTATTTTTGTGGATATGATTCATATTAATTTACTTATTTTTGAGTTTTGCTGGAAGTGTCTCTGAATGTCATGCAAGATTTGGAGTCATATTAGATTATTTGTGAGTGATATAGACTTGTGTGAATTTCGAGCATCTTTTGCCCTATTATACATCTTGGTTTAGTTCTATTTGGTGTAATTCATATGCGGTCCTAATGGACCATGTTGGCAAATGATCAATTTTTGGACAGTGATGACACAAGATTTATTACTTTATATGTCTTATTATAGTTTATGGTTAACTAAGAAATGCCTCCACCTAATTTTGAAATTTCAGAAAAACCAAAACATAATGTAAAGTGGGATATGATCACTATCAAAATCTTATTTCAAATTTGTACGGATGAGATTCATAAGCGTGGAAAACAAATAATTTCATTTAGAACTAAAAGATAGAAAATTGTAATAAAGGAATTTAATGCTCATGCTAATAAAAATATATCCAAAAACAATTGAAAAATAGATTAGATAGTCTAAGGAATGAATAGACTTTATGGAAACAATTGAAGGGCAAAAAAACAAGTTTGGGTTGAAACCATGAGACAGGAACCATCGAAGCTGATGTCAAATGGTGGGAACTCAAAATAAAAGAAGTATTTTAAATTTTATATGTTTCAACTACTATGCATTATTTTACATATGCACGTCGTTTGAAAGTTTTTTTCTCTTTAATGTTTGTATAGGTCAATCTAAAATATGCTAGATTTCAATATCACAAGCTGGAACATACTAATGAATTGAAATCTATATTTAATGATACATTAGCCACTAGTCAAAATATATGGACACTAGTGATGGGTATACTAATTGAAGATACTGGCAAATTTGTAAATTTAATTTCGCTACAAGATAGTGTTGAATCCGAAGCTGAAAAAATTAATTGTGATGAAAATGGCAACTTTATGGTAAACACCTAAATCAAGAAGAAACAAATGGTGCCAGAAGAAAAGGAAAAAAAAAGTGACAAAGAGTAAGATAAAAACTAGGACTGCAACAAGTTTGCAAAGAACATTGGAACAATTGTATGAAGCAATAAAAAGTCATAACGTAGCTGAAATTTGAGCGTCATTGCAAGCCACGGGACAATATAGTATTTCGAAGTGCATTCGAACATTGAAATCTCTACAAAATAATAGGAGATTGAGTGCAAATAAATTTAACTTTGCACTACAATTGATTAAAAAGAAATAAAATATATTCAATTTTATTTTTTTACCAGATTTAAGTGATAAGTTAAACTGGATTCTATATAAGCATAATCTATCGAAAAACCATGGTGGGAGTAATTGATTAGTTTAGGATTTGATTTGTTTATTTTAGATTGATGTTAAACTTTAAACTACTTTTTTTTTTTGTAGTTGTGTTACTTGTTATGTGTAATTGAATTGGTGTTTGAAAAAATTTGCTATTATCCATATTATATTTATTTGAATTGTTATTTATACTATTTGATTTTTTAAAAATAATATTTATTTTTTTACTTTATATATTTTGATTTTTATTTATGTATTTTGATTTTGTCAAAAAAATCAATACAAGTTGTAAAAAGAAGAAAATGTGCAAGGTTTTATAAACATTGATGGAAAAGCTACTAATACAATTGTATATCACGTGAAATACTTAATGACACAAGAAAACAAATTCAATTATTCTGATTGATGGAATTAAGTATGTGAAACTTTACAAACTACGAGTAAAGGTTCTAAAATGTTTAGGATGGAATCAAATTGTATTACAACTTACAGATACATTGATGAATAAAAGATGATTTCATTCATCAAAAGACATGACAGCATTGAAGGCGATCGTTATGATTTTAAAAAGTTGCAAGAGTTTTGTCCCAAGGGCAACCCCTGCAGGTTAACATTTGCACATGGTAAAAATATTGTTTTAATTTCTTAGTGAAATATGTATTTTTAAAAAAGTTGGGGTTGATTCTTCATTTCAAATTCCAGCAACATTATTGGCCAAAAGAAATGAAAAGCATTATGGCAACATGGCAACTAGATTCGGTTTTTCGAGTTTGACAGATAAAAGCAATTGCCAAGATAACTCAGCAGGCAGCAGAGAGAGACGATAGTATTAGAAATACTCCTTACAGAAACTCAGAACCTCCCTAAGTACATGGATGGTTGCATAAAACACATGCATAGCTTCCCAAATATACTCGTCTTCTTAGGACTTCAGTTTCATGTGAGTATAGAAAAATGTATTTTATGTAGTTTTACATGTAAAATTGACATTATTTTTCTCTGCCCAGTCCCAAGTCTGAATCCTGGTTTTGAAATGCTAAAATTGAATCAATGTCCCCTTCAAAATAATTTGCCAAGTACAAGTCTGTTATCTTGCCTTAAACCCGTATGTTCTAGTATCGTTTTTGGGACTTTTGTCTCAATTCATGAAGCAAGTGGGACACCCTTTTTTGCCTACTGAGCTGTGGAAATGGAACTATCATGATTCATGACCTACTTTCTTGTACTCTGGCTTCCAAATTTTCAGAGCATGCATATTTGCCTCACGTGAACCCTTCGAATTTGGTCACTTCCATTTTTTTTTTTTAAAAAAAATCAGATTTGGGAACAAAAATTGAACCCCTCATTTCCTTAGAAAAGATATATGATAGCTCAAATTGTTTTGCAACATCTCACTCTTGTTCAAAAAATTCTTTATCATTGTTTATGAATCAACCTTTGCCTATGAGATTTTTTGCTTTATATATATATATATATATGCTATAATGGATATAGATTTTCTACATTATATTCAGAAATTTCAAAATTTCTATGTTCCATGAAGTTTATAGGTACTAGAATGTAGACACATAAATACTCAGTACTAAAAATTGAATGTGTATGTGTGTTTGCGTGTTCAATAAAGTGGAGATAATATATAATAAAAATGACTTTTATTTGATAAAAGACATTATCACTATAAAAGTATGTTCGGTTCACAAGAAAAAATAAAATAAGAATGGAATAATTATTTCGTAAAAATAGAATAAGAGATAAATAATTATTATGTTGTTGGGTTCATGGAAATGAAATAGGAAAATAATTGTTATTATGAATTATTCTAATGTTTGGTTGCTAGGTATAGGTTTAGAATAATTAAAAAATATTATTTATTATAATATTTAATTTTTAAATTAAAATATTAATTTTATTGTTTTATTCTTTTTTTTTTTAATATAAAAATTTAATTATAAAAAAATTAAATTAAAATTTTAAGTTTAAAATGTTGACTTTTTATAATATATTATTAAAACTTACATTTTTTTGAAAAATTCATTTTAATTTTTTTCATTTTTAAATTTTAAATTCATTTTAATTTAATGAGAGAATGAGAGAGATAGTTGAGTAGAGAGAAAGAAATTGTAAAAAATGAATAAAATATATTTTATGTAGTATGATACTTCATCAAATTAATGAATGGCATTTTTGTCTATTAATGTTTTTACTCTATTTCTTGACCCCTAGAATAGTTAATACTAACAGAGACTTTGATATTAGCTATTCCCTCGTCTCCTTGAATAGTTACTAATTCCAATTAAATAAAGGGTTGTAAGTATAGTAGAAGAAGGGAATGGCAGGTACAAATAGTAATTAATGTTATAGACTCGTTCCTTTTTATTGGAATCCTCTTTTTGCCCCGGTAAGAAACCATAGAAACTTTAATATTGGGACCACTTTTATCTTCTCAAGAATTTATGCAGACTAGTACTAGTATTAAAGATGCATTGTACTACACATTATAGGTTACAAATTAGCTGATTTCGATACTTCGATTTAATTTAAGCGATTAAATGCAGCATTTACAATTAATATTACTCCACAAAATGCTAGCTAAATATTAAAGAGTTTAAATTCTGAAAAGCAAAGACAACCAATTACAACCTAACGAATTCCATTTAACAAATTCTATAAATTTTATCTTGCTAACAAAACGCATGATCTCATGTTGTTTTATACTATAAAAAAAGTATTATGTTAATGATGCACAAAAATCTGATTAGAATCAACTTAGTGCCCGTTTAGTTTGATTTATTTTTAGCTTATTTACTACTTAAAAGTAGAAGTTGAGGTAAACAGAATTTCGTGAAAAGCTCTTAAAAAAATAATTTTTTTTAAAAAATAAAATCTAAAAAAAAATCAAATTAGGAGCTTTTTTTTTAAAAAAAAAAAACACACCAACTTATTAAAAAATTATTTTTTTTCAAAAAAATTCTCTCTAAAAAAATACTCTCTCTCTCCCTATTGATCTGCCTCTCCTCTCTCCCTTTTTGCAAATCATTATTTTAGATTTTTTTGGTTCTTACAAAAATTAAGAAAAAAAAATCTAAAATTTAAAACTGCATTCAGGCATTATACTTTTTTTCTTTTTATTTTGTTTTTCATTTTATTTTTTATCATTTTTTTTGGACTTTGAAAACTCTCTTTATTAGTTGATATTTCTTAGTTTATTGTTTGATAGGACAATTATATGATGTTTATTTATTCTTAACTTCTTTATGATGTATATAATATTTGATGATTATGATTGAAATAATTAATCAAATAAGTCAATAGCTGTTGAGATAATTAGATGAAAATTGAGATAATATTTGTTGATTATGATTGTTAAGATAATATTGTTCATGGAGGTAAACTTTATTGGTAAGGACATCAATAGCTAAACGTGATTTTTCTAAATTATTATTCTCACTTTATACTTTTATTTTTTTTTTGTTCTTCTTTATTGTTAGGATTAAGGGTTTTAGTAGTAGATTGTTTTTTCATTTTTTTTATGATTTATTATTAATTATAAACTTTATATTATATAAATTTTTTTTATATTTTCAAAAATTTATTTTAAATAAAAAATTTAAATTGATTTTTTTAAATTTTGAACAAAAAAATTAGTTATTAATAAAAAGTTATTTATTAAATACTTTTTATGATAATTTTAATTAGATTTAGAGTTTATATAAATTATTTTGTCAAACAATTTATTTATAAAATAAAGTTTATAAAAAGTAAATTTATCAAATAATTTTAACTTAATTTTAAAATTTATTATTCTTTATAAGACTTTTATAAAAAATCAAATCAAACATGCTTTTAATGATTTGATTGACAATGATTAATTCAATTTGGTTAAGTCATTTAAATAATTAATTTAATCAAGGTCTCGATTTAATCAATTAAGTTGAGTCGGTTCGACTTTATGTTTCCTATTTCTATGGCTTGGAACGAATTTTTTGCATGTGAAGCGCTTACACGTCACTCACATGTATGATGCAACTTACTATTCAAATTGCGTCTATCTTATCAGGGTTTTCTTACATGTAAATCATTCACACACAAATTATAATTCATAACGCAAATCAACAACTTCTAACCCATGATATAAAATTTATGATTCCTTAATATTATATTTTTTAACAGTTTTATAAAATTCCTTGTTAAAATATATAAAATGAAACTAAATACATTAAAACTCCAATTATCTAAGTTTAGTTTTAAAGATCTCCTTCCATAGCTATACAGGAAAGATTTACAAGGAAACTAATTTCAACATTTTATATTTTTATTTTAAAAATAACATAACTTTCTTTAAACTAAATTTAGATTGTTATTAATGGTATCTATAAAAGTTTCGAAAGCAAATTTTTAATCTGTTTTTCCAAAAGAAGCTTATATTAACCATAAAAAAGAAATAATGAATAAATTTTTAAAATAAACTAATAAGTAAGTTGACAAATAAAAAAATAAAAAAATTGATTTGGTTAATTGATTAAATCGATTAAGAATTAAAGGAGGTTGATTTGATTAATAATATTTTTAACTGATTTAATTGATTGCGCACTCCTAAATTATATCACCATAAAAAAAATCTTTCAGGTTGATAATCTTTCCATATGAAAAATTTGATTTCAACAAACAATGTTGGAAAATTCACAGGAACGGAACTTTAGACAATGGCGGATTTATAATGTTATTGGATTATGTAGATTTTTTTATTTTTATTTGTATTCACTATTTAAATTACATCCCTAACCGGTTTTTACCTTTTACCATTTGCGAAAGCTGCTTTTGGCAACATCTGTCGTGTAGCTCTTATGACTTAATCCACAAGTATTGGACTGATTATTCTGATCCAACGGTCCACAACAATCGCATACAAAAGATACGAAAAATGTCGGACCGTAGATAAATAAACGATACGCGTATCCAAACCTGACCTAACGGTCTTTCGCCACGTGTTTCTCACTAGATATGACCTTGGATTTTTAAACTTTTAGATCAAGGGCAGTCAACCCAGCCTCGTATTCCTCGGTCGAATTTCACGGGTCACAGACCCCATCTTCACCGTCAAGTTTCACACACGGGGGATAAATCGAACCGTAAGGAACTCGTCTGTCGCAAACGAAACAAGATTACCGGTAACGTTAACATTAGTATTGTCGCTTTATCGGACGTATAAGAATAGGCTACGTGTCACATTCCGGAACATTTAGGGCCTTCCGATTTTAGCCATTTTTCGAGTTCACTGAACCCCACTTTTTCAAAATTCGATCACCATCACTCGTTTGTATCATTTTCCCATTTCCCTAGCGAGAAAAAGAACCCAAAAGCCTCTCCTAATTACACATCAGAAAAATCTCTCCTTTCTATTTCTCTCTCATCCTCTTCGTCTCTTTCTTTCGCTCGCTTTTTTTTTATTTATTTCGATTCACCGGAACCCTAACTCGATCCGCCGGAGAATTTAAGATTCCGGTGTGTCTCAGTTACCATAAACTCTTCAATTAATTTACTCTCCCTTTAGTTTAGTTTTTATTTAAACAAATTTTCTTTTATCTTTTATTTGTTTGGTTTTCTCTTTGTTCGTAGTTTGGTTCCTTCTTGTTGTTGTTGTTGTCATGGTGTGGTTAAAGTGGTGTTGTTTTGAATTGGAGTTTTGTGGTGCAGTAGATGACCGCACGATTAGGGAGGAGTTGAGATCAAACGGCCAGGGATTTCGTCACCGGATGGAGGGAGGTAGCGTCTCTAGACTTACTTGCTCTGGTAACTGTTCATATTCCTACTTGGTTTTTTAATAAACAAATTGTTTTAGGGTTTTCATTTTGGTGTTTAATTAGAGCTTGAAAACAGTTGTCTATCTTTTTGAAGTGGTGGGTTTAGTATTGTTTAGAGTTTAAATTAAATTTCTGTGGTTTTCTGCTTAAATAGATTGGAACTGAGTTCGTTTTTGCAGTTGACAAGTTTGATTGTGGCTTAGTCAATTATGTTTTATCAGTTTCATTTCTTTTAATATAATTTTTTAATAGTTAAAGTGTTTGAGCTAGATTTTTTCTAATTCAATTTGCAGTTGACTAGTTAGTGGTTGAGCTAGGGTTTGGTTGGAAGTTAGTTAGCGGTATTGATATCTGAGTGCAACTAACTGATAAGTTCTGGAAGACAGATGTATCTTTATTTCTATTTTTAAAGATTATTCTCTTGTACACTGCAGTGGAGTTTCCAAAACTCCACAATTGGTTTATACGCTGGCCACATTTCCATTTAACTAAATATGTTAACCTAATAATTTGGTGTTGAATTCCTTGTGTTAACCGCGTGGAAAGTATGTACTTGTGGTTGTGAAGTTTTAAACTCCATGATGAGTGTATAGGATAATAATCCTTATTCTTAATGCTAACATAGCAAACTACCACATGCTCTTTGTTGAAAGACTTTTCATCTTTTAACCTGATGTGATTTTTATTCAAATTGAGCTACATTTGAAATATCACATTAAGTTTGCAATAAAATTTACCAATTGACATTTTTCTGGCTTTTGTAACTCAAAAACCATGTTCATTTTTGGACAAAACTATGAGATCATGGTGCTGGCATATTCTAGGTTCAAATTAACCTCTTGATGGGGCCTAGGGAGTGAATTATGGAATTGCGTAAGTTTTCTTTCCTCATATATTTAGGTAAACTTAGCTAATTCTAGATTCGATTTTATTGATGTGATATGACATTTTAGCTGTTATATTTTGATTTTTTTTTTTTTGCATGTTTACTGCAAAGAAAAATTTAGAGACATTTTCCTTTTTATAATTGACTTGGCATGCATAAAAATCCATCAATGTAGTTTATCAGATTTTCATGCTATACTGGGAAAAGAGAAAAAAAAAAAAATTAAATATCCACCATCTATGCATTTTGCATATTAACTCATTGTCATAGTTATGATGCTGTCGGACTATACAATGTGAACAGTTTAATGTCTTTTCTAAGCTTTATCATTAATGAATTCATGTGAATTTACTGTTCTTTGAACTGTAAATTATTATTCAATCTACTGGAAGTATATAGCTTGGTAATGTGGATTGTTCTATTTGGATAAAGTTCTAAATTTATAGCTTTTCTGTGCAATTCATACTGTAGCAGGAGACTCTTAAAACTCAGAGGCCTGATCAATTTATCTGTGTATTATTTGAACTGCAATTTTACAACCCATTTTCTTCTTCTAAATTTTTTCTGTTGTAGGAATACACTCATGGATTATGATGACAATGATTTCCAAAGCCAGAATCTTCATTTAGCTGGTGAGGGAAATAATAAATTTCCTCCTGTTTTACGACCATATGCTCTCCCAAGATTTGATTTTGATGACAACCTTCATGGGCATTTAAGATTTGATAGTTTGGTTGAAACTGAAGTTTTTCTGGGCATTGAAAGTAGTGAAGATAATCAGTGGATTGAGGATTTTTCACGGGGGAGTACTGGGATTGTATTTAGTTCAAGTGCAGCAGAACCGTGTTCAATTTCTAGGCGCAATAATGTCTGGTCTGAGGCAGCCTCCTCAGAATCTGTTGAAATGCTATTAAAATCTGTAGGACAGGACGAAACTATTCCTGGTCAAATTATTAGTAAGGATTCAGATGCCTGTGATGAACTGGGCTGCATAATAAAGCAGATGGAGCCTAGTTTGAAGCACGGAGATAGTGGTCTTTCTAAAGAGGGGGATGGCTTACGGCCTGCCTTACAGGCAGGTGAGATTCCAGGGAAATTTTCTGGGCTGAAAGGTAATGTTGGAGGAGATCATCCACTGGTTGAAGATGTTTCTCAAATGCATGAAGGTGAGCCAACTGTAGATGGGGCATTCAAAGATCCTAATACCATCAGCAGAAATACTGACTTACCTGTGACTGAGAGAGATGAGTCTAAAGATTGTGAGCAAATTGTTGTTAATGAAAATCAAGTGGATGCTTTGGTTGATCAATCTGTGGATAACAGGGGACAGGAAGATAAATTTGCTTCTGATTCACAAGTTGATACTCTGATTCCCTCTTTGCAAAATACCTGCACAAGTAGTGCTTTGATAGATAGTCAAGATACCACACATTTGAAAAATGATATCATTGATGAAACTGTGGACAGTTTAGAGAGGGTTGATTCAAAGCAAGAAGTTCATATTGATGGTGGGAACTTGGACATGCAATCTAAGGATGGTGTACATGTTATTCGAAATAGCACAGCTAGTGTTGGTGAGCCTTGTGATAGGATAGTGAAAGGGAATTCTGACCACCATATGGTGGAAGCATGCAGCGAGGGCTTGGGTGTAGAAGTTCCTCTGCAAACTGGCAAATCTGAAGACATTGTCTTGTCTGGAGGAAAATTACATGACATATCACCGATGCCCTTTGTTGGTGATATGACCCTTAAGGAGCATGAAAGTCAGGTCAGCAATACTGATTCTAAAACTTGTACAAGTCTAGAGTCAAAGATGGATTCAATGATGCAGTTAACATGTGATGCTATTGAGAAGAAGGATTTGTTAGAAACTGATTGCCACCCAGATACGAAAATCTTGAGCAACAAATCTGAGAAATCTTCGTCGTCAGTGGAAGATGGTAAAGGTTCTAAGGGTGAAGGTGAACACCTTCACAATACATTGGGAGTAGAAACCATGAGAGTATGTGAAGAATATATAGTCACTGAACATAACGATGATTATAAATGTGATGAAAGTGCTTCGGCTGCTGCAAAGCAGAACACTAAATTGCCTTCTGATTATGATAATGCAGATTGTGGGGATGGTGGATCTCCACTTGTTGAAAAGGGGGTTGATTCCTCATCCTTTAGCACATGTAGCACAGAAAATGAGTTAGTTTCAAATATACAATCTGATGTTGCTGCCAGTAGCAAGTCAGGTATGTAGATTGTGAAGCATTAAGTCTGATTATTGAGCCTTTTCTTTCTTTCTTTTTGCCTTCTTTTACCCTTTCTGCATCATGTGCTAACTAGGTATCCTTGTGGTACAGTGGATTCTGTTCTTTTGCCTTCTGGTAAGGGTCTTCTTACCGGCACTGTTTTTAATCAGAAAGAGGTTCAAGTGTCAGCTTCAGAAGCAAGTTTCTCAATCATGAAGACAAATTCTGGATTGACAACCGAAAAAGGTGCACTTTGTGAGACTGGTGAACAGTTCTCTTGTAAAAAGGTTGATCAGTCCTTGGCAATGGATGCCTCTAATGCTGAGGGCCAAAGTGGAGACCTGACACTTCACAGAGTCACACTGGAGGGTGGAAAGGATATGCAACCATCTTCTGTTGTCTCTGATTCAGTGGTGAGAGAGACTGATGGAGCTGAAGCTCAAGTTATTTCTAAATGGGGTTCTTCAGAAGCTGCAGGTAACCTTTTATAATTTATAGGTTATCTTGGTTTACCTAGTAATCATCTCAACTTAAATCTGAATGTAATAGAGTAAATTCTTATTAGCAATTTCTCATATATTAATCCTGAAGGATGGGTATGCAAATTCTATTTGCTAATATTCGATAGCTGGAGAAATTATTTGAATGACTATTTTACTGTTTCCTATATCTTGTGTTTATGGTGCTTTGTCCTTGACTCTTTGCAGTTCTTTCTGAAATATTTTATTCATCTTTTTGGGTGACGGTTGGTTGGTTATGAGCTACTGTTGTTTTACTTTATGAAGCATATTTCCTTGCATTTCTGATGCTGGAAACTCCATGAGATTAATGTTGAGAAACAAAAAATTTCGCTCAGGTGCTGTATCAATTCAGCAGAATGACAAGACGCCAACGAATCCGGTGCCTTCAACTTCAAAGGAGCCCTCCCATGATCCTGACCAAAATCGTTCAGAAGACAGTGACCCCAAATTAGTTTCTGAAGAGAAGATGCATCATGTTGATGGTGAGTTTCTTTGTATCATTTTATTTTTTTCTGAAAGCCTGTCACGATGGAATCCTTCCTATACCCTCCCCACTCTCATCCCTTATATCTGTTCTTTGTTGTGTTGGTAAAAAGTTTGTTTGTTTTCTTCTTTTTTTGCCCCACCCCCCATCATTTTGCTTGTAATTTCTGTTTTATGAAGTTGTGTCCTGTTTAAGGGCAATTTATGATCTATCTACTGTTTTTAGAGATGTACAGTCCATTATTTGATTTCATGCATAGCCTCTTTTGTGGCTTTATTCACTTTTGAGACCATTTTATCAGTTTTTCCTTTTTCTCCCACATTATCTCATGTTATGATTCTGATGGGTTAATTTGATGTTGCAGGTGATCCTGCGAAGACTCATTCTAGTTCCTCTACTTCTGTGATTTCATCTGAATCTCAAACTAAGTTTCACATGATAGAAAGTGGAAGTAGTAGTGTTGATCTTGACAATCCTTCTTGCGGCTCTCCGATTGTCATTAGAACTTCTGAGCAGTCACAAAGTAAAATTGAGGAGGGTGTGAAAAGATCCGCAGATCAGAGTGCTTCAGCGTCTGGGGTCATTAATGGGGAAGCGAGCGAGGAGCAGTCTATTTCTCAGGATACAAAAGGAAATGATGCATCTCCAGGAGACAGAAGTTTCACCTTTAAGGTACCTCCATTGGCTGATATGTCTGAAAAAGAAGCTGGCAAGAATTGGCAACCCTTTTCTACCATGCAACATGACAAACTGTCCTCGGTAAAATTTAATTTTCCCAAAGTGAACTTTTGGTTATGTTAAGTGGCCCTTTTTGTGTTCTAATAACTTCCTAATGCCTATCTTTTAGCTGAAGATTTTTGAGAAGTTAAGTGGGGTGGATAATTTGACCCTATTTTTTATTATTTCATTCTGGTTATGCTCTATCTCTCTTGCACTTGCTCTCTCACTCTTTGTGTTGATAACACAATAAGGTCGTGGAGGGAACTCCGTCAACCTCTGGCTCAAGCAAAGTGGCTGCCAAGACTGCTCAGGATGCAAGTCATGCAAATCCTCAGGCATCTGAGAGGGAGAAAGTGCGTGTTGGCTCCAGAGGGACTTCTGAGCGTAAAACAAGGCGAACAGGTGGTAAGAACACAGGAAAGGACGCTGCAAAAAAGGGAATTGCTGCAAAAGAAACAACTCCTGCTAGACAATCAGAAAGAAGTGATAGATCAAGTAATGCATCACTCAGTTCAGCTGGAATTGGCCAGCTCATTCAATCCAATGAGATGCAGCACTATGGGCACATTGAAGGTGGTAACATGAAACCATTTGGTCTTTTTTCTTCTTCAGTATCTAGTCTGCCAGACTTGAACACCTCAGCTTCTTCATCTGCAGTTTTTCATCAGCCTTTTACAGATTTGCAACAAGTTCAATTACGTGCTCAGATCTTTGTATATGGAGCTCTGATGTAAGTCTTGTAACACTTGTACATATTGGTATACATTTGTATTCCTGTGACGTGTTGGCATAATATTGAGTTCCTTCGGAGCATGTATTGAGATTTTTGTAGATGTGCTTACTAATCATTGTCAAGCGTAGTTGTCTCTGGTATTTGCATTTTCCATTAGGACTGTTGATCATTTGAGCATGTCTAATTGTTTTGAACAATGTTGCTGCAGTCAAGGAACAGCACCTGATGAGGCCTATATGATATCGGCATTTGGGGGACCTGGTTAGGTTTTCTTATCCCTAACTATGTCATCTTGGGACATTTTATACATATAGTCTCTATTTTGTATTGTTTGCAGATGGTGGAAGGTCCATATGGGAGAATGCCTGGCGAGCATGTATAGAGAGGGTACATGGTCAAAAATCTCATCTTGTTAGCCCTGAAACCCCATTGCAGTCACGTATAGGTATGCCTCTTTATTTTAAGTTGTTGAATCTTCTGATTCTGATGTCTCTTAACTTTGTGCCTTGGTTGAGATGCTCAGGTGCTAAACCTTCTGATCAAGCAATCAAACTGAATGCAGTTCAGGGTAAGGTTACATCCTCACCTGCCAGTCGATCCACCAGCAAGGGTACTCCAACAACAATTGTAAACCCAATGATACCCCTGTCATCACCACTGTGGAGTATTCCTACCCCTTCTGGTGATCCCCTTCAACCTAGTGGCATTCCAAGAGGTGCAGTTATGGATTATCAGCAGGCACTTTCTCCATTGCATCCTCCACCCATGAGGAATTTTGTTGGACCTAATGCTTCTTGGATGTCCCAATCCCCTTTCCGTGGCCCGTGGGTTCCACAGACTTCTGCATTTGATGGCAATGCCCGTTTTCCTGTGCTTCCCATCACAGAAACAGCTAATTTGACTCCTGTAAGAGAAGCATCTGTGCCTTCTTCTGGCATGAAGCCGGTTTCCCCGGTTCCCATGGTTCAGAGTGGGAGTCCTGCTAATGTTTTTGCCGGGACTCCCCTGCTTGACTCAAAAAAGACAACAGTAACAGCTGGTCAACATTCTGCTGATCCAAAGCCTAGAAAAAGAAAAAAGTCAACCGCTTCTGAGGACCCTGGGCAGATTATGCTGCATTCTCAAAAAGAGTCGCTTTTGGCTACTGCTGCGACTGGTCATGCCTCTACACCTGCTGCCGTTTCAACCCCTGCTACCATTGTTTCCAAGTCCTCCACTGACAAATTCATTACGTCTGTCTCTGCTGATCATCTTAAGAAGGGCGACCAAGATTTAGATCAGAGGGCTACTATATCTGAAGAGACCCTTAGTAAACTCAAGGAATCTCAGAAGCAGGCAGAGGATGCTGCTGCTTTTGCTGCTGCTGCTGTTAGTCACAATCAAGAAATATGGAATAAGTTGGACCAGCACCAAAATTCTGGGTTGGCACCAGATGTTGAAACTAAATTGACTTCTGCAGCTGTTGCAATAGCAGCAGCTGCGGCTGTTGCAAAGGCTGCAGCTGCGGCTGCCAATGTTGCCTCAAATGCTGCCTTGCAAGCAAAATTGATGGCAGATGAAGCATTGGTCTCGAGTGGCTATAGAAATTCTATTCCAACTGATGCTATCTCTTCTTCTGATAGTGTGAAGAAGCTGGGGAACGCTACTCCTGCATCCATCTTGAGGGGTGAAGATGCTACTATTAGTTCGAACTCTGTTATTGTTGCCGCAAGGGAGGCTGCAAGAAGGAGGGTAGAAGCTGCTTCAGCTGCCTCAAAGCGAGCTGAAAACATGGATGCCATTGTTAAAGCTGCTGAGCTGGCAGCTGAAGCTGTTTCACAGGCTGGCAAGATTGTTGCTATGGGTGAGCCTTTCTCATTGACTGAATTGGTCAGAGCTGGTCCTGAGGCATACTGGAAAGTGCCCCAAGTGTCTCCTGAGCCAGATGGTGCTAGAGAACACAGAGGCAAAAGTGGTAGTGTGGAAGCTCCTGGTTCATCTGCCTGGCATCTAAAAGAGGTTCCATTGGACCAAAGGGAAAAGCAAAGTGCCAACCATGGAATGTCACCCACTCTTAGAGAGATAGCCAGAGAGTCTCTGGAGGATCGTTCTAGGTTGACAGGTGGCATTTTGGGTTCTCCGTCTGCAGCAAGTGGAAAGGACAAAAAGGGACAAAAGGGCCGCAAAGCTTCAGATATCGCCAAAACTAAGGGAGTCACTTCTGAATCTGAGATTGGGTTTGGATCACCTTCCATGACCACTCCGACCGAACATGAAAAAGCGGGGGAAGTTTCAAAGGATAACTATTTAAGGGAGGGTTCCCATGTTGAGGTTTGTGATTTTTACTTGAAATATAAGTTGAGATGTGTGATCTTTGGTTGAAACATATAAATTTTCTAAGTTCTAACGTGTATGTGTGCACTTGCATTTCATGGAAATATGTTGATATAGTGGTCAGTTTGAGAACTCTTGCTTTAAGTTCTAATGTGTATGTGTGCACTTGCATTTCACTGAAATATGTTGATATAGTGGTCAGTTTGAGAACTTTTGCCTGCATTTTTCTTAGTTACTGTAGGAACTGTTGCAGTTGGACATGTTTTATTGATCTTCTATATGTATGTATGATTTTTTACAATTTTACCATTTCCTCTTTGTAGGTATTGAGAGATGGAGGTGGCTTGAAAATAGCATGGTTCCTGGCTGATATACTGAATTTGAAAGATGGCAAAGCTTATGTCTGTTACAATGAACTTCGGTCAGAGGAAGGTGAGCTATTACACCTATTGTAGCTTATGCTTTGGTTGAATTAACTGAATGTTGATAGCTAATAAAACAGATCTGTTGGAGAATCCTTTCCCTTCATTTTTATATAACTCCTCATTGATGTCGATGCGATTTCACTTTTTCTTTGGGGATTATTGCATGATCATCTCTATGCCAAATCAGGATTTTGCTTGTATAATGTGTTCCCCTGTTGTGGAGAGGTAGAAAATATGATTAAATGCACCCGAATGGGGGTCTTTCCCTTTCCTAATGTTCTTGTCTAAGTACTTTGTGCTGTTGGTTTCTTATGCGAATACATTTTCTTGGTAGAGAAAATAAGCCTGATGCACGTGCATTGATGATTGTTTTCTTAACAAACCTGTTTTGCCTGCTTATCTTACAGATGGTGATAGGCTAAAGGAATGGGTGGAACTTGAAGGTGAAGGAGACAGGGCACCCAGGATACGCACTGCTCGTCCTATTACGGCCATGCCATTTGAAGGAACGAGGAAGAGACGCAGGGCAGCCATGGGGGACTATAATTGGTCTGTTGGAGATAGAGTTGATACATGGATGCAAGATAGGTATGCATGCATTCTTTTCTACATATTTTCTTGCTATGTATTTCTTTCAGTGCAATGGACAGCAATTGTACTGTTGAAGAGGCATTAAAAAATCTACATGAGAAAGTAGTGTGGGATAATTTGTTAATATTTTTTAGCCAAACTAGCAACATCAGTGATTTGTCATATTGCCCAAAAAGTACTGCAGGATGAATCTGGATGCATATTTTAAACTCTTCACTAGCTGTAGCAGGATGAATCTGTATGCATATTTTAAACTCTCACTGGCTGTACCAGAATGAATCTGTATGCATACTTTAAACTCTCGCTAGCTGTAGCAGGATGAATCTGTATGCGTATTTTAAACTCGCACTAGCTGTAGCAGAAACGAAAGTGAATCTAAATCACTCTACTCCAGCTAGTTTCTTCACTTAGCACTTAGCAGTACTTCATAATTACTACTATGTAAATTCTGCTCACTATCTCTGAACTTATGTTCGTTTGTTTGTCTTTCAGCTGGTGGGAGGGAGTTGTCACTGAGAAGGGCAAGAAAGATGAAACTTCTTTTACTATCCATTTTCCTGGTATGTATAACTAAGTACAACATTCTATTTACAATCATGACTTTTTTGTGCTCACTAGTAAAGTGTAAGCAGCTTGTGCTTTGAGGATAAAGCTTCTTTTTTATTGTTCTTATTGCAGCTCGAGGAGAAACATCTGTTGTCAAAGCATGGCTTCTTCGTCCTTCGCTGATGTGGAAGAATGGTAGTTGGGTTGAATGGTCCAGTTCTGGGGATAATAATGTCTCTTCCCATGAGGTGATATGTTAACTTATACTTGTGGTTGATGTTTCTCTGATAATACTTTAATTGCTTCTGTGTACTAAGTCATTGATCTGTTCTTCAGGGTGATACCCCACAGGAAAAGCGGTTAAGGGTAGGCAGTCCTACAGTTGAGGCCAAAGGGAAAGATAAGCTTTCAAAAGGTGTTGACATTAAGGAATCTGGGAAACCTGATGACACAAGATTGCTGGATTTTTCTGCAAGTGAAAGAATATTTAATATTGGTAAAAGCACCAGAGATGAGAGTAAGCCTGATTCACTTAGAATGATACGAACAGGTTTACAGAAGGAAGGATCAAGAGTGATTTTTGGTGTTCCTAAGCCAGGAAAGAAGAGAAAGTTTATGGAAGTAAGCAAACATTATGTTGCTGATCAAAGCAGCAAGACTCATGAAACAAGTGATTCAGCAAAGATTACGAAATATTTGATGCCTCAAAGATCTGGACCACGTGGAACCAAAAATAAAATTGAACTAAAGGAAAAACGAATGGCTGTATCCAAGCCTAAGGTTCTCAAGTCCGGAAAACCTCCTAGTGTTTCTAGTAGAACTATTCCCCAGAAGGACAACTTATCAAACACCATGGTTTCTGAACCTGATGATGCTGTGGCCTCAGACGTGTCAAAATTCAAAGATTCTGTAAGCCATGCTGAGAATATATCAGGAAAGCATAATGTGATGGAGTTTAGATCATTTTCAAGTTCTGATGGAGCAGCAGAGGGCCCAGTCTTATTTTCTTCTGTGGCTCTCTCATCAGATGCACCCTCCAAGAAAACTTCCACATCAAATGCTAAATTCGAACGGATAAATAAGGGGAAACTTGCGGCAGCTGCCGGGAAGTTGGGTAAAATCGAGGAGGAAAAAGTCTTCAATGACAATTCAACAAAAACAATCTCTGAAGTTGTTGAACCTCGTAGATCTAATCGCAGGATTCAGCCAACTTCAAGAGTAAGTAAATAGATATTGTCATTTCTCATTTGATAGGTTGAGATCATTGATGCATTTAACATTTTAGTGTCAAAATTTCTAGTTTATGGAATCAATTCTTATGCTAATTATGTTACTTTATTTGTGGAAAATTAAATGAAAAATTCTTCGCATGTACATCTTGTGCCCTTGTGAACTTTGAGTTATGCTTTGCGAAGTATTTTTCATGCAAAAGAAGGGGGTGACATGTTAAGTGTAAATTCCTGGTTTCAGTAGGGAACAAGTAGGGATGTAGGGGTTATACGTGGCAAAAATATAAATTTGTCAGTAGTGGGTTTTTTTAAACTCTGGTGCTAGGGTATGTTACTTTGGTAGTTTCAAACTATGTAGAATATTGTGTTGAATGACAATGGGAACTTAAAAGTGTTAACTCATGCTGTTTTTGCTTCTTAGGAGATATTTGTGCTTGGTGCCTACTGTATTTTAGTAGGATATGCCACTTCCCTCTATGGTTTCACTTTTTTTCTGCACCATCAAGCTTTGCCCTGTCTGTCCACCTCTCTCTCTCTTACATTATCTAGCTTTATTTGTTTTGTTTGAGTAAGGTGATGATGGTGATGTATATTATCAAAAAGGAGCAAACTTGTTACTGTCACTAACCACATGTATTTTTATGTATTCATATTCATAGATATGTCTGTGTTTGTGCCCCTTGTATTTTTGTCCCAATCTGCTTATGGATCCTTGTTTTATTGCCCGCAGCTACTGGAAGGTCTACAAAGCTCGTTGATCATTTCAAAAATTCCTTCTGTTTCACATGACAAAAGTCACAAAAGTCAAAGCAGGAGTACTAGAGGTGAACCATAAATTTCTTTATTTTCTCGTTTGGTATACTGAAGTGATGTTGCTGCTGCCCTTGAGCCTTGTTTGTTGCCAAAACGTGCACACTAATGCATGCAATGATAACAGGAAATAACCATGGTTGAGAGGGAGTTCATTTGCAACTACCAACTACCGAATCCAGTCATGAAAGAAAATTCAAGAGATTATTGGATGACCAACATACACCAGTGTAGCTTGTGTAAATTATGATAGAGGAGAAAATTAGGAATGAAAATTGCTTCTTTTGGCTTTTGAGATGTAGTATTAGATATATTAATATATACTGATTTTTAGTTTCTTTACAATTATAATCTGATCTCTTTAGGCCATCCCCTTCCTAGCTTGTATATGGAACATCTCCATGTAGTTTGGCTTTGATATTTGCAGAGCTGCGTTGCAAGTGATCAACCATATATATTTTGTTGCTTCAACTGCACTTTTAACTCTTAAGCTCCAAATTGGTGGGGGTTTCTGGTTTTGTGTAGGCTCCAAAAGGGTGCAAAATAAATGAGAGAATTTTAACGATTTTGAAAACTTAAAATGAGTCCAAGTGTGGTAGCAGCCGTCATAACGATTTTGAATAGAGAGAGCCTATTTGGTCTAGATTCTGGTGTATGACTGCCCTGCTCAGCTAAGCATTCTCATCTAGAAATAATGGGCCTTTTGTAACATAGCGCAGCAAGGGCCCAGAATGATTTTGAATAATTGATCATTGACACTTGGATTAAATATAGTCCACCAAACACAGGAAACTCCAGTATCTTACTTCATAACTACATGCCCTATTTACCTAACAAATATATATATATGAACAATTGCTGTTTCTTAAACTTCCCTTTCCCTGTACAAAGATTCAATCCTTTCATGGATCCAACCAGAGAAACTGAGAAGAAACCAGAAGCTATATCTGACCCTGCTTTGGCTCAAATGGCATGTGCTGTTAACTTTTCTGCCGGCATAATAAAGAAGGCATTGAAGTTGCATAGGCAAGAGGCATCAATATGTTAGATCATTATCAATCAATAGAAAAGGCATGTTCTGGTCATGAAATCAGCCTGCAGCATCTTCGTCCTTGTATCCTAAAGATACTGGCTCTTCTTTCCTCAATCCTTGATATCCTCTGACTTGTTCTGACTGAGGATCTCCACTCCTGCTGTCTACAACATCATTCAGTGGCTTCTCACAGACACAAGAATATGGATATTCATGAAATTCTCCACGTCCTGGTCTCATCTCATCTGGCTCTCCCATGAATCCTCTCTGAGCCGCCTTCACCTTTCTGGCAAAGGTATCCCAATCCATCTGATCCCTTTCCATGAACAAAGCACTGAGCCTCTTGGCATTTGGCCTTATAGTCCTCTTGTGCCCCATGTACCTCCTTTTGATCCCAACATGCAATCAAGCAGAATTAAAGAAAAACAACTTCATACTAAATATGCATAAATACCAAGTAATTTAAAATGCAAAGAAGTAGAAAAAATTACACACATAAGGAGCCTATGCAAAGCAGTTCGATACCAAACCTTCAACTGAAGATATTTGTAAAGACTTCATCCATTATCTATTCTCAGAGTAAGAAAGATATCCTATCATTTGACATCTAAGCTAACACACAGGCCCACCAAAGAGATAAATATCAGCCATCAAAATCCCCACAGGCAAATTACAAAGGATCAGGTTAAGAGCATTATTATTCTTTATCGTTGTGATGCCTTTGGTGCCTGGTCCAAATCTTCATTAAATTAATTGAACCATTAATTTCTGGATTACTTTAAAAGTTGGCATATACATGCAAGACACGGCACTGTAACAGAAATAAGCAGGAGAGAAGAAATAACTAGATTTCTCACCTTCGACCAGCAAGAATCTTGGCCATATTTCCATTATTATTGGTGACAAAAACATCACTTTCGTCAGAAACAATGAAGTCAATGGCAGCAAGGCGAGAAGAGAACGGAAGAAAAGGTTTCAGCTCTTCATTAGCAAGCATCTCCTTCGTATAGAAGTTTGGAAAGAGCTCTCTTAGAGGGCGCAGAGTTTCTTCTCCACCATATATTTCTCCAGATGCAACATAAAGGTGTGTGTCATTTGAAAAACCAAGTGCCCGCAGCATCAATCCGACTTCATGAGGAGTGAGTGGACATTTACCTCGCCTTCTCTCACCATCAGCACTTAAATCCTGCATGAATACGATGATGAGTGCAATTTTACAAGATAAATGCAGAATGCAGAAGAAAGAATCATTAGTACTCGTTCTAAAAAGTATCTTATGGTATATATTACAGAAATATCTAGTTCAGAATTCATAAAATGTGGCAACTCACAGGTAATGTTGCCCATCGTTTTCGTATCTCTCCAAGCTCATATCTCTCCTTGTCTCCTCCACCATAGTAACAACCAGAAAATGCTAGCATATCAGGTTCAAATCTGCCATTAATAGAATTGGACACATATAAGGAAAACATGTATCGTCAGATTTTAAGCATACTTAAAAATGTTTGTCTATACATGTCCATATACATATGAGCCAATGTGTTGTCATCAAATACACATGCACTCAGATGTTGAAGTGCTGCAGGAATCATTGATGCAGAAATTAGTTGCTGGATACAGAGTCAAAGATAACAGCTCAATGTATATATATAATCACAGAAATTGAGATGAATCTCCAAAATTTTGAGGAGTATGCACTAAAGTGAAAGGTAGTCTATACTGTCACTAGCTTATCTGGTTTAAAGTCTTAAAGATCACCACCTGAAAGTGAAGGGATTTCAAAATAAGTTTAATCGTGCAAATTCCAAAGTATGCTGTGTTATGTTGCAGATCTGTCCCCAAGGATAACTGACAAAATCCAATTTCAGGAGGCACATCTTAACAGGTTCAGTGTCAATGTTGCTTTTGATATGCACAATACTTTTAAAAATTAATCAGTCAACTTCTACCTCTGTAGTATTCACTACAAACCTCAAGTGGACAGCAATAAAACTTTTTGCCATGTCTCGCATTCTCATGACAAGCTTCTGTCCAAGCTCTTGAATAGGTTTTGTAAATCTTAAAGCATGAAAATTAGCCCGGCAACGCAACTTTTGTAGCTCTTCATCGATGTTGTTGGCCAGTCTGTAATCAAACTTTGTCAGTTGCAGGACCTACAAAATTTTCAGAGAGTTAACTGCTGCAATCCCACATGAAAGCCATAATATCCTGGAAACTGTAATCAGAATATTTTACTAACATGTTTGGATTTGAGAGATGCAGAGAAGAAAAAAGGACAAGAAATGTTAAAACTCTCTTCTTTGAACCACCAAACAAGGGGAGAGAGAGAGAAGAAATCGTCACTCGCAATTGCTCCCCTAAGCTACTAATCAGAGTCTTCACAAGTGGAGAAATAAAACGTAGATGAAAACTACTATAACTGTGGCATTCGAATGTCCCTTTTATACTTCTTTCCAGCCCAGACAACTAAAAGAATTTGAAGTTCACTTTATTAACTTCTATCATCTCTCTGCTCGTTTATTTCTCTCTTATCAACCCACAGATACTGTAAGTCTTGATAATTTGTGGAATTAGATGCATTTAATTCATAATTGAGGGATTCAACAAGAAACAGAAAGTTCAATTGTTGAAATTATTAGTAAAATCAACATAAATAGCATTAGAGATAGAGTATAAGAAAGTGGTCTTACACGTCTTCTTGACAGTATTGGCAGCACTTGGTCTATATAATATTCTGGAGGGGATTTCCTCGGGACACGCATAGTGTACGGAGGTTTTTCCATTGATCGCATGACTTTATCAGGAACTCTTTTGACAATAGTTACATCTTTTGCAAGGTAAGAAATGAACCAGTTGACATCAAAAATGTTGACGAAGTCACTGCATGTCAGAAGAAAAATACACTTAAGAAGATAACATTTGTAGCTTGAAATGTAAATCCAGTAAAGCAGAATAGGATGATATAAATTAGGCAGAACTTGTAATAAGTTGATTCAACTTACCTACCATCCTTCCAGTAGGAGTTATGATCCAACTCAGGTACCACTAGGGTTGCATTTAGAATTCGTGCAACCACTACAGCATCTGATATCTGGTTGCCAGAAGAAAATTTTTAATTCTAAGCAATTAGCACACCCATGGTAGGTGAAGATAATAAATTAAGTAAAAACACTAAATCAGAGAGGCTCACAAACTCAATTTATTCAAATCAACTAAAGTAAAGCTTATTGGTTCAATATACATAATGCAGGAGCAACAGTACTCTGTACACACTCATAGACAAGTTACATTTGTAATTGATGCAATTACAAGATCTTCCATTAGGATGTTTAGCTAAGAATATAGCATACTGTATAAAATATTCTACTTACTCCTGTTCTTTGCTGATTCAGTCCTCCACTTGCTGCAATAAGCAAATAACCATTTGATGATCGCCCACGTACAGCATCTAGATATCAAATTATCCACGAAAATGAACAATCAGTGAACTTATGTGATTGCTTTGCTGAAACTTAAATGAAACAGTGTCGTTATGGATTCTTTTCTAAGAACTAAAAACAGATGATAAAGGACATCAGGTAATTAGAACCATTTTACTGAAAACTTATGTTAAAAAGAAAAAAAAAAGCATCAGCAAATTGCTTCAAAATGAGTTAATTCCATCCGATTCCACTCCTGGGAGAAATGATCAACAATATAGTTTCACTCTTCAAAGTTAAACACCCATGTATTGGCCGATACATAATAAACATAGGCAAATTCAAACCTCCAAATCTATTTAAGCAAAACAACCAGTCAAGAAATAGCTAAACAATTGCAGTAACCAATTAATTATATGATGGTATTATGGACACATCCATTTCAACATTACCAACTACTAATAGAAATACTTGTACCACAGATTTGCATTTACAAGTCTAGACATCCAAAAAAGATCACAGAGCTACAGAATAATACAATGTACCTTTGCTAAACCGCAGAACCAAACAATTTGCCATCAACAGAATCTAAAGCTACATCCATCATCTAAAAGCACAAACTTATAGAGATGCAGATAATTTGGAACTTCCAACAGGACAAATGAGAACTCTACATATCAAGTAAACCAACATAAGCATCTAAAGCAACGGAACTTTGCACCACTCAACGCTATGTTATCAATTAAAAAATGCCAAATGAGAAGAGAATTATGGATAAAACTGACATACTTGAGCAAGGTAACAACTCCTGTTAGGGTTGAAATTTCCTTATTAATCCAGTTTTGTGCAAAGAACACTTAAATTTCCATAAATAAACCGAATGCATTATAAAAAATAAATAAATAAATAAAACGTACGAGGAAAATTACGACTTTTTTTGCTGCATCCGTAGAAGTATTTTGCATATTGAGATTTCCATATATCAATTGGTCCTTTATTACTTCCATCCTACAGCATTTGCATCAAAATCAGCAAAACAAAAATTAAAAAAAAAATCAACATTTTAAAAACAAAATTTAGAGTTTTTTCTTTAATTTTACCAATTTGAAATAGAGACTTCGTTTCACAAGTCGTTGAGAGTACCACTCTAGATCAGACGCCACGTGTCCAGTGAAGAGCGAAATCATGCCTAAGCAGAAGAGCATCAAGCCACAGACGAGCGACCATGAGATCGGCTTCCTCTGCTGCGCCGCAGAGGATCGCCACCTCCAACACACATGCTTGTTGCTTAAACTGCCATTCGGATGCTGTAACAGCGCCAGGTTCGCCGATATCACGCTAAACCTCCACGACTTAGCTACGCCCATCACGGACTCAACAACAAGAGAAACAACGACTCCGCCCTAAACTCCATCACTTATTCACGCCAAATGCCGTCCCCCGCTCTCTCCAACGTCCACGCTATCATCAATGAGTAAAGAAGACTGAGAAGCGAAAGTGACGGAAGGGGTACGACTGTAAATACCGCGAATGCGGGAGGTGAAGATTGAAGAATAATTAGGGTTTGTCTGCTTTGTTTCTTGCGATCGACACTCTCAACGTTTTTCGAAACGGGGCAGATTTTGCAGGTTTTCGTTAACACAGAAAAGAAGAGCGAAGAGAGAATGAGGTAAAGAGAGGGAGAGAGAGAGAGAGAGAGAGAATGTGAAGCTTTTAATTTAAATATTTTTAATTTTATTATTTATAAATGTAAACTTGAAAGAAAATGAAGAATAGTTGCGAAGGGAAGAGAGAGGAAGATGCTTCGCTTTACTCCGGCTTTTAGGGAAGTGAAGACTACTGTTTTTATCTCCCAATTAGAGTATGTCTATGGAGATTTAGGTTAAGACAAGGGCCAATTTGGTAATAACCAATAAATAATGAATTAGTCGATCTTATTAGTTGAGCAGTCGATGATTAGTGACTACTGTGATTTGGGAATAAGAATTTAATTTGAATTAAATAAACTACTTTAGGATCTAAGAAAGCATGGTTTAATATTTGATTAAGTACGTGCCCGAAATTTAAATAAGCATTTATCTGTTTATCAAAATTAAAGAAAAAAAACAAGAAAGCATATGCCCGAAGGTCAGTTTACTTTTTCTCCTTTTTTATTACATGTTATCTTGTTGTATACCTGTGACAACTCCTAATTTGGTTTATGTATTACATAAATAAATAAGATAAAATACAAAAAAAAAATTTAATATCTTGTTGTTTAATTTTTTTTTTTCCAAAATTTTTTTCTTTTATAGTTTCACTGACAAAACCCAACATGGTGCGTGCTTAAGTATGTGATTGAATTTTGTCCAATGAAAGAAAAATCTCTGCTTTGATTTGCTACATGTAACTTTCACAAATATTCCTAAACCTAAGCTAGATGACAAGTCACGAAATAATATGAACCTAGATAACCAAAATAGGGGGGTCATTTTCAGTGCCAACAATAACCACAGACCCTTTATCACAGGCCATAAGGCACAGTCCCTCCTTTTTCATTTCACAACGTTATGGCAAAAGGATTAATGGCCATGCTTATATAGTAAAATTGCATAATCACCCTTGTATTTGGTAATAAAACTCTCCCAGTAATATCAAAAAAAAACTTTGTATTTGGTAATAAGTATTCAAGTATTTGGTTTAATAATTAGTCTATGATCCTCTACAGTTCTATTTAAAGAACAAATTTCAAACTCTTTTCTTCAAAAAAAAAAATCTTATATTTAACAATAAGAATTAGAGAGAAGAGAACCAATCCTAGGGAGGAAGATGAAGTATGGAACCCACATTTTGAATTGCAGTACAAAACTACAAATCCTCCCCAGTCTTATTCCATCTACTATGACTCTTTTTCAAGTCAATTTAGGGTTTTTTTATTTATTTATTTACTTCCATTTTTCCCTTTAGATACCTTGGCCTGTTGCTATCACCACCATCAAATGTGCTCTTGAATTAGCTAAAGAAGTCTGATAAGGGTGGTCCTAGATTTTTCTACTTTTGTTTGCGGGTTGGGTACCACAAAATTCAATCCATGATCAGAAGAACCTGTGGAAACATATAAATATGCATTGTTGCTTCAAGTAGATCTAAGGCTGTTGTTTGTACAGCAAGAGAAGGGGAGCTCAGAACTGAGCAGCCATGGCCCCTCTCTTATTAACACTTTCAACCGCATTCAATCGAAGTTTATCCCTAAGCTGTTCTGACACTGGTGACAGACCCAATAATTCAACCCTCCTTCAATTGAACCAACTTTCTACCAAATGTTTTTTCTTTATGCACATGTATAGGCATAGCTCTTTATCTACAATGTCTAGAAATTTCCTAAACAAAAAAGACAAAACGAAATAAATTTATCTAAATCATGAACAGTTATCTTAGTTGAACCAATCAATCAAAACTTAGTGATTTAATAACACCAAAAAAGTGAAAAGTAATATTAAAATATAAAAATAAAATTACGTGTTAGATTTCAAATTTAAAGCTATGAAAGTAATGAAATAAGGTTTATCTTAATTGCAATAACTTAAGTTAAAAGTCAAGTAATTTTACTAGAGGAAAATCCTATGCCGCCTTGTCAATTGAAGTTTTAAATTTAAATCTCCTTAAAAACAAAAAAAGTTAGCAAAATCTTTTTGAATTAATCTTTTTATTAAAATAAGGAAAAAGAAAATGTCGTTGCTGAAAGAATTTTGGGTTGTGAGAAAAAGAGGGACCCACGTCAATTGATAACATCCCATTTAAGAAATAGGTTGTCTCGGCAAAGATATGGCCTGTTTGATAATCATGAGATTAAAACCACATTTTATCATCAACGAATGTTAGTTGCTGTCTTTGTCCACCAAAAGTGAAAATATCAACGTAATTTGAGGTGCACGTGAGGAAAGTTTTTTTTTTTTTCTCTATTTTTTTCTTTCAATTTCAAGATATTTTTCCATTCAACCTGAAACTTTAGCAGGTAAAGCAAGTGGACTTCTGTCTCCATCCGTTTGATCTATCTCCAGCCATCGTTGTCCTTGTGATCTTTTCATTTACTTCTTGGACCTTTTAACCTTCCCAAATCCTTTACAAATTGTCTCCAACATACTCTTTTTACAGTATTTTTCACTATTTTAAAAATAAAATATTATCTGTTGAAAGCACCAATTCCTTTCATTTCCATCCTGAATTTTAAAGTTTCAAAAAATAAAATGAATTTTAGTGGGGTTGAATGCGAGAATGATTCCATTTGATTCTTATCTTTCTTTCTATGGTGGAAACTTAAAACCGCTCTTAAAGTAAGAGCTCTTGTGCCTTGAATTAGGGGGAAAGTTTGTCCAATGTCAACCACATTGGTAGACAAATCATGCATGCAAATGCTCCCCCTCACTATCATATCATATAGTATTAGGAAGAGAAACTAAAAGAATTAAGTACAATGATACAGGCACGTGATCTTATCGGATCGGTGGCCTTTCAAAGAATTAATTGCATATCAGGATCAACTCTTACCAACATGCAAACATTTATTTATTTTTCCTTTATATGGAAAACTAGCAAATCCAAGCCTTTTATTTTTAAGTACTAACATCCCGAAGACACTCAACCAAAGACCGAAGCAACATTATAATAGAGTTGACCACAATAAATTATAGTATAAGTGATAAAAAAATGTTCTTTTTTTTAAATGAGTCTTATGCATAACGTGTTTTTAATAATAGATCTCCTCATTATTTTAACTGTTTTTAATCAAGATAATTAAAATTTAGATAAAATTACCCTTAATGAAGTCGACCCATTTATTTGGCTTCGTGTTTCAGCTCAAAACCTATTAACAAGTCAAGTATGTTTAGATTTGTGCCTCAAACTGATTCATATTTTTTGAGCTTTCCTCACCAGACTATTTATCTCTGGAATATTCTTTACCAGAAAGAAAAACGTTTAACTATTTTGAGCATTTTGTAATAGTTTTTGATACACGAAGAAAATCTGTTAGCGTTTTGAGCATTTTTAAGCATTTTACAATGATTTTTTATGTATAAAGAAAAACTTTTGAACATTTTGAGCATTCATATTCGTTAATTATGTTGTTAAATGGAATATGATATATTGTTTGAAGTTGTTGATCTTGTTAAATGGAATTCAATAATTTTGGTGATTTTTAAAAATTACGTGACTAGCTTTAAGGCATTACGTGACTGACTTTGGATATTACGTGACTGACTTTGGGTATTACGTGACTAATTTTTAATAAGGCATTGCATGATTAGTTTCTGATAAGGCATTGCGTGACTGACTTTGAACATTACGAGACTAATTTTTGATAAGGCATTACGTGACTAGTTTCTGATAAAGCATTGTGTGATTAGTTGATAGGCATTGCGTAACTAATTTCTAATAAGGCATTGCGTGACTTAAGTATTGCTTAAAAATCAGTCACGTAATACCTAAAACCAATCACGTAATACTTAAAAACTAATCACACAGTGATTAAGTCACGCAATACCTCAAAATCAGTAAACTCAATTTTGGATTTTATGAATAAATCAATAAACTCAAGAACTTAAAACACATACTTTTTTTTTGCTAAGCCACGAAATTGTGCATTTCATAAAAGATAGGTTACAAAACTCCATAACTCTTCAAAGCAAAAGAAAATATATCCCTATCAGGAGGCCTTGCTCACTCACCTTATACAAAAACAAAATATACTCTCTTTACAAAATATTCCCTGAACAATTTCAACTCAAAATCTCATAAAAAAATCAAAATTCCTAGCAAACATGCTTAACAATCATCTCAATCCCAGACAACAAAATCGTGAACCACTATAAAAGCCATCAAACATACTTTAGCTGTTCTTTCTCCCTGAGCAAAATCACTGCTTGCAAATAGTAAAATCGTTATTCATCGACCTTAAGAACTCCAAAATCCACTATCAAAAAAATAAAATAAAATAAGAAATAGCTTGATATCATCTTTGCGAATTAGATGGCGAGATAGATATATTTGAGTAAAGAGAGAAATCGAGATTTAATTTTGAAATTTTTATTTAGATGTCGGGAGAGATAAAACTGAAATCATTTTAATTTGTCTAAAATTGTTTAAAGGGTATTATTGTCAAGTCATGTCAAAAATTAATCAAAAATAATTAAAATTATAAAAAATAATATTTTTGAATTGAACTTATGAGAAATATTATTTTTTTTAATTTTTTTTTTTTAAATAGATGTTATTATGTCAGAGATCGATCTCGTTGTCAAGAGAAACATTTTCAAGGCAAGTGATGGATCACGGGCGCTCGTGGAGTTTCAAAGGCGCTACTGCAGATTCAAGGGTAATATTCAAGTCCCAAAGGGAAAAAAAGATTGGTTTAATTAAGGTCTAGTTGCTTTGGTGAGTTGAATATACATATAAAGTGGTGGAGCACAATTTGATGGAAGAAAAAGCTATGGTTTTGATATGATTATGTCGTTAAATAAGGTTTTATATTATGATTAAAGGAGGTTTTACTTGCATCATGATGTTTTTAGACTAGTGGAATGATAGCTTTTTGTCTTAGCCTTACCTGGACTTAAGTTTCTCATAATTTGGAAGTAAACGAGTTTTGATTTCAAATTTATTTAGAAATATTGGGTGATAAATAAGAGAAAAATTAGAAGATTTATATGTTTTTTTATAAATAAAAATTTTAACATAATACATGCTTATTTCGAATGATCAATATTAAAAATATATAAAAAAAAGTAATCGTTGATGATATACTAATGAATTCATTTAAAAATTGTATTTATATTAAATTCTTTGAATCAATTTTAATTGTCAAGTGTGATTTTATTATTTTTACTTTTTAATAATATAAATGAATATTGTAAATTTGTAATCCCAATCTTGAAAAGCATGTAAACCTTTAGTCATATGGTCAAAACTCAAACCGCTACCTTCTTTTTTCAAGCTATAAGGTCCGAGCTAGTGACCCACTTGCTCAATTAACAGGTGGTTCAATTGTTTTCTTTTCCCCAATCAAGAAACAAACAATACACTCAGAGGGAAGGGTAAGGAGAAGCAGAGCGTAATAATAATGTAAGCGAGCTGTGCCGTTTTGAAGCATTTGTGACCCAAATGGTCACATCACGTAATTTATAGCACCTAAAGATTCACTTCATTTCCGTTTTTCGCATTCCCCGCCACCCCGCTTCACTCCTGTCTCCCTTCCTCTAGTAATTTTTGCTTTAATGAGCTGCAAATAATGGATTAACGCACGAACGCTCTAAAAGGGGAAGTGTAAAGTATTTAATGCTTGTGCAGGTGAATCCAAATACTTCTTAAAAAAGAAATAAATTTAAGTGACGCAATATCTTAGTTTATCGAATTTATTAGGTTAAAATATTTTTATTTTTAAGTTTATATTGAAATTACATAAAAAAATTTTAATTTTTAAAATCAACATTTCTTCTAAAAATACAAATATTATTAATAAAAGTTATGAAAATATTAAAATAATTTTTTTTATTAATTTAAAAATTATTATTATATTAAAAAAATGAGAAGCATCAATCGGTTCTCCCCAAGAGAGGGGAGCATTGGCTAGTGTTCCTTAGGGAGCCCAATTTGGCATGTACTCCCTACGGGAGCATCGAGCTCCCATTGGGATCCCCTACATTGTTAGATATTATATTTTGACATGTACAGTGGTATATTTGTAAATATTCTAAATGTTTAAGGTTATTATTGTATTTTGATTTTACATGAAGACTTGACTATAAAAGTCTATTGTACTGACAATGTTTCTTTTCACCAACAAAATATACAATCATAGTTTTATTTCATCTCTTAACTTTCTCTAAATTCTTCCAATTTCATTGTCTCTTTCTCAACAATCAACAAAGCTTTCTCTAGATTTTTCCAGACTTTTCGTCTCTCTTTCAATATTCAACAGACATGGAAATTTTTTTTAATTAGTAAAAAATAAAAAATTATAATTATAAAATTAATCGATGGTAAAATTATTTTTTTACTTTTGTCACTTTAGCAAATAAATAAAAATATTAACAATTGATTAACGGCTGGGCTTATGTGTCAAGCGAAAAGTATTTTTTTGAAGTAGAGTGTCTATTTCAAAAACTAATAAATTTTCATATAATTTTGATCAAAACTTAAGAAGTAAATATTATTTAATATTATTATTTGAATATAATAAATGTAATAAATAATATTATTTAGTATTATTTAAATTTAATGAAGAATATATTTTGTCTTTTAATATTAAATATTATTTAATTATAATAAAAGGTTTAATTATCTTATAATACAAAATATTATTAATTTATAATAAAAATATATTTGTATTTTGATGAAAATATTATTTAATTATAGTAAAAGTTATTTTGATTTTATTACTTAGAATATTTTTATCTTTTAACAAAATAAATTCTTTAATTTTAATAAACAATATTTTTTTTCTTATCATAGTATTTTTGTTTTTTAATTAAAAAATCTTTAAATTTTAATAAATGATATTTTTATCATTTACCCATTATTCTTTAACTATTTTTAAAATTATTCCTACAAACCAAACAATTGAATAAGTAATAATAATCATTTCTATCATATTTCATTCCCGTAAACCAATGTATATAATAATTATTATTTTCTTATTATATTCTCTTTGAATGATTATTTTATTCTCATTCTATCATTTCTAATGAACCAAGTATACTGCTAGAGATGGAGGGAGGGAGTTAGTAGAGCCCCACATTTTTAAAAATTTTAAAACTTATAATTTTTTTTTATTTTTAAAAAAATTTATTTCTATTTTTTTATAAAATTTTATTTTTATAAATATTAAAATTTTAATATATCCGTTTCATAGATATTATTTGTGTCCCCTAAACATAAAATTTTGACTCCACTGCTAATTACACCATAATCCAAGTTCTAGCTTGTTCTTAATGAGCAAGGTTCGCTCAGAAAAGGGACAGGCCGTCAGGTATAAACTTGGTAATTTTAGATACGACACAAAAAGACACAAGTTAAACAGGTTTTTAGTTTAGTCTTAACGTGTTTCGTGTCTAATCGTATCTGATACATTAAGATACGAAAATTTTCGTGTCTTAACGTGTCAAACATGATAAACACGTTTAATTAATCATGTTATCGTGTTTAAACGTATATACATGACACGTTTATTAACCTATTAAAAATTAATAGTTAAATATTATTTTAACTCTATATAAATAATTTTAAATAATCATTTTAATAAGTATTTTTTAATTTTATAAATGTAATAATGTAATTATTACGATTGAAAATTATGAATGATTTTTGATATTATTAGTATTTGAAGGTTAGATGTTAATGATGTATTTTATCATATTATATGATAATGAATTTTATATATGTTATTTATATTAATTTTTATTATATTTGATGTTATTATTTTTTTATTTTGTTATAATTATTTTTATAATTATAGATTTTAAATTTAATAATAAAATTATATTTTATTGTAAATATTTTTATTTAATTATCTTAAACGTGTTATTAATCATGTCGTGTCATTTATTGACACGTTTAATAAACATGTTAATCGTGTCGTGTTACACGTTTATTAAATGTATACGTGTACGTGTTTTAAATTTAAGATATTAATATTAAACGTATCGTATTTATATTTAATTTTAATATATTTTATATCTAATTATGTTTAATATGTTTACTATACGAAAATACGAATTACTTGAATCAGGCCTGCACCAACCGAGCTGCTTCAGCTTTTAATCAACTTTACACTGGGTGGATGGCATGGCACTGGTCATCAGGTTCCGACTTGTCGTAGTTGCGGTGGCCATCGGGCTTTGACAGAAGAAGCAATAGTAATTGGGTTTACCCCTGATTTGGACCATTTGCTTAACGTTGTAACGAGCAGTTTGTAATGGGTTTTGCAGGTCAGGTTCAGCTTGAAGCTCCATAATGTTGGGCCCATCGTTTTAATTTAGGTATGTGGGCTTTTGAGATGTCCAGTCAACGCATGTATATCTCCTAAACAGTCAATAGAGAAAAATCGAAGTCTTGATGTGGAAATATCTGAACATCACGACATAAGAGGTCAAATGGAGAGTCTGAAATAAATACTTCTAAGAATTTAAGTTGATAGATATTAATATAAAATCATGAATTAACTGTCAACATGCAATACACTAGGTGACGTGGTATTGTGTGATAGGAGTTTAAATTACATGGGGTGAAATTGCTTCAGCCACTTAATATGCCTCACCTAGAAAATCCAATAACTTAAGTCTTCTAATTGATTATGGTTTGGTTGAATTTTATACCCTTCTCTAACTTATAATGAATGGGCATCTTGATTCGTCAGCATACGTTTGTTTATTCTCAAAATCCCATTCATCATGACATCTTCAATGGCTACTTATAAAGTAGTTTATCTTCCTTCCCTAAAGTATCAATGTAAATTATATTTTTTTATTATAATTTATACATAAAAAAAAGTTCATAATGTTTCTAATGTTAACTGAACTCTCCTTGTAAAAATTTTGAGCCATATATGCAAGGATTAAAAAGTGGAAGCAACAATTTTGGGAATTTTGAAATTCCCCAAGGTACATTGTTAGCTGGTAGTTAATTTTTTGGTGGTCCAAACATCGACCTAAAAAGGGTGTCATCTCCATAGTTCTAATTAAAGAATTAAGGCAAGGTGGTATTAATCATCAGCTTTCTTGACAAAGGCCAAAAGAGGAACAGATAGCTGGGAGATATTTTTGATGACTACTTGATTTCTATCATGAAATCAACCAAGGAGCTTGTCAAAAAAAAAAAAAACCCTTACAAGGAAACCGATATGAAAGGGAAAGCAAGGGACCCTTCGAGAAATAGCTAATGACAATTGACAGAAGGAAAGAAGTAGTAATATATAATGGAGTAGCACTTCCATTTATCAAGATAACTTCATTGCGCTATGAAAGCGAAACCATGGAAGACTTTGGCCTTGAATGTCATTATTTGCAAACTAAAATAAGCAGCCATCCGGAGGGGGTGGGGGATGATGTAATTTGATGATAACAAAGGAATCATACAGGAAATGGATACGGTTGCCAACAGCAGAGGAGCCTCGCATTGATGGTTAAGTGTATTTTTATTCAAACATAGAAATTTTCAACTAATTAATCCCCTAATTAATAGCTTTTCTTTGAGGTTTTCTCATAAAGTTGCAAAGTTCTCCCCAACCAAATTTCAAGTTAAAAGTTTGACTCCTGTTTACACTCCCAGAACATTTAAGACAAGAATTTGCATATGGCAATTGGATTACTTGCTTCTTCAACTCATTCTCACATCTTAACCATTGATAACAAAAACTGCAACTTAAAATCGATTGCTTGCGTATGAGGTCTACAATAAGAAATGAGAATGAAGGAAAGGACATTTTAAGAAATTTGGCCGCAAAAGACTGGTGCATGCCATGAACAAAATTTTCGTAGATTGAAAATTTCCTGAAGAGAGAGTAGGAAATTTCTCTTGACTTGTGACATTCCTGAATTTTCAGTTTTCAGGTAAAACTGCCTACCCATTCAAAAGCAATGATCTCACTGATGGAACATGAAGCACGCAATCGAAGACCTTGAGTCACCAAGAATTGTCTTGTAATACAAGTTAGAACAAGAGAAAACCTTGATGGAAAGTGATCTGAAAAAAAAAGGAAACGCTGAAATCAGCTCAATTGGTCAACAAACAAGTAATAAACTTCAACCAAACTTGAACCAATCAAAGTTAAACTAAGACTATTAAGTATATTCCCTCTTTAATCCCGAGCAAAATATTCAAATTAGATACCGAAAATATTAAACAATAATCTCGTTAGAAACTAAGGCAGTGGTTAACCCACCATTCTCTGCCTCCAAAGTCAGAATCTCCAATGAAAAGGCACGCACGGCAGAATCAATTTAACTTTCTCACGGTTTCTTGTTCCTTGATCTTATCTTCGCTATGTTTCAATTATTATTTAAAAAATTAAAATTCAATTATTTATGTAAATATGAATTTTTTTTGGGTTTAATCCTAACCTAATCTCTTTTATAAACCTTCCTATTTCTTCAATTTTCAGCTCTAAACCCAAAATAACTAACAACAGAAACTATGTTTCCGTTGTTTGGTTATTATTCCTTCCTCTTCTTCTTTCTTTTTCTCTGTTTTTTTCCACTTCCTGGTTTTCCCGCCAGAATCACACCGGAACAAATAACGGTCATAACTACCGATACTCACAACGCCACGTGGCATAATTTCACTCGCTTTAAAGACGCCGAGAAGGGAAGCCACATCAGCGGCATGTCGGAACTCAAGAAATACTTCCAACGTTTCGGTTACCTCTCGATTCCCGACAACCAAAACGGCAACTTCACTGACGTTTTCGATACCCAATTCGAATCCGCAGTTATGTTATACCAACAGAAGCTCGGGTTACCTGTTACAGGCAAGCTCGATTCCGGCACAATATCAGCAATGATGTCCCCCAGGTGCGGCGTTTCGGACACCGCCCCGAGAATTCATTCAACGAAACATTTCGCCTATTTCTATGGAAGGCCAAGATGGGAACGTGGATCGCCTATGACTTTAACGTACGCTTTTTCGCCGTCTAACATGATCGATTACATAAGCTTATCGGAAATAAGAACAGTTTTTAAACGCGCGTTTTCGAGGTGGGCTTCGGTGATTCCTGTAAACTTTGCAGAGATAGAAGATTATGAATCGGCCAATATCAAAATCGGGTTTTTCCGTGGCGATCACGGTGACGGGGAACCGTTTGATGGGGTCCTAGGAGTGTTGGCGCATGCTTTTTCGCCGGAGAACGGGAGGTTCCACCTTGATGAAGCTGAAACGTGGGCCGTTGATTTTGAGAAAGTGAGATCAAAGACGGCTGTTGACCTGGAATCAGTGGCGACGCACGAGATTGGTCACGTACTCGGGTTGGCTCATAGTTCAGTAACGGAAGCCGTGATGTACCCGAGCTTGAGACCTCGTAGTAGAAAGGCAGACCTGAAACTTGATGATGTGGAAGGCGTCCAGGCTTTGTATGGGTCAAATCCGAACTTCAAGTTCAGCTCTTTGTTAGAGTCTGAAAATTCTTCTAACAAAGGAAATGTTCTAAATTGTATATCATCTAAGTGGACATTTTCTTTGGCAGTGATATCTTTTTTTCTTCTTTTGATGATTACATGAGGGGCTTCTTTTTTGAGCTCTTTTAAACTTTTCTTTTTTCCTTTTTTCTAGGATTATTTATGGGTGATGAAAAAATTGTTCACACTCACAGAAGAATTGAAACAATTCTTTGGTTTTTAAGGGTATATATATATATATATATATTTGTGAATTATTATTATATATGTAGTGTTTAATTTTTTGTTGGCTTAAAATTATATGCTTCAAACTTCCTGAAAGGTGCACTAACTATTTGGAGCACGAGACGACAAAGAAAGACACCAAACCCTTGACCCTACATCCGGGACTCGGGTGAACGACGGAAAGTAAGCAACGGAGAGAAGGAAAATCAGTGAAACTCTTCTATGTAGGAAATGTACAGAAAGTCAAGCATGCAGAGGTTTGATTAATACCTTTATAATTTGATTGAAATTAAAAACAAAGAGAAAGGATTTATTCTTATTTATTCTTTTATGATTTTGTGTATTTTTTTGGTAATACATTCTTAAATCATTAAAAAACATTTTTTTTACTAGTATTAATTCCTCAATTGAAGGAATTCAAGCTTTTTTTCCTTGAGGATGGGAAGAGATGGGCCCATCTTCTATATGCATCCAAATCTAACCCATCCACTACGTGGCCGTGTTATCATCATATTTCAAAGCCTATATTGTTTGTGCTTTTTGAACTTGTCCTGTGCTGAGATTTTTACTCAATCCGTATGGTCTTAAATTTTAGAAATAAAGTTTAAATAAATTTTAAAATTCGTAATAACGAAAGTTAAAAAAAAAATGAAAGCTTTATTAGATCAGTTTAATGGTGGGCAAATAAATGGTTTGTGTGGTTTGGTCTTTTATACCTAAAGATCAAATGGACTAAACATCTTTAAAAAATCGACCAAAATCAACCAAATCGATCAAATATAAAATTAGTTTGATCCGTTTAATTTTGAACTAATAAATCAAAATTTTATTTTTTTTGTTACAAATTATAATATTAAAACTTATAAACTTTATCCATAATTATAAAATATATAAATTATGTGTAAATTAAATATATGTATATATATAATATTACTTTATTATATATATGAAATTAATAGCACTACTTATATGTTATAATATTTTAATTTTTATATCAAAGTTTGTATAAATAATAATTAATTATAAACAATATGTTATAAAATTAAGGCAATAACTAATAAAATTATTAAGTTACAGTAGTACTTATGTGTATATACATATGTATTACTATATTATGTATATGTGAAATTAATGACAAAACTTATATGTTATAATGTTTTATATCAAAGTTTGTATAAATAATAACTAATTATAAACAATATGTTATAAAAACTAAGGTGATAATTTATAAGGTTATTAAGTGTAATCATATAAATAAAGTTTATTATAAGTTATAGTAATACTTATATATAAATTAAATATATATATATATAATTTATACAATTATATATATTCATAACATTTTATATTACGAAATATTACCAAGGTGTAATAATTATAACATATTAATATATAGGATATTTACTATCATATATTATAATATTAGCATATAAGTTATATCATTTAAAATATATAGCTTGTAATTTCATATTAATACATATTTATAAATAAATAAATAAAACTAAAATTAAATTGTTATGACTATGATTTGTATACGTACATATAATAAACTAATATATTTTAAGTATATTATTAATTAAGTTTACTATCAATTCTTCTTAATATATATAAAAAATATCATATATTCATATATAATATATAATATTTTGGTTTTCTGGGTGGATTGGTTTAAAAATTTTAAAATTGAGAACCAACTAAAAAACCAATTAGATCAAACATTTTGAACAAATCGATCAAATAAACTAATTAGATCGAACCGTTTTATCCAAATTGCATTTGATTTTGATAGACAATTAATTTAGTTTGGTTTTGCTCACCCTTAAGTTTAGGTGAAATTAAATTTGAAAACATTTCTTTAAACTTTCTCTCTTCTGGCTTTCTTGTGATTTAATCTTTGTGTGAGGGTTTTAAGCTTACTTAAAACTTTCATTTTCAAAATTTAAGATTGTCCAAAGTTCAACTAAAGTTCAGTACTTAACAATCGAACAATTATATTAGCAAGTTGTAATAGATTTCTAATCATACACTTCAGTACCTACTTGAAAGTTGAAAATTTGTTAATCAAAGTAATTTGTTAATGATGCTTTTGTCAACAAGAAAATACTTCCTCAGTAATTATATATGAGAGTGATTATATATAAAATCTCAGTAATTTATAAATATTTTCAATAAATTTAAATAAATTCCAATAACTTACAAATAATTTTTCTAATAACTTCTTATGACATTCAAATAATTTACAAATATTTTATCAATAACTTTTGATATGATATTATTAACCTAAAGTTATTAAAATATAGTTTCAATAGTAGATACTAAATTATTCAAATTGCATATAATTAATTAGTTTTTTTAACAATATCAATCTCTTAAATCATATAAATAATACGAATAATTATTTTTTATGAGACTTATTCATTAGTTAATAATTTTAAAAATACTTTTAAATAATTTTTATATATTTTCAATAACTCAATATTGTTGAAATGGTTTATATTATTATGAATATATGTGTGAATGTTCATTAGGTCACAGTCCAAGAGTTTAGATCAAGTCAGAAAGTTGAGACAGGCCAAATAGCCCAGTAGGTTGGACATAGGATTGTAATTTAATTTGAACTTTTATATTTGATTATATATATCTAGATTTATATGTAAATTAGATTGGATTAAAATTTGGATTTAATCCATCCAAATCAAATCCGTCAACATTATCTTTATCTTCTAAAATTCTATCTAGATAAGGGTTATTAGCCTATAGATAAATTCCTTACTTTATTTATAAGAACACATTATAGAATAAGATTTTTATTTTATTAATAGTTTTATCTCATACTTGTTCTTTCATATTATATTTCATAACACGTTATCAGCATAATTTTTTAATCTCTCAAGTTTTGGTATCATTTAGTTTTTATCATCATCTAAAAGTCTAAGTTTTGATATCATTTAATTTCTATCATCATCTAAAAGTTGAAGTTCCATTTCTTTAGGCTTCCAAAGGTTTTCAATGGTTGGTCTTTGAATTTTTGTTTTAGCAAATCAAGTAAGTAACTCAATATCTTTTTGGTATTTTCATTCCTTGAAAATCAACCTTAATGTGAATTTTGCTATCATGTATTATTTATCATATTTTGTCCCTTCATTTATTAAATCAAGTTGAGCATGAAAATATATATAATTATATATGATATATTTGTTCTAGTTTTGGAATATGATTTTCTTAATATATGATTTTTTTTTGTTGAATTTCAACTATGATTTTGCTTGACATATGTAAATCTATATTTGATATTATGATATTTTACATAAAATATTTTGAATTGAACATATAGAATTGACTTTGTTTGATATTTGGCTTTGTATGATATCTACTTTTATAAAAAATGAAAAATACTATACTTTGGTAATCTGAAATACATTTTGCTTTGGATTTTATGTCCTTTTACGGTTGAGCAAAAGAACGAACTACTAATGAAAAATCATAAACTTCGTCGATTCCTTGAAATGAATGCGATATAATTAATAATTATGGTCATGAATGTAAAAGAGATCGCCATAATAATTGTAATCATGGTCGTTAAACTAATCACTATCCTAATAATACAGTTAACTATTAGAAGTGGATGGATAATTTTATCTATCAAGGGTGAATGGATACTTTTACCCACAAAGAGTGAATGGATACTCTTACCCACCAAAAGTGGATGAATACCTTTACCAACCAGGAGTGGATGGATTTCTTATCTTTAGCCACTGGAAGTGGATGGATATTTTACCGTTACCCACTAAGAGTTGATGGATACCTTATCTTTACCTATCAAGAGTGGATGTATACTTTTACCCACCAAAAATAGATGAGTAATGAAGAAAATATAGAAAAAAATAAAAAAAATGTAGAAAATATCTGTTATCGATGTGATATGAAATACTATTGATCGCATACCTATCGTATGTCGAAACATTTTGTTAAACTTTATCAAGCATTACTGAAAGCTAAAAAAAAAAATCGAAATAAATTTTGTTCAAGATGATTTTAACCATGGCCAACTTGATATAACACATCTAGATATTATTGTTTTTCTTGTCCACCTTAAAGGAGTATTGATCATGTAATTGGTGATTAAAATATACAAAAATGAAATTTCTTAAGTAATTTGTTAATATGTTTTAGTATAATTTTATCATGAAGATGTTTTTATATGTTCTCATTATATTTAAATGATACGTATTTATTATGTGTTTTAATAGTAAATTATATATCTAATTTTATCTTATGTTAACTTGCAAGTTCTTAACATGTATGTATCTTATTGTATTGAAGAAAAATATGAATATTAATCAAGACTATATTACACAAATATTAGAATTATTGAAATTCATGTTATTGTAAACCATAACTTTATTACTGATTTTAATGCTTGGCATGACTAGTTGGGCCATCCCAGATCAATAATGATGCAAAAAACTATTGAAAATTCATGTAATCATCTATTGAAAAATCAGAAAATTTTTCAATTTGATGAATTCTCTTCCATTGCTTGCTCTCAAGGCAAATTAATTATAAAACCATCATCAGTAAAACTTGGGACTGAATCCTCTATATTTTTTAAACATATTTATGGTGATATATGTGGACCTATACATCCACCATGTAGATCATTTAAATATTTTATGATTTTAATCGATACATCAATTAAATGATCACGTGTGTGCTTATTATTAACTTGTGATTTGATATTTTCAAGATTATTTGTCCAAATCATTAGTTTGCGAACACATTATCCTAATTATACAATCAATACTATTCATCTTAACGATGTTGGTGAACTTACATATCAAGTTTTTAATGAATATTGTATGTTAGTTGGAATAACTATTGAACAATTGATTACTCATATTTATACATAAAATGGTACAGCAGAATCATTTATTAAATATTTTCAATTAATTGTAAGGCTATTGCTTATAAAAACTAAACTCTCCATTTATATTTGGGGGCATGCCATTTTGTATGCAATGACACTTGTACGCGTCAAGCCAACAAGTTATCATAAATTCTCCTCAAAACAATTGATTTATAACTAAAAACTAAATATTTTTCATCTAATAATTTTTAGATGTGCGATAGATGTTCCAATGGCTCTACCATAATGCACAAAGATATTCCTCAAAGGAGGTTACAAATATATATTGGATACAAATCTCCATCTATAATTAAAAATTTAGAACCATCAATAAGAAATTTATTCACGACAAAGTTTATTGATTGTCATTTTAATGAAATAATTTTTTTAATATTAAAAGGAGAAAATAAGCAACTGAAAAAAGAAATTTTTTGGAATGTGTTATCATTATCTAATTTCAATCATCCCACAATTCAATAAGAACTTGAAATTCAAAGATAATTCATGTATAAAATAGAGCAAATTAGTTGTCATACGTATTTACTAACTTAAAAAGAATGACTAAATCTCATATACTAGTTGTAATGCTTATATTAGAATTGATGTCCCTATAAGATAAAGTATGCCAAAAGTATGGAAAATTAATCGGTTTCAAAGATAAAATCCTTGAAAAAAAAATAGTAAATATACAAGATGGTATAAAAAGGAAACAAAAACTCCAGAAGAGACTTATGATATAATTGATAAAATTATAAAAGAAATTTAAGTACCTAAAATCATTAAAAATGAAGAGATCTCAATAAATTATGTCATGACAGAAAAATATGAAACTGTAATAAAATAAAACATCGACAATATTATTGCATATGATGTAACGCTCAGTATTATGAAAAAAAAAATAAAGATCTTGAACCTACATCCATTGAAAAATGTAGAGATAGAAATGATTGACAAATGTGAAAAGATGCAATCAAGAAGAAATTGAATTCACTTGCAAAGCGTGAAATTTTTGGACCTATAATCCATATAATAAATAGTATAAAACCAGTGAAATCTAAATGAATTTTTGTACATAAACAAAATGAGAAAAATGAAATTGTGAGATATAAAGTATGCCTTGTTGTATAAAGTTCTACTTAAATACCTTGCATTGATTATGAAGAGACACATTCTCTTCTGGTGAATACAATATTTCTATATGCGTCTAATGAATGTAGCTACAATTTATTTCTATGGCTCACTTGATATCTTTATTTATATGAAAATCTTTGAAGGTTTTAAGTTGTCTTAAGCACAAAATTAAAATCGTAAAAAATTTATTCTATCAAATTAAATACATATTTATATTAATTAAATACAATTTGGACACGTGGTATAATAGCCTTAACAAATCGCTTTAATGAATATTTGTTAAAAGAAAGCTATAAAATAATCCTATATGCTCATATATTTTTATAAAACGATTTGGATCTGAATTTGTCATAATTACTGTTTATGTTAATGACCTTAATATTATTGAAACTTTTGAAGAGTTATAAAAAATCATAAGTTTTTTAAAAAAAGAATTTAAAAAATGTTACTTAAAAAAAAATTTAAGATGAAAGACTTAGAAAAAGCAATGTTTTGTTTAAATCTTCATATTGAACACTTGACAAATAAAATTTTTGTCAATTAATTAAATTATATAATAAAAGTGCTAAAATAATTTTGTAAAAAGCACATTCATTAAATTTACCAATAGTTATAAGGTCACTAGATGTAAAAAAAATTCTTTACAACCTCGTAAAGATGATGAAAAACTTTTTAGTACTGAAGTACCATATTTTATTGCAATCGAAACATTAATATATCCTACTAGTAATATATGACTTAATATATCATTTGTTATAAATTTATTAATAAGATAATTTTTTTTCAACTCGAAGATATTATAATGAAATTAATAATTTATTAATACACATATCTTACTTTATTAATATTTTTCACTCATACTTGTTATATCATGTTATATTTCATAACATATATAATTTTTTAATAACCTTAAATTCTAAAACTAAAATCTCTAAATGAATAATATTTAAATATACATCTAAACATTTATTCATTAATTAGTACATAATTTGTCTAGAGAGCATAGTTTGAATCATTTCTGTTAATCATTATTCTTTCAATTAATTACCCGACCCGACCCAACATTTGACCAAATCAGATACTTGCTCCGTACCGCTAAAACCCTAAATCCTGTCCTCTGCATTGTTACATTTTCCAAGTTTGCAATTTCTATTAACAAGTTTTTCAATTCTCTATCTCCGTCAAGAAATTTTCTTTCTAATGGCTTCAACTTGCAATAGATTCATCAGCAGATCATCGTCCTCTATTAAATCCGCCTTCAGATCCAACGGTCCAAGATCCCTACTTTCCAGATCCGCCGCTTCTCCCTCCTCCGCACGATCACCTCTCCCCTCCCAATCCATCCCTCCCCTTCGCCGTTTCTCATTGTCCAGGTACAAGAAAAAGAAAAAAAATTGTTTCCGTTTTCAAAATTATATTTCTCTGTGTTTCCTGCAATTAGTCGTTTTATAAATAGGGAATTTCCGCTTTTTTATTATTGTTTGAAGTTTGATGTTTTGGTTTTTTTTGCTGATGGCAGGTGTCCATCGGAGCTGGGATGTGCGCAGTCACTGTTGCCGCTGCACAGTGCAGTGGCGGCGTCAAGGATGACGTCATGCCTGAGCACAACATCGAGGAGTTGCCGGGCACTTTCTCAGGGTACACTCTGCTGCACCTATCCCGGCCTCTAGTACTGTTTTATCTGTTTTTTTTATTGTGAGTAGCTTTTTTTTCCTTTTTTTTTTTGGCTTCTCATACTGTTATTATGACATTATATATCTGTTGTTCTTTCACCTTTTTCTTTGGTTTTGGTTTTGGTGTTGAATTTTTTGTTTAAATTGATTAAGTCTTTTTTCTAGTTCAATTGTTTTGGGATTTAAGATGTTGTTAACATGGAAATTCTGAATGGTTTTTAACCTTTATGTCTGTGTTATAATTGTGGTAGAAAGCTTTGAGTCTAAGAGCAGGATCATATTGATTAAAATGAGCAGATAGCCAAGTAAAACCAATTCAAAAATAATGATTCCGTGAATGTCAAATTTTATTTTTAATTCTTAAAATAATTGTTTTTTTTTTTAAACACGTTCCTTTTAGAAGTAAGAAGCTCATAGCAAAATTTCTTTCTCTCTCTCCCTCCTGCTCTCTATCGCTCTCACCAAGCTTAGTTTTGCAGTAGACTGTAGTCCATGCACATATAGGACAAGCAAGGAATATTATGAGTTTGCAGAAAGAGAGTTGTGGAGAGGATGCATAACTTGTATCTTCATAGCTGTTCATTGAATTAGCCAATTAGGCATAGAAACACTCTTCTTGAAGGGTATTTGTCATACACCCACCTTGCTTTGGATAGGTGAGTCATGTACATTTTAAAACATGTCTTCAAATGAGGCTTATGAGGTAAGAGGCAGACTGCAAAGATTGTTGGAAAATATGCTTAAGATGCATGCTTTTGAATGAAAGTTCCAATTCCAAATTTTACTTTGTATGCTACTTGAATTTGAAGAAAGTTGATTTCTTAACTGCTTGGATATCACAAATGATTTTTATCTCAGTCTCTATAATAGATAAGTTTGCTGTTACATTAAATTTGGTTGAGGTTACAGGTGTCAGTTTCCAATTTTAGAGAACATAGCTAATTAGAAGTAGAATTTAAGACCTTTTTGGTGCTCAACCTTTTAGACACCATCAGATCATTGAGCTTGCCTCCTGTGAGTAAAACAAAATAGGGGCTATGGAATGGGGCCAACAGTGCTTTAATCATGTATCTTGACAATATCTGACCAGAATATTTGGTTCCTGCAGGCACATAAATTCAATATGCTTGAAAGAAATAAAGTGGGAATTTACAGTGACAGGCCCATCTTCATTCTCAAGTACGAAAACATGAGTGCTTTTTTAGTGATCTTGAAAGTTTTTAATTATATCAAAATAGGGCCTTATTTTCACATTTCTTATTTTAGAAGCTAAACTAGTTCCCTTCTTTGTAATCTTTCTTTGTGGGGGCCGCAAAGAAAAGCCTCTATTAAACGTAACACATGGCTTTGCTTTGTACTTATGGGATTGGAAAATTCCATCTTATTCCGGCATTAGTGTATTGTTTGGATCAATTTCTTCCTGTCTTCCTAGCAACTAGTCTTGCTTAGGTTATATAGGAAAAGATATATCATCAAAATTTACATGATAAATTCTGCCACCCCACTCTCCCCTTCTACCCAGCTTTCTGATTTGTGCCTACAATTGCTTCATTCTTTTGTCAAATTCTTCTTTTAGTTATCTGCTTAAACATCAGGGTGGATGGTTAGCCCATCAAAGAGTAGTTACACATAGACCTAGTGAATGCATTCTAAAAATTTGTGCATTAGTGCAATAGAGGTCAGGATAATGTCAAATCATCTTTTGGAATCAAATATTTTGACTTCATTTTATTGCACTTAGAGTGATTCATTTATGAGTGATCTAGAACACAATGGTAACATAATTGCTCCTTTTCCCAGATAGAATTGATGGTACGTGAGACATGTGGCTGGTTTTGGAGGTGGACCCTGTGATCTATTCTTCATTTGACATTGAACTATGTGGGAAACCACTTTAGATGATCCAAGTGTCATGACATTTTTAAGAGTTCTTAAATTTAGAACTTTGTACAACGTTCTGGAAGGCATATGAGCTTTCTGCTGTATAAGTTTAAAACCGGATATCATTAACGGCATTCTAAATTTATCTGTTTTTGGTTGAGATAGAGTTGCTGCACTTGTTTGTTGATTGGGATGAAGTGCTATTGCATCTTTTATTTTAACATTGTAGAATAGTTTTGCTAATAACTGTCTCTGATTTGAGTGCATTCTCTGTTGCCTTAGAGTTTGGTCTAGCAGTTCCAAGGTGACTTGTTAGAGATCATGATTATGATGAGGAGTTTTCAAATGGACTGAAGCAGCAAGGACCTGTAGATTATTATTCGAAAAAGGTTGTCATTTCTTTGAATACTCTTGAACCCTTAACAGCAGTGAAGCTGATTTGATTCTTACAAGCTATGAGATTTGTTTTCTCTAAGAGTCTGAAATAAAAATGCAGTAGTCTTGTTTGACTCGTTCGTTTATGCCTAACAAACTAAAGCATCAGAATCTTCTACACCTTTTAATGTACTTGCTTCCTTTTGATTGATCCTTCCTGCAGACGTGTTTTCGTTGCGCTAGTATAATTTTTATTTTGAAGGGAATCAATGTGTAAAAATCTTCATCTCCAAAGGCAGGTAAAAGACCTTTTACGCAAATCTAAAATTGTTTATACTGATTGTGGAATCTTGAGACACAGATAATACTAAACGATGGTAAAACTCAGGGCTATAGAACGAGCAGGGCACCCTTCCGATGTTCCTCCCTATATTTGGGGTGGCCCATAGAGACGTGTGCCAATGCTGTTTTTGAGGAAGACAAAAGCCCATATTTTCCAGACCAAAACAAAGCCCAATTTTAAACCGTAAACATGTCATAAACAAATTCAAACTCAGCCTTTTGAAGGAAACACCGACAGTTTTCTTTGTCACAACGGTCGTTAACGGCCTTTCTTCTTCTATAAATACGTAACATTTGAAACGACAAATCCTCTCAGTTTCAATTTGCGCACTCTCACTCAATTCTCAAGCACCTACGGCGGCGTTCGTAGGGGCTTGAGGCCCTGATCAAACTCCACTCTCTGCTGCAGCGCTTCCAATCACGGGCCACCACCAAGGCCAATATCTCTCCGAAGGACAAAGTTCAACGTCTTCCTCCACAAAATTGAGATAGTAAAATAATAATAACACCAGCATTGTACAGGCATGGAAGATCCAAATTCCAGTGTTCCCAATAATAATCCGAATGACATGTACCCGGATGGAATTTTTAACTTTCTGGACTTTGAAAATCTAGTTGAGGACTTAACCACTCAGGATATATCCGTGTTAAGTTCCTTTTCAATTCATGATCCGTCCAGTGAGGAAATTGCCAATGATACTATTGATCCTTTAGATGATCCTGTCATCCGGGATTTCTATAATGAGCGTAATGCGGGGACTTCTCAAGCGGGGTTTTTCGGGCTTTCTGGGGTAATGAATAATCCAACAGAAAAAAATATGGGAACAGAAAGCTTAAATTTTGAGAATTCAATGCCACTTTCAGTTTGGCCAATTGAACCGGTCCCATTTGGTTGCAGTTGTTGCCAAGTACTAAGAGAAATCGTTCACACTAATGGTGTGTTTCGTGTCAAATTCCAGTCGTATCAATTGTTGGGTTTGTTTTTTATTTTTGATTAAGATTGCATGCTTTTTTGACGATATTTTTTCGTTTTTTCTTACAATGGTAGGCATTAATGTTACCAAACTTGAGATTCATGGAAGACTTGGAATAATCTGTCATGCTATTCTTACTGATCGATCGGGTAGTACTAATGCTGTTGCTCCAGACCATCAGTATCAAATGTTCGAGTAAGTTTCTTCTTCAATCATTTGATTATAACGTGTACCCAATTGTCAAAACTCATTTTGGTACACTTTGAAACAGTTTCTGCAAAAAGAGCATTGAGTATGTGAAGCAGTTTCTAAGTCAGTATTGCTTCCATCGAAGCCAAACCGGATACGTCATCGTTCAGGATCCACTCTCAGGTTTCTATGAGGCCTTATGCGTGGGGTTTCTTTGGGATGAAAATTTCAATAATGGCGACTTCATGCAACCATCTTCGTCACATGCAGGTATCTCCTCCCAATCCCGACCATGGGGATTGTTTGATTTCCCATTTTTTGCACCTCCGTTTCTGTCATACAATCAACAGTTGGGTAGAATTGTTCAATTTTGTGCAGGGGGGTTCCGCATGGACCAAGCAGGAAACAGCAATAACCAAGGGAAACATCCCAAGCCCTCCCTGTCAATACAGGTTAGTTAGCCACCATCTTCAACTCTGATAGAGGTTCCCAACTTGAGACCCTAAGTGACTTTGTTATTTTCTCTTTGGGATGTGATGCAGAGGGAGAGAACCAGAAATCTGACCTTGAAAGATATAGAAAAATACTTCCATCTGCCCATTGAGGAGGCAGCCAGGAGGTTGGACTTGTCTGTCACTGTATTGAAGAAGATATGCCGCAAATATGGCGTGTTAAGATGGCCCCATAGAAAGGTGTTTTCTCTTCGTCAGCTATGGCTTTTTTCTTGGATTATTCTCCTCCATATATATATACATTTTTGCTGCTTCTTTTTTTTTTAAACTGAAGGTACTGCATGTTACAGATTCAAAGCATGGAGAAGCAAATAGTCTTTTGGACTGGTAAACTAAATTCAAATGATCCTGAAGAAAGGGATCGTGCTGCAAAAATAATCCTGAAACTGCAACGAGGGATAGCCAAAATTCGTGAGGGAGCTAGATGACTACTTATAATTTTACAAAATTATAATACCTAAAAAAAAATAATTTTTTTATGTTTCTCTCTATTAATAAGTATAATATTTTAATGATGATTTTTATCAAATTTTATGTTGAAAATAATTTATTTAAATTTTTATATAAAATTAATATGACATTCGTATTTTGTATCAGACGAATTAATCGGTATAATAATTTATCTATCAATAGAGGCATGGATATATTAGCAAATATATTTCCCTCTCCAAAGTCATAAGGTATAGTAAGTAGAAAAGTGCCGAGGCTCTAATGCGGGTTGAACGATATACATCACAGAATGGTAGTTTTTGTCTTTTCAATGCTTTAAAAAAGAATTATCTGATAAAATTGGGTTCATTAAAGTAATAATGTAGCCCACACGTGATTTTGCCTTGGAATTTTCAATGGATATGATATCACATGACTAGATTCATTTTAGGCATACGGAAATTCCTCCACCCTGAAATTAAGATGCAAAGGTGGAACATATTCGGGAATTTATGTAGACAAGTTTCAGACAGTTTGCTTGTGGATTCCCTGGTTGACATCTAAGTCTGCCATTCAACCCCAATCCTCCCTACCCTAAAGGAATGCATGAAACAATCACAACAAAGGATAACAGAGAACGACACAAACAGCAATTAAAAACCAATTCTATGTAGATGAATTTAACTCGACGTTTTCCATTTCAATCCAACTACAACCAGCTTCTTTTATCACTCTTTTATCTCTCATGAGCTTTCTCATCACACTCATCTCCGCCCATTTGTGAAAGTGTGCAAAAATGTTAGACATCATTACATAAGCATAATCATTGCTACCATCCAATTCAATTACTTTTGCAGCTGCAATCTTTGCGACCTTCAAATCCTTGCAAACTCCACAAGCACCAAGCAAAGCCCTCCAAACCACATCACATGACCCAAATTCCAGGTCATATATCATCCTCTCAGCTCTCCAGATCTCTCCTCCTTGACCCATTAGCCGAATCATAGAACAACAATGCTCAACAGTAGGTTTAATACCATAATCATTGATCATTGATTCAAAGTACTGATACACCTCTTGCAGTGGTGTCCCGTTATGTGAACATGCAGCTAAGACATTAAGAAATGTGATCGCATCAGGTTTCAAATCCCTTTCCCTTTTCAGCAGCTCAAAAAGCTGGATCACTTTCGTTGAATCACCATTGTGAGCATAACCAGAGATCATAGCATTCCAGGTTACCAAATTCTTTTTAGGTAAAGACTGAAACATAGACTCAGTGCTCTTAACCCGCCCACATTTGGAGTACATGTCAATGAGAGCACTTCCCACCACAACAGAAGTATCCAAACCACACTTTATCGTACAACAATGGATCAGCATTCCCCATGTTAAAGCCGAGAGACCTGCAATCCCACTTAGAATTATTGAAAACGAGAACTCATCCAGTTCAACTTCATTAGAGTGCATTTTACTGAAAAACTGTAGAGCCTCCCGTGCTCGATTTCTATTAACATATCCTGTCATTATTGAAGTCCATGAAGATGAATTTGGGTTCGGCATATTAAATAAAATATCAATTGCATCATTTATGTTGCCAAACTGAGCAATACCACTAATAAGTTCATTGTAAGATATTGTATCACGGAGAGGCATTTGGCGCCAAAAACTGAAGGCTTCTTCAAGCTTTCCATTTCTGGCACACGCTGCTAAGACTGAATTCCATGAAATAACATCCTTATCAATCATGCTATGAAACACCAAAACGGCATCGTCCACAGCCCCACATTTCCCATACGTATCAATCAAGCAATTCCCAACAATAATGCCACATTCCAAGCCAAATTTCAAAATGTTGGAGTGAATTGATTTGCCTAGATGCAAAAACCCCAGTTGACCACAAGCAGCTAAAGCCACGGTAAATGAGTATTCATTGCTGCAAATATCAGACCTTTGAAGCTTAAGAAACAACCCCAAAGCTTTACGAAACTGCCCAAATTGAACATACCCAGAAATCAAAGTGTTCCAGGAAATGACACTCGGTTGAGGAATTTCAACAAACAGCTTACCTGCTTGACATGGCAAGTCAATCCTCCTATAAAACCTCATCAAAGCGTTAGAAACAAAGACATTGGAGACAAATCCAGATTTTAAAATGTAGCAATGAAGCTGTTGGCAATAAGAGTCATAGTCCAGGTCCGTTGAGACCCGAACTAGGTGAACTAGGGAGTAGTCATTTGGTTTAATCCCGGAGCGGAGAAGTTTTGCCACCTTATGTAAGGTAAGGTCCATGTCGGTGCCACCTTCGGCAAGGGTTGAAATGAGAGTAAGCCATGTTTCAAAATTTTGCTTTGGAACGTTGTTGCTGGCATTGTTGTTTTGGGAGGGGAGATTTGTGCCAATAAGGTGATTCGATTGGAGATTATATGAGTGCCATTGCTTGGGCTGGTAGTTTTGGACTCTCCTCAACAGAGATCTTTGCATAGCTTTGTAAACGTGGCGCGGAATTCTTTTTTTCTCTTCGACTTTTCCATGGTTGAAGTTCTTTCTGGATGTTTAAAAGCTTTAAGATTTTAATTGCATAAAAGGAAGATTTCTTAAGATCTTTCTCCAAAACAAAAAAATATTAAGCATAAGAAAAAAAATAAAAATAAAAAGCATAAGAAAAAGCACTAAAACATTAATATTATTTTACATGAATAATTTAAAATTTTATATTTAATATAATATCAATGTATAAATATTAGACGTTATTACTTCATCATAAAACGACAATTCATAAATATGAAAAGATAATTTTTTTAAATTATATATATTTATTTTTAATAATTATCAATTTTTAAATTTATTTATTAAAGAAATAATAATATTTAAACCATTAATTAATAATGTATAAAAGAATAAATATATCAAATATAAATTTTTATTTAATTTTTCCCGACTCTTTTTTCAAACAATTCAATATGAAAATGTAATACACGTTTATACACTGTTGCGTCTAAGTGCCTATAAAGTATAAAGTAATAAGAGAATCCATATATTTTATATTATATTGATGATTGCTTAGCATTTAAGCGCAAAGCAACAAGGCTCCACTAAGATTTAGATTTTATTTTATCTTTTTTTTAACTCAGAAACCTTTACAGCGATTTGCAGTTGCAGGTAAAATATTCTAATTATCAAAACCATGTTAGAAGTTGTGATTAAAAAGGGGTTTTAACCCAACTTGAGTTAAGAGACTTTGACAACAATGCAAAACTTCTTTTCACCATTGAATTAATACTTAGATGACTAAATTAAACTATCTTTATTGAGTGAAATTGACTTACTATTATTCAATAAAAATTAATTCACTATACATAAATTATTTAATTTTCAACTCAAGATATGAATATTAAAATTTATTTTTCTAATTAGATAGTATCAAGATAATCATAATTTAACATTAAAATAAATAATTTTATGAATGGAATCAATTTGTCGTTGGAAGAATATAACCAGCGTAGTTAAGTTTTTCTGGGGCGACAGGGCCACATGGTAGCCTCTTTGCGAGACAGACTTGGGCTGTTGCGTGTAATTGATATGGAGCGGTTGCTTATTTCTAGGCAAAGTCATCCTACAGGTGGCTGTGTCACGCCTTACATGTGGCAGCCCACCTTCAAATTTCAAACTTCAAATATTCTTCCTCACTTTTATCAATGCTCAATTCATGTGTACTTCACGTGCAGTTCTGTCCTTTGCATTCCTTAAAGCTCCCATTTGTTCTTATTTTCCCTTAATTATTCTTAGATTTTTCAAGAATAAGCTCCAAATACTTAGTACACTTTGCCACTGTTTAGTTGCTAAGTTAAGATGGATTGGACAAGTTTTCTTTGATTTTGATTTGTGGAGGGGGATAATTGGACAAATATTTAGTCAAGATTATAAAGGAACCCCGGAAAGCCAGCTCCAAAAATGGTGTAACGAAATCTAAACAGGGAGTTTCAGAGAACAGAATTGTTACAAGAGATAAAATCTAGGGAGCCAAATTTTTCTATGTGATAAACAAAGCTATAATAAGAGAGAAAGAGAAGAGCAGTTGGACAAAGCTATCCACCCTTTGTATATACCAACCTCTTGCGAATAATCTGGAGAAGACTGGTAGGAGAAGCCTCATTAAAGTTAGCTAAGTCCAAAGGGGAGAGACCGATGACCAATAAAAACAAATAAAGAAAAAGTGAACAAAGAAGAAGATGGCTGCCTTCGGGTACGATTGCATAACCCAAAACCGAAAGTTGAGAGAACAAAGTCAGGAATTTGATGTAGGATCAGGAACAGACATGTAAAACAAGCACAAGAAAGAAAGAAAAAGTTAGAAGAAGTGGGAAAAAGAAGAGAGTTTGATCATCTGTTTGTTTTGGAGGGAAGGAAGAAGGTTATATATCTGTTCTTTCATCTTTTCGTTTTGTACTGTTTGGACGGAAAGAAAGTGTGGGAAACTAAGATGGTGGTGTACATCAAGAGAGATATCCTTGAAGATGTGGCGATAATTGGAGGATTGGTAGGGGTGCAATTTGTGTATGCAGGGAACTCACTTTTACTTGGTTATCTTATGTCCCTTGGCCTCAGCCCTTTCACCATTATTATTTTCTTCACCCTTTCCACCTTCATTATTCTCACTCCTTTTGCTGTTTATTTTGAAAGGTAATTTCTGCCCTCACTTTTATCTTTTCTGTCTTTTTTTTCTTCCTGGAGACTCCGAAGTTGCTCAGCCATGAAAGTTTGGTGAAGGTTTAATGTTCATTTTGCAGGAGCAAATGGCCCAAACAATTGACCTTGAAGTTTATAACTCAGCTGGTTTTGATCTCCTTCGGAGGGTAAGGATAATTTTTCATTTTCATTTTTCCTTTCGGAAACACAAGGTAGAATGCCTTTCGCTCTCTTTTTTTTTTTTATTCTTATTTGAATTTCTATCATTATTGTTAATTTCTACTGGATATTCCTTGGCCTTTAATCCTCCTTTCTTTTACTTTTTTTCTTTTATATTTCTCTCCAAAAATTGATATTGAAATTTAATTTTTAGTGCATATTGCATCAATCATGAAATAAACTTTCCCAAGTAAAAGAAAAATGATACAATTTGGTAACATAATTTGGAAGACAATTCCTTGATCACAATCCTTTCCGGCAGAAGGAAACTGCACTTCTTTTTTTACTCTTTATTTTATGAGAGAGATTATAAGGATTTAACTTAAAATTTATGCTCAAAATCTCCACCTACCTTCCTTTAGTGTGTGAGTTAAGCAACTGCTCCTTCTTGCACTCTTTGATAATTGAAAGTCAAAAGGCGATGACGACAGAAAACCATGATGAAGTGCCAATTGAAAAAGAGGAAAACAACTAAGCAAGAGGAATGAAAAGATGACATAGTAGTAGTAAGAGAGTATTTTATATTGGTTCTCTTTCTTTCAGAGTTACTCTGTTCCAATGCCTATTCCTCAAGGGGATTAATCTAACTTCACCAGCAATGGCAACAGCCATGCCAAACCTTGCTCCAGGCCTTATCTTCATAATTGCTTGGACTTGCAGGTGTCATATTCAGTATCCTTTCCTTTCTTTTCTTTTTTTTTTTATAAAGTAGATGTACGATCAATTAGTAAGGAAAACCCAATGATGAATCTTGCAATGCGGGTGCAGGCTAGAAAAAGTTGCTCTAAGTTGCCTATACGGTAAAGTAAAGATTGTAGGCACATTGATGTGTGTGGTAGGTGCCCTTACAATGAGCTTAATGCAGAGCGCTGTCTCATCAAAAGATGCAAGGATTATAGCTCCTCCGACTGACGATGTCGTTTTCGACAAAAATAAAATCATCGGTTGCATGTACCTCATGGCAGCGGTATTGGTTCTATCCAGCAACGTAGTCTTGCAGGTACTCTGGAAAAACAAAATATATAGGAGGCATTGTATTGAATATTTCTTCTTTTGTTTTTTTCCTTTCCCTAAGATGTTGTGTTTTACAGGCGACAACATTGGGTGACTTTCCTGCTCCGATGTCTTTGTGTGCCATAACATCATTAATTGGAGTGATTATAACTGCAATGGTGCAGCTGGTCGAAGATCATCAATTAAAATTGGGTTGGCCCCTTGTTAGCGTTAAGGACCTAATCGCCTTTTCTCTACTGGTATGCAACTCTGTCCTTTTTTTGAATAATCTCATATACTAAAGTTAACTAATACTGCTTTTCCAAGTCCCAGTAATTGTGAAGTTGCTTATTCGTGCCCTAAATGGCCAAGGAATTCCAACCGTAATCTAGATGCAAAATGTAGCGCTCTCCTGAACTGCATGCTGCTTGAGAATTTTGGGGTTTGAACAAGTTCATGAAACTATGATATCAAGAAATAGAAGAAACTAGAATCTTTTCCATTATGGTTACATGGTAAAGTTGTAACAGGCAAAAAAAAAATGTACAATGTTCACTCCAAGAAAACAAAATGCTAATGCATATTCAAACAAGTTAGAAAATGCCAGTAAGCACATCAATTCTTGCTTTACATTTTCAGCTTTTTCAAGGCCAGGAAGTGCAAGACCCATTATCCATTGAAGACACTGAATGCAGCCTCTTTTCACTGATCTATTCATTAAAATTTGGATGTGCAGGGAGGTACTGTGGGCGGAGCATGTGTAAGCTTCAACGGATGGGCAATGAGGAAGAGGGGACCGGTTCTTGTCTCAATGTTCAGCCCCATTGGAACAGTCATCTCAGTCATTCTCTCTTTTGTTACTTTAGGGGAGACAATTTCATTAGGAAGGTAAACTACGGATTCATCAATTCCGCTTGTAAGTTCCCAAGTAGTTTCTTCAGTATTCTATTAAATCACTCTTTCGATGCAGCCTTGCTGGAATGTTCCTCATGTTCACCGGTCTCTACTTCGTCTTGTGGGCTAAAGGAAAAGAAGTTTTCTCGGATGGGAATGGCCTGGAAAGTGAGTTCGATCCAGAGAAGCCTCTATTAAGTTAACATGCTATCCACTTAGTTCGCACACTGATCGTTACCAGGCCTATACTAGAAAGTAAATTTGTTTCAATTAGGCCAATTCAAAGATTTAACAAAAATGAAAACTCAGGGGAAAACTTTTTAATTTCGAAGTTTAGTGTGTGCATAAGCTCCACATAAACATGATTGACGCAGACCAGTATATCTGGTATGAATACCATATGAAGTGTGATTGAAGCTTTCAATGCCAAGAGTGTAAATATTCCTATATTTCAACTGTTTTTGCAGAAGCTTGATATACCAGCAGCCTGTACAGTTTTCTGACTCTATGTAAAGGTGATAGAGGTAGCTTGGGAAGAGTTGGACAAATGTTATTAGTTTTTCGGAAATTTCTTTCAACAAAAGAATAGTATCTCTGATTATCTCTGTCAGATTAGATTGTGTAGAGGGTAGCAGCAGGCCTTAGAGAAGTGGAAACAACTTGAGCATCCTACTAGGATAAATTTACACAAATTGTCATCATTTCAAGAGGAAGAGATAATGTGTTTTGAGGCAAAAAATGAGTCCAAAGATGGTCTGACTGCTGCAAGTTCACCGGGATTTTGGCCTATTGGTCATTCTAGATTCAGAGTAATGGCAATATTTGTATAAAGCACTTGTGATTTTGTTCAAAGACCCCTTTCGTTTTTTTCCCCCGCTTTTGTAGATGTTGCTGTTCCCTTTACTATGACCAATAAAGAAACATCCTGGATTGGACACAATTCCACGTTTATTGGCTAAACTACCGGCTATTGCTAACACCTATAGAAATCATCAGCCTAATTAATTAAATCTTTACTTTATTTTGTCCAAATATGGTTGTCTTAATCAAATCACGCTGAGAGATGATTGAAGCCGATGCCATTCATATCCTTTTAACTCTATGTCTTAACTTTTTGCTTTTCGCCTTGATCTTCTCCATTCACTATTCTTCTTTGATTTGATTACTTTTGCTTCCTCTCTTCCACCTCTTTATTAGGTGTAAACAATAAACTCGAATTCATCACACTAAAACTGCAACTCAGATGGATGGACATGGACTCGGCCTAAAAGCCCAAGCCCATTTGAGGGACTTGTCATCTTAAATCACCAACAAAGATATTGGGTATGACCAAACTAAAGAGAACCCATTGTTTTTCTTTTTGGGAAATTTAATTATAAATTCATTACTCTAGCAACTAGCAAGATGCACCTCACTCTATATACCATTCAATAATGAAATTTTATCTTGGACCGAAATGTAAAGATAGAGAGTATTCTGCAGACAAAACCATCTTCTGCTTTTTGCCTGGTTTATGGAGACAATACCAAAAGCTTCTTTTATCTCTCTTTCTAATGCATATTCTTTTCTTTGGTAACAGTAAACATTTTTTTTTCTTACTTGAGACTTCAAGTATTGCTTTATGCGTAAATTGAAGGAGTAGCGAGTCTCTTGCAAAGCCATTTCTTGTTCATATTCAGCAAAATTTCGAGCAAATAACATAAATAAAATCAACCGATTCACCTCTTTAATGATATATATAATTTCAAAATATAAAATTTCTCTTCTTGTAATAATGAATATCGTGTTTTTTACCTTATTTTTATAATTTTATCTATGAATTGATTGTGTACATATTAAATTAATAATCTTTAATTATATAAAAATGAGAGACTGGACCAAGCAAAGCTAATAGTTTATTTCACTGTTATGATGGACTTAATGCTCCTAATAAGGTAATAATTCCCTTAGCCTTTGGACAGTAATCTATGAAATATTGATTTGACTTATCTTCAACCTATAAAATATTGATTGGCCAAAAAAAGAAATAACTCTATTGAAGAGTATAATTTATTTCATTGTTACATTTTCAAAAATACCCACTTTTTTTTATTGTGCATTGTGATGACTATAAATAAATTAAATCCTTTTTTAAATAATAAAAGAAACTAATACATTGAGAAAGATTAACGATTCAAAGTCCTTCATTTTGGGCATTAATTAATAGGGCTACTTTACTTAATTAACACTAGTGATGATGTGTTGATAACAAGCTAATAAATGAAAAGTAAATTAGAGGTTCTTACTTAATTACTTGTTATTATAGAATGAAAGAAAAGTATTGATCCGTGTGACTAATACAGCTAAATAAAAAAAAAAAAAACCAGATTTACACCAAAGATTCTTTGCTTGATGCTCGCCCCTTGCTTTGCTTTGCTTCACTTTCCATTAATTGCGGTTTCAAGTTTCAACTTTGGTGTAATCTCACATTGCTCATGCCCATTCCGTGACTGTCCATTTTTATAATGTTTTTGACCCTTTCAGATGTCATTTTAATTCTTACAGTTTATTTTTCCTTTTTCAAACGAACTAACTGTATATGAATAATGGCCTCTTGCAATTCGTATCAAGATACAAATTTTTACCATTAAGTGAATTATTAGCACCTAGTAACATATTGGGAAACTATGCAAATTACCACTAACTTAATTAATAGTCATATTATAGCATTATTATGCACCCTAACATGAACAGAAATGTATTTTCTTCAGGTTAAAAAATTAAATCCATTTATGCATATTGATACTAAATTATAAAATTGTTAGTTTATTTAATTAAATAAATTAACATGGGTCTTCCAATTTACATTATAAAGTTTTAATAATGCAAAAAGAAAAAAAAAGAAAAACAACAATTCATAGTAATTTTTCTTGAGAATTTTTCTCAAGAATTTACTTAACTGCCGACCTAGTCAATGTAGTTTATGAGTTTGACATCAATGTAATTTAAAGCCTTATTTAATCTTGAAACGGAGCTGTTATTTTTTATATTGATAATTAATGATTCTAAGTTCCAATCTTTCATCCCCTTCATATATTATTTCTATAGGGTGGGAAAAAAAAGAGGAAAAAGTCTAATTAGATGTTTGCTCTCTGTGTGTTTAAAACGTGACATTGCGCTTGACAAAGGCAGGCCGAGGCACTGTCCTTATATGAAGGCGAAAGTAAAATTGCATGAGTTGCATGAAAATTGAGCCTTTGTGATTTTTTAGGTTCGTGCCAAAGGGGTGGTGTCAGTGGGGCCCGTGCAGGAAGATTTGCCAAAGGGTGGTGTTCTTGGGCTTTCTCTGTCCAGCAGTTTATTGGACTCTGACACAAGTCCAAATCCATGAATAGTTTGATATGCATTTTTTTTTACCCAATAAACCCCTTTTCTTTCGATTTTTCTCCGTTTTTTTTTTTCTCCAAAACTAAAGAATCATGAGTACAAATATACACTGAAACAATGGAAATAGAAAAATCAAGTTCAAATATCAATATATAAAAGATTGTGGACAATTGAAGTAAAGGTATTTTTTGTTTGATAATTGAACAAAAAATAAATTAAATTAAATATAATGAAAAAGTTTTCAAATAAAGTTGCTCCAAGGGTTAAATACGACTAATCAGTCCAAGTGACTAACTCTAAATTTGACCATATATCAAGGACGTAATCAGTTGGACCTTTTCGCAATGTCCCTTCTCTTCTTTTTTTTCACATATTTGACTACTTTTCGGGTTTTACGACAAAAAGAAAAGAAAAAGGTGGTGAAACCAGCATACAGCTTCTGGCCAAGACAAACAAACACACCCACCCTCCGCTCCTCTCTAAGAAATTTCTCAGATAATGATCATTTCTCGTAATTGTCGGTGCACATTGGAACGAAGGCACGTCATAATCCGTTTAAGACAATGCTAGCAAGTTTTATCGTCAAATGATTGGGTTCTTTTGGGTTATTTTAATGGCAAGAGGTAAGGCAGTTAATGTCTTAAGTTAAACGATTTGGATTAGGGATAAGTGGATGACCAAAATCGACCTACCGTAAAATCCAGTCGGACTCAACTCAATCCATAGCTTACCGTCAGAATCATATTAAAATTTTAAGCTATGATTGTGAGAGTTGAAGATTAGTTGTTTTTGTCTATGGAAACACATTTTTTAATGAAACAGAAATTTTTTTATCTTAATTTAATATTTCCTTTGATGTTTTTTTTTTCCATAATTTATTCCTTTTCATTCTTACTACTTGCGCGTGCCTTCTAACAGGACCGTGTCTTGAAATCCCAAACCTGTTCTAGCACGGTCATAGCCATGGCTCTCAAACACTGGAAATGATTCTCCAAATAATCTAAATTTGGTTTAGCTGTAATCCTTTTTCCTTTCACTAGAGTTAAAGTTTATTCGTTTACTGGAGCAAATTGCAGGAGTAGACTAGGTCTACTTGGCACAGTGCATACAGAGCAAAAACAGCGTTAGGGGGTGGTATCTTTGACACCGAGCCCATCCGAAAAGGGCAAACATGCCTCGAGATGTGTTCAAAAGCCTCATCAACAAGGAGCTTTTGCACTAAATTCTAAGCTAAGCTACTTCTAGTTATGTGTTTCGTGTCCCAAATCATCTTGACTCCGCCATTTACCGTCGCCCATTTTCTCCCATAAAGTTAGAATAAAGATTTGCAGTAATAGTATTTGACAAAAGTTTAACTTTGATTTGTTTATTGGTTCAGACATAGTAGAATTTTGGTTTCTTTTAAATATTAATTTCAGTCCAAATAATTTGGCTTCTTATGCAGTATGATGTTCGACTTATTTTTCTCCTTTTTTTATTCCATTAATTAAGCAAAGAAAAACTCTATATCAGTATTTGTTAAACAAAAATATACTACGAGCCGCTTTTGCTGTCTTGCTCTAATCACGTACGAGAGGAAGTATGAAAAGTCTAATTCGGGTCAAAGGTCAAATAAAACTTTGCGGGAGTTTGGAATAATTTAGGTGCGTCTGTTTTCACACGCGCCTTGCCAGGAGCGTTGGAGAATTATCCATTAAAAGCACCTGCCTGCTGTTACATTTCCATATTGGCGCAAAAGGTAACAGAATCTTAGAGATTTTATTAATTAGACAAAAAAAGAAAGAAGAAAACAAATACTCTAAGGTGATTAATAGAAACTTTCTTTTTTTTTCCTAACTTCTACTTGCAAAATATGTGTTCATTTAAATCATTTTTGAGATAATTTTTTTAATTAATAGTAATACTTAATTTCATTTAACCTTAGTTCAAGAGGTCATTTGACAAAAGTGAATGTCGAGATAATTAAAAAAAAAAGAGAAAAAGAAGATAAAAAAGAAATGATGAGGTGGCCGGTTTGGCTTGGCACTTCTGGTGGCATGTGGTTTGATCACCCATGCCCCATATTGCTAATTGCCGTCGCTGGCGCTGCAACAAAACCAAACAGTTTGATTGACTTGTACAAGCGACTCATCGAAAAAGGCTAAGAGCGCTCTATAAACAATAACCATAAGATCACTAATAAATGGGCAGAAATTCAAGTTGGAGATTTGACAGGGCACTTGCCTCCGTTTTCGTGCGTGAAGTTGTTGCATTCAATTTACAGCAAACATATTGTATAGATTAATTAAACAAATACTGTGACAAAAGATAACACTAATTATTTTTCCCCAAAGAGCCCTTCACTGATTAAGTCAACTTTTAATTCAATTATTAGATACTATAGTTAATTTAATGTGCAAAATTATGAACAATGCAGATTAAGTCATGCATTGTGCTATAAGCAAAATTTGGTTAATTGATCAAAGGAACAAAAAAAAGGATCCGACCAAAATTTTCAAATTGGGTCATGTTGTTTAGTTTCTTTGCTTAGTGGGTCAGGTGTTTTTTTTTTTTAAATATCGAAAATCATGTATAGATATCATTATATTCATCAAATTACATATAGTATAAATGAAATGAATTAGCAAACAAAAAGCTGTATAGTTGCCTGACTGGCAATTTATGGGCTTCCAGAAAGTGGTGAAAAAGAAAAGTTTATTGCCTAAATGGGCAAATTTTGCATGTTACTTGTCCCTCTCTCCCCGTCCATGATCATACAATTTTTATTTTGATTTGCCCAATTTTAAAGAAATACTACTAACAACATTATCGTTGTTTTTTTTTTTTTTCTCTTTTCCTAATAATTTTTTAATTTTAAAAAAATGTTTTATAGAAAATAAAAGAAAATCAAAATTTTAGGTTGTGTGTCTTTTGGTGGAGGAATGCTTGTCACCTACTCCTTTTAAGTTCCCAATCTTGCTTTCTATTGCTTTCTCATGCTTTTTAGAGAGAGAAAAGAGGGATTTAGAGAGAAGCCACTTGGAAAAAAAAGAGCTTTGATCTTTGCTTTGCTTGTGTTTTGTGGCAATGGAGAAGCACAAATGCAAGCTCTGTGCTCGAACTTTCTCTAATGGCAGAGCTTTAGGAGGTCACATGAAAGGTCACTTAGCCACTCATCCACTGCCCCCAAAGACGACCCAGCACCAACTCGGTGACCGTGCTGAGTCAGCTTCTTCTTCATCTTCTTCATCAGGTGAAGAGCAAGAGCTACAAGAAGAGAAAAGCAGAGAAGTAGTTGAAGAGAAATCTTTGGTTTACGGGTTAAGAGAGAATCCCAGGAAGAGTTTCAGGTTTGCAGATCCTGAATTCTCTTTTGCAGTAGATTCAGGGTCCGTTGTCCAAGATAGAGAAAGTGAGACTGAGTCAAGAAACCCAACTCGGAGACGATCCAAGAGAAACCGGCAGGTGGGTACTAATATAACAACAGACGAAATCAAGAAACCAAAGTTGTTGAGGAAACCCAGTTTGGTCGAGTCACCGACTGAGCCAGAACCGGTGAGTTCTGTTTCTGATACTTCTCCTGAAGAAGATGTTGCTATGTGTCTTATGCTGCTTTCAAGAGATGTTTGGAAAACAAAGAATGCAGAACAAAAATCAGTTGAGTTGTTGGAAGAATCAGAAGAGATCGACTTGAACAACAAGAGTGAGTTAAGCAAGAAGATTCGTGGGAAGTATCGATGTGGGAATTGTAAGAAAGTATTTCGATCTTATGATACATTGGATGAACATAAAAGAGTTTGCTGTGAAACCAAAAATGCAGGTAAAGTTGCTGCTGCTGCTGTTGTTGCTAACGACAAGATATTTCAGTGTCCATTTTGTTACAGAGTGTTTGGGTCAGGACAGGCACTCGGCGGTCACAAGAGATCTCATTTGCTTGCTGCTGCTTCTTCTTCAAATGCGGCTGCTGCAAATTCTACTAAATTTGACAACAAGTTGATAGATCTAAACTTGCCTGCTCCATCCGAAGATGATGAGTTTAGTGTGGTATCAGATGCATAAATTGAATGATGGGGCTATCGAGCAGTTATGGGAATTCACGTGGATCTGATGCTATACATTCAATTTGCTATGCATTGTTTCAAACTTTTTTTTTTTACTGTAGTGGCTAATATTTCTTCATTCATAGATGAATCATGAATGTTTTTGTAGCTTTTCTCTTTTGGTATTCTTTCTATTCTTCATTGTTGCTGACCCACAATTCTTTTCTTGAATTCTCCGCAAGTGTTTTGTCTCCAACACTTGTTAATTGTTATTGCTAAAACTTACAAGCTGAAAATTGTTACAAGCTTCATTCAATCTAGTTAGTACTGAAACTCAAACTCTAAACTCTCCTACCACTAGTGTTTCCACAACCCCCCCGTACAATTTTCACTTCTTCCAAGATTTTGTCGTGGTGTTAGTGGCATTATGTTTGGTGAAACAGTTGATTAACTGAAGCAGCCATTGTTGTGTTGAGGTATCAGATAGCAATGACTTGGATCAAGTTTCACTTCAAGTGTACCCCATGTCAGAGAAACAAAAAACTAAAAAAAAAGGAAAGCATTTTTTCTGGGGTTTGGTTGCTTGTGGACCAAGCACTGGTCTCTGCAAGTACCAAAGTGTTCAATTCTGTTAGCATGTCCTGTTTCTTGTTTTCCAGCTGTTCTGTAAACTGTTTATACCTTTATATGAACTATATTTAATAATTATTTTATGGGGTTTGTTCTTCTTTATCTACATCTCTTTTGTTCTCTGCTCTATTTTGGAGTATCAATGATAGGAACAAAAACCAGAAACTTCAACACGAATTGACTCAAATAACCTCACTGGAACTTCAGTTTTACAGTTCTCGGTCTGGGTCTTGGCATATCTATCTTTTGAATGTTGCTACTGACCAGAGGGAGATCCAAAATCCCTTGAATTTCTGCATAAAAAGATATTGTAAAATTTTTATCTACCTTGAAATGAACGAAATATCCGGGCAAAAGGAGGTGCCATTGGCCATGCTATTCTTATCGAAGAATCAGTCAGATTTATTAAATGCATTTTGGTTCGATGCTTTTTCCTTTGTTCTTTTTTTTTTTTTTTAATTTTCTCATTTCCTAAAAGAACCAAGATTATTAAATATTACTACAAAAAATACGAAGGACATTTTGGTCAACAGAAAGAATGGTTTTCAGGTTCCTTTCTTACACGCATGCATGTGATTTCTTGCCTCAAAAGGATCCCAATTAATTTATGCTAAGCAAACTACATGTGGATTAGAAGTTGTATCTACTTAGTAAAATAATAATAATAATAATAATAATAATAATAATTTTTGAGGTTGAATTCTGATTTTGAGGACAAAATCATACAAGCAAATGTTGAATTTGTTTTTTGACTATGTAAAATGTTATACTGTTTCTTTCGTGATGGAAATATAAAATGATGAAAATAAAGAAATCTGCATCTATTATAACTATAGTGGCATCCTCAACAGACTTGGTTTGTCACCATCGTCACGTATTTTTCAAATTTCAAGGCGAGTTTCCGCAGAACTGGTTTCTTCGTTTGCCTGACTGAAAATTCCATTGTTGGAATGGTGGATAAAATTAAAATTTAATTTAATGAATTTGATAAAGGTTAGCACTACTTTTTATTGAACACCTGGAATCAAATTACTTATTTTCTTTGAAAAAAATAAAAGAGGTTTGAAGCTGAGAAAATTTATTTTTATTGCAAAATAATAGAACCCAAAAAAAAAAAATTCCCTTCAAGTTGGCATAAATAGAGATGGTTTGTGGAATGAGTGGGAATTTATTCTATTTTCTGTACGGATATAAATAGAAGATTAAAAAAATCACTGGAAATAGACAAAATGACAAGGAGAGAAAGAGTCAGAGAGAGCCGGTTGCATATGGCAAACCCTAGTTAAAACAACAAAAAAACGTCTTCAATCGAATTGCATGTTTGAGTTTGACCCCTCATTTATCCTCAAGGCTCATTTTTTATTTATTATTATTTTTTTTTGTGGGGGTAGGAATCAAATTTATGTATTGTGGTTATCAGAAGATAAATTCCTACTCATGAAAGTAGTGCAAGGAGGACGACTTTTCTATTCCATGTCCACGAGAAGTGAGTGACACTACGGAGAATTCATACTGATTTAACAACATATTTTCAATCATAAAAGTAGACATAATTAAGCATCTCATAATATCATATTATGTAGTAAATAAAGATTAAAGTTTTACAAAATTAAATTATAATTGAAATTGAACTCGCATTAAGTTATATCAACTATTTAAAGTTAAACTAACCAAAATTCCAATGATCGAAAATTCAAAATAACTCGACCCCAATTGGATTCAATTGGAACATCCAAATTTTATTGTTTGAATTTGAGCTATTTTATTGAACTTTTTGGAAAAGAAAGTAAAGGAAAAAGAAAAAAAAAAATTGTAAGAGGCATAGAGAGGAAGGATAGAATCCTACGAGAGAGGGCAAATTAGTAAATTGACATTGAGAATTGGCTCAGCGTGACTTGTGCCACTCTTTATGAAAACTGGGAGAACTGAGGATGAAGTGGCAGACCTTTTGGGTCAACTTCTTAATGTATCTTTCTCTCCTAGAAATGTATGTGGACCCCACGGGATCTAATATGTTACTTTTTTATTATTATTTTTTTTTTAAAAAAAATGCAATAAGTAAAGGTGGTTGTTGTGCAAAGTTATTAAATGGTTCCATTTCGTTAGTTCTCATGAATACATCATATGAAGAAGAGAAATAATGGCGATTTAATGTTTTGCGGTTCATTTAGAATCATGTAAAAATAAAAAGCTTATATAATTACTTAGCATATGGTTTACATTAACGTTATAGTTATAGAAGGATAAGGTTTCAGAATTAAGTATGAAAGTGGCCAAAGTTAGTAGCTAACAAACTACTGATGTGGGCTTTGCATGCTTTTGGAGATGTTCACAATTTCCTTGCAACCTCGTTCCATTTTAGTATGTTTCGGATCCTATAAAAGGAAGTCCACACCGAGGTGGGTTCGCTTTTATTTTTATGGCTGTTCTGACTATTCCAAGCATCTGCATGGTTATGATCTGCCAAAGCTTTGTGACTTAACCATGAATACTTCCCCATCCCCACCCTTTATTCTTCAACAAATTATAGCCATGTTCAGTAACATGTCTTGTCTTTGCTAACTTTACCAGCATCCTTCCACACCATTTCTTTCTTTTTTTCCTCTCCAAAATTTAAATGGCATTTTACCCTTGTTTCACGCCACAGATGCCATGATTCCAGGCCACATTTTAGGCTACAACAGAGACTTGGCTGAACTAGTCGTCATTGCCAGCAGGATAGTGCCTTTCACATGGGAGATATGAGGCTTGAAGAACTAGAAACTCCAGCACCCATTATTCCCTTCCACCTAAACAACCACGCATGCCTTTTTATGTAGCGATCAATCTAGACTTTCAGAATTCGGGATAGATTAATTTGATGCTGGGTATCTTGAAAAGGAATATTATATTGCAGACAAAGTATATAAATGAAGATTAAGTGGATGTAAGCATAGCGGCTTTTTATTTGCTCATTGATCATTGAGAATTAAAAAGAAATCGTAATATGATTTCAAAATCGTTTCGTTATTAAGTCGTTATTTATTTATTATGTATTTTTGTTGGATTGTATTATTTAAAGTTGATTTTTAATTGTATTTTAATATTTGATTTAATTATTAATATATGATTTTTTATTAAAAAATAAAATTCAAGTTTTGTTACTTAATTTTTATCTACTACTAAATTATACCTCTTGAATTAGATAGTTTAATCTTTTCCAATTCCTTTAACTATAATTATTGTGTAATAAGAAAAGATAATAGTGAAATTAAATTAAATTTATGCGCTTTACGTACAACTGACAAGAAATATAACTCCCTTGATGAACTAAAAGATTATCTTATATCCCACTGAAATGGAAAAGGAAAGACTAAGAACAAGCGAGTTGAGCATGCATGTACCTTACTTGTTGTTAATAACCCACTTGCCTAGCTCGTGGCTGCTTCTTCAAAAATAGGGGTGCCCTTCAGCACGGCCTAATCTGTTTGATAATAATAGGACTTCAACTTGACAAATAGGACCTCACTGATGCAGTCCATAGTCGCTAGGTAATCATTGATAAAAATAGTTGCAAGATTGTTTGAACCCATTGCTTCAAACCAACTAAAAACAGCTATCCCCTTTTCCAGTTTGCCCCTCGAGAGCTAAAATTAAACCTATTTCCAAAAAGGTATTACTTGGCTGCTGCCAACTAGCTTTCAATTTTGATGAGGATGGAAAGGAATATTAAATAAAGAAATACAGGGCAAGGAAAGATATTTATTTACCAAGTATAATTACTCATAATATAATATACCATTTGTACAAGGAAAAGCTGATTTCCCTCCTGATTCCTGAAGGAGTGGGCAGGGCTAGAAAAGTATTAAAAAATTTGTTCTGGTTGATAAGCATGGCAAGCAGTAATAATTGTTGTATTCTACTTTGTGTACTGTTCTCCTAATAAAAGCATGATAGAAATTTATCCCGGCAGCTGAATTTCAAATGATAGGTTTCTGACAGCATAATTCTTCATGATTAGACCATGAAAGAACGTAACTAAGCAATCAATCAATTAGTCCTGATTATTTTGTTGATTATGGACTCTCCACGGTCTACAACCCACTTCCAGGTTCCCATTAACCTATTCTTTTTTGCTGAAACCGATCATTAACTTATTCCATGCATGACAAAAGTTTGATATATTCAAATTGCTCTAATTGGAAAACTATTTCTCCATTATACAAGTATACTCCAATAACAATGGCTGGTTGATAGCTCCTTCGGAGCAAATGCATAATGATAAAAGTGATGTGATGTTGAAGTGCTGAGGTCAACTTGAATCACTTCCAAGGCAAGAGAAAAAAAGTTAGGAATTCATTAATATTCTTTGTATTATTAGTGATCAATTTGTTTTTCCCCCCTTTAAATGTCGAACTTTTCTCGGTGCGTCCATGTGAATTACAGTGCTGACCAGTTAGGCAAAGAGAAATTACGAAAAAAATTTTCAAGGTACTCAAACCGTAGCTGGATTCTTCCCAAAGTTGAACCCTAAAATATAAGACACAAAAGGCCCAACTTTCAGAGCTAGAGCCCCATATTTATCATAAAAAGGTTCAAAGCCCTCTTATTACAAGCTCACGGGCAATCCAGATTTAGTCCGGAAAACAGGGCTGGGAAATAGGATCCAGCTGCTCGTCTCTCTCCCCGTTTAACTTATTGCAAGAATTTTCCCATGAAAATTGTTCTGAGAAAGCCACAAAAAATCCATGAGAAAGACAACTTTCTACTACCTTTTTGACTGGAGTACGGGTTAAGGACATGAAAATGCATCAATTCGGTATGGGTTAGCAGCAGAGCAATTGGATAAATCCAGGCAAAAAAAAAAAAAAAAAACAAAGGTACCAATGCAGGAAAGTTGAAGTACTACAAGCTCGCCTTTTGCATAGTTGTCTTACTTCGGCAACAGGTCCCACATCAAGATGTATACGTTGTGTTGATATTTGCGAGATTTTTTATATTTCCTGTCATACTTTACTACCCAAAAATCTAATCTTATCTTTTATTACATTACTATTTGAATTATTTCGGTTTTTTACTTACACACAACCTATCTCTTTCTTTAACAATAAAGCTGTCTTAAAGAAGTGTTAATTATTGCAGCAATTATTAAACTTGTTATCATTGTTAGTGCTTTAAATTTATGAAATTATCTGTTCTTTGATTTTTTTTTCCCAGATGAAACTGTCATTCATTGAATGACATATACATTTATCTTTTTTTTTTTAAATTTAATTGTATTATTATTTACCATAATTGCCGTTCAAATTGAAAGCTTATGGTCCAAATAAAGTATTTTAAGCAAAGGTTTGTTACCTAAGCCTTCAACCCAACAGATTACTGTGGTCACAGTGCGACATTGCTAAAAACTTTGCCACCCCAAACAAGAAAAGTAAGAATCTGAATAAGCCAATGAGGCAATTATTCTCAACATCATTGGTGAATCAAGCTGTGCCAAATGGGAAACCTTGGCTTGCCGCGTTGACGCGATCTAAAAATGGCATTTAGGAGGTTTGAAAAATTAAGAGCTTGGGGTTTAGATTCAAATCTTATGTACATACAATTATGAAATAGGCATGCCACAAATAAACAATTCAAGACAAGCAAAGACAGTTTGGATCGAAATTTTAGATCCAATTTAATGATTTCTTATTGGAAAAAAAAAACGCAAAAAATCGATTTTTTTTTAATTTTTAATTGAGGTCCAGGGAGAATGATGTACTTGAAAGTGCAGTCTCAATGCAAAAACTTTGTTTTCTTTCAAGCTGTGACGAAAATGGTGCATGATCACATCTTGCGTAATAATTTTTACTTAGAAACTTTTATTAGTTAATTAAGTTGAGATTATTAACTATTAAAAGGTTAAACTTTCGTTTTTACGGTATTAGCAAAATTAGTAGCAATAATTAATTAACACAAAAAGGAAATATGGCTGTATAATTAAATAAAGAAATACAAAATTCAGGAGAAATAGAAAATAATAAAAAAAACAATTAAACATAAAACTAAAATAACAAAAACAGAGCTCTCTCGTTGTCTCTTTTCTCTCTCTTATTGGGTGGCTGGTGCGAAATCGAACTCTCTCTCTCTCCTCTCTTCAAAATTTTCTCTCTGCAAAATTTCACCTAAATCTGTAAGTATTTTCTATTTCTGTTTCCATTATGATGTATCTTATTCATTTCAATCTAACGAGTTAAGTTTTTGCCTCAAGTTGTCAGTTATTTTTCGTTTTTTTTTTCTTTAATTTCACCAGAATTTATGTTCTTAGGATTGCAGAGATCTCAAAAACCCGAGATCTTGCTCGTTCGGTTCCTGTATTTCATCTGATTCGGGCTTTTAGCGGTTGGATCTCGATGTTCGCGTGACAGTTTCAGCTCGAATTCCGAAGATCTTTCTTAATTAATTTACTTTTCGTGAAAATTTCGAGAGTAACTTATAGTGAAGCATTTTTTTGTTATTAGATCGTTAGGGCTTTTTTTTTTGTTTCATTTGGTCGATGGCTTCGAATCCTCCATTCCAGGTGGAGGATCAGACGGATGAAGATTTCTTTGACAAGTTAGTTAATGATGATGATGATGATGAGAACATGGTTCCCACCGTCCCTAAATTCACGGAGGGTAACGAGTCCGACGACGCCAGAGCCTTCGCCAATTTAGCAATCGGCGAAGATTCTGGCGGCGAGGCTGACAATTACGATGAAAAGGAAAAAGATCCTGTGGATGCAGGTCCAGCACCGGTCAATGCACAGGCAGGTGAAGACGGTTGTGATTCATTAGGTCTTGATAATCGCGTGATTGACTCGAATAATCATCGAGAAGTAAGGGCCGGGTCAGAGGTTGGATTTGATCCGAATATAAGTAAGAACAATGGATCTATGAATTCTGGGGTTAAGGAAGTAGGGTGGAATTCGTTTTATGCGGATTCTGACGAGAATGGGGTGAATGGAGTTGGGTCATATTCCGAATTTTTCAATGATTTAGGGGAGAATCCCACAGGAGATTTCCCTGGTGAAGTGGATGAAAATGCAAAACCGGGTGCATTGGATCAAAATTCTGTTAGTAGTTATGGGCAGTATCATGATGGCGGGCAAGTTTATGGAGCTTCTACCGTAGATAATGGAAATGAACAAGATTTGAACAGCAGTCAGTACTGGGAGAATATGTATCCAGGATGGAAGTATGATGCTAATACAGGGCAGTGGTATCAGGTGGATGGCTATGAGGGGAACCTTCAAGGGGGTTATGAGAGTTCAGGTGGTGATGGCAGTGGGACCACGGATGTGAAAGCAGGGGTTTCTTATTTGCAACAGGCAGTTCAGTCTGTTGCAGGGACTATGGCAACTGCTGAGAGTGGTGCCACGGAGAGTGTGACAAATTCAAATCAGGTTTCACAAGTGAATAATGGGTACCCGGAACATATGGTTTTTGACCCTCAATACCCTGGTTGGTATTATGACACAGTTGCTCAAGAATGGCGGACATTGGAGAGCTATGATGCCTCTGTTCAATCATCTCTTCAGTCAACGGTTCAAGGTTATGATCAGCAAAATCAAAATGGATTTGCTTCTGCTGGTGGGCATTCTCAAAGTAACTGTTCTAGTGTGTATGGTAAATATGGACTGGGAGATAATTATGGGTCACAAGGTCTTGGAAGCTCTGGTGAACATGGTAATTGGGGTGACTCCTATGGTAATTATAATAGCCAGGGTTTGAATATGTGGCAACCAGGGACTGCTGCCAAAACTGAGGCAGTTTCAAGTTTTGCTGGCAACCAGCAATTGGATACATCTTTTGGTTCGAATATGTCTGTGAACAGCCGTGCAAATCATTTGAAGTCATCCTATAATTCTCTGCAGGAAGTTCAGTTGCTCAATAAAGCTAGTCAGGTTCATACTGAGGTCAATGGAGTTGTTGGGTTTAGGAGTTTTGTCCCTAGTGAAAACTTCAATCACCAGTTTAATCAGGCAAATTTAAAGCAAAGCGAGCAGATGCATTTCTCGAATGATATCTACGGAAGCCAGAACTCTGTCAATGTTTCCCAGCAGCCGCTTCAGAGTAGCCATCAGTTTTCTTATGCTTCCAACACAGAGAGATCATCAGCTGGGCGTCCTCCACATGCACTTGTTACTTTTGGTTTTGGTGGAAAACTGATAGTAATGAAAGATAGTAGTCCTCTGCTGAACTCGTCATTTAGCAGCCAGGTTAGAGTACTTAATGTTATATTTTGAAAAATCTACATTTTTTGGCAGACGCTGATGAATGTAAGAAATAGATTCTCTGAGGTTGTCTGTTGTTTTGGTTTCCAGAAGAGAAAATATCTTGATATTAAATACCAAACATGAATAGCTCTTGCTGTAATTTTCTACTTTCTAAATGCTAATGTTGTATGGTTGTGTTTGTGTGAAGGATTCTGTAGGAGCCTCTATCACCGTTCTCAATTTGTTGGAAGTTGTCAATGGAAACTCAAATGGTTCTGGTGCTGCACTGGCAGCTTCTGATTATTTCCGTACTCTGTGCCAACAATCCTTTCCTGGTCCATTGGTTGGTGGAAATGCAGGCAGTAAAGAGTTGAACAAGTGGATTGATGACAGAATTGCCAACTGTGAATCACCTGACATGGACTACAAAAAGGGTGAAGTTTTGAGGCTGCTTCTCTCATTGCTTAAAATAGCTTGCCAACATTATGGAAAACTCCGGTCTCCTTTTGGTGCTGACACTGTATTGAAGGTAAATACTTTTATTGTTATTTTAACTTATATTTTAGTAACCACGGGTTTTCAATTTCCTTAGATTTTCATTTTTTAGCCTGTAGTTATATCTTGGGAGAATGCTTCTCTTGTGATTTTTTTCAGTCAGATTGTCTTAGGTTTTTCTAGCATACCACTTAAGAAATAGCTAATCTTCTGAGGGTTTTTTCCCAGTTTCAACAAAGTAAAATGAGATTTGTTGTTGATCTTCTCTTCTTTTTTCTTGCGGGTTATATCATATTTCATTCTTATTGGCATGTTGTTATTGATAGGAGACTGATACTCCAGAATCAGCAGTTGCAAAACTCTTTGCATCTGCAAAGAGGAATGACACACCTTATGGTGCTCTTAGCCACTGCTTGCAGCAATTGCCTTCTGAAGGACAAATTCGGGTATGCCATTAACTATACTGCACTATTTTTTTAACAGGCTGTTTATCTTATTTTCTTAATTAATTTTAATGTATGTTGTAGGCAACCGCTTCTGAGGTACAGCATCTTCTGGTTTCTGGTAGAAAGAAAGAGGCTCTACAATGCGCACAAGAAGGTCAGTTGTGGGGACCTGCACTTGTTCTCGCATCACAACTGGGCGATCAGGTTTGTTTCTGCTTTATGCTATTGCCTATTACTTATTCTGAGTTTCATGTTTGAGGAAGATTTTAACTGAAGCTGCAATCTCTTTCTCTCTCTCTGTCTGCCTTTTCTTCCGGTTGGGGGCTTTGGATCAATGCAGTTCTATGTTGATACTGTGAAGCTAATGGCACTTCATCAGCTGGTAGCAGGGTCTCCTTTGCGGACATTATGCTTGCTAATTGCAGGGCAACCAGCAGAAGTTTTTTCCACAGGCACCTCAGTTGATGGCATAGATATGTCTCAACAGCATGCACAGGTGATAAATTGGTGCAAGAAATTCAATTCTAAAGGTTATTTATCAGGAAGAAGGAAAAACGCCAACTGAAGTGGTTACTGTACTAAGACAACTGATATGGTCTGATCATTTTCTGGTGTAATTGTAGATCCTTAGTAAGAGATAAGAAAAAATATGGCAGTGTGTGAAGTGGTTTACCTATGAGAAAAATGGCATAGATTAAAGGGATTATATTTCAGATGCTTTTGATACATCTATTCTATGAACCATTTTTTGGGAATGGTGCAATTTTTTTTGGCAAGAAGAATCCTTAGTTGTGGAGAACTTGTGCTTGATTCAGCTACTGTCCCTGTTATATATCATTTTGTTACTTCTTATTTGATGTCCATATGTTTGATTTTATTTTGAAAGGAATACTTTTGCCATAAAAAGAGCTGAATTCCCCACTCCTCTTTTTTTGTGGGCAGTTAGGGGCTAATTGCATGCTTGATGATTGGGAAGAGAATTTGGCTGTAATAACTGCAAACAGAACCAAGGATGATGAGCTTGTGATTATTCATCTTGGAGATTGCCTGTGGAAGGAAAGAAGTGAGGTACATTATTGTTTACTCTAGCTTCTTTTTCTCCCTTCTTGTTGATAGCACACTTTAGCTTATTTACTTATTCCTAAAGTTTATAACTATTGCTCTTACTTGAGGGTTTTAATTCAGATAACTGCAGCACACATCTGTTACTTAGTTGCGGAAGCAAACTTTGAGTCATATTCAGATAGTGCTAGACTTTGTCTTATTGGAGCAGATCACTGGAAGTTTCCCCGAACTTACGCTAGTCCAGAGGCTATCCAGGTTCTCTTCAAATTTATGTGACCCTTAATCATTGTCTAATTTATAGAAGTTTGGAAAACTATTTATCAAGCATGGTGTAGTCACTTTGGCATGTTTACTTGTTCTGAACCATGTAATTCCATAGTTTAAGTAATTCGTATTGTGACCGATTTATAGTATGTAGTTGAAGGTGCTTTTTCTCTGTTGGGGGAAAGGTAATTGAAAATTTGATCTTCAAGCAAGATGATTAGGTTGAAACCTAGATAGGAAATGTGGTTTGCTTTCTCAGCATATCTCTCTTCTAACTGGTTATATATAATGCACAAATCTAAGCTGTCCTCAGATGGTCAAGATTTTTATATTGTAGAGAACATTTTAAGATATTGAGCTGTCAATTATGCCTTTAACCTTTTCTGTTCGATTTTTCTCACAGAGGACTGAGTTTTATGAATATTCAAAGGTACTGGGAAACTCTCAGTTTATCCTGCTACCATTTCAGCCATACAAGCTTATTTATGCACACATGCTGGCTGAAGTTGGAAGAGTTTCAGATTCATTGAAGTAAGCATATTTAAGTTGTTAGTTTTTTATTTATGAACATATTTTACCTTCAATTTCCTAACATGATGAGGCTAGTTCAGGTACTGTCAAGCTGTATTAAAATCTCTGAAAACTGGTCGAGCGCCTGAGGTAGAAACTTGGAAACAATTAGTTTTATCTCTTGAGGACAGGATAAGAATCCATCAACAGGTAACTTTTTAGCTTCTCGGTTTGGCTTCTCATCAATATTTTCTCTGATTATATTGGGCTTGCTTTCATCTTGAAGGGTGGATATGCTGCAAATTTGGCTCCAGCAAAATTAGTTGGTAAATTGCTCAACTTTTTTGATAGCACTGCTCATCGTGTTGTTGGTGGTCTACCACCACCAGCTCCATCAGCATCAAATGGAAATTCTCAAGTTAATGATCAGTTTCACCAGCAAAGTGGGCCAAGAGTATCATCTAGTCAATCAACAATGGCCATGTCTTCTTTGATGTCATCTGCCTCAATGGAACCTATAAGTGATTGGGCTGGCAGGGCAGTTGATGGCAGAATGACGATGCATAATAGAAGTGTTTCAGAGCCGGACTTTGGCAGAACTCCAAGACAGGTTCACAATTATCTCCACTTGACGAAACAATAATTCCTGCTAATTGCTTGTGCATCTTATCTTGAATAAAATTAATGAGGTGTTAGTGATTTTTGATGGGATCAGGTTGATTCATCAAAGGAAGCTGTAGCATCCACTGCACAAGGCAAAGCATCGGGCTTGGGAGGGGCATCTCGCTTTGCTCGTTTTGGTTTTGGCTCACAGCTTTTGCAGAAGACTGTGGGGCTAGTCTTGAGGCCTCGTACAGATAAGCAGGTAGTTCCTTTTTTTATTGCTAGTTTTTCTTAGATTTCTGTTGAAGAACCACATATAGCAGTCTTGATATACAAACTATTTAATTTAATATAATTTGCATTGTTATCTGTAGGCTAAATTGGGTGAAAAGAACAAATTCTACTATGATGAAAAACTCAAGAGATGGGTGGAGGAAGGTGCTGAACCTCCAGCTGAAGAAGCAGCCTTGCCACCACCTCCAACCACCGCAGCATTCCAGAATGGAACGTCTGACTACAACTTGAAGTCTGCATTGAAGAGTGAGGGGTCTCCCCCTAATGGGAGCCCAAAATTCAGAAATCCAACCCCGATAGAACATGCTTCTGGGATCCCACCTATTCCTGCCAGCTCCAATCAATTCTCAGCTCGTGGTCGAATGGGTGTTCGAGCAAGGTACTTTTGAAGGTTTTTTTTTTTAAATTGTTTTATTAAAAATTTCCACTGTTCCATTTGAATGATGATTGAACAAATTTGGTGGAAGAAATGAATAAAAAGGAAAGAAAGTTGAAAGTAAGATAAGGTGGAAAATATTGGTTTTTGTTAGACTTAAGAAATATGGAGAAGATTTATATGACCATGAAAGTTTCTTTTCATAAGCATATAAGATTTCCAAGACCACTATCATTGCTCATTGGTGAAACTATAGAAAATTTTTTGGTTTGGAAGTTGAGCTTTGTTTGGCTTTCTTTTGTTCCTTCAGAAACCAAGAGAATAATATTCATAGTTTTCATTTCATTTTCCCTTTTCTATGTCATTATGAACTCTTGACAGGTATGTGGACACTTTCAACCAAGGTGGTGGAGGCCAAGCAAATTTATTTCAATCACCTAGTGTTCCCTCTGTTAAACCTGCAGTGGCTGCAAATGCAAAGTTCTTTATTCCCACGCCTGCATCAACAAATGAACAAACGATGGAGGCAATATCAGAAAGTGCACAGGAAGAAAATACAACTAGTAATAATCCTACAAAATCCAATGCCAATGAGTCTTTTCAGTCTCCCACACCTTTATCATCAATGACTATGCAAAGGTTCCCTAGCATGGATAATCTTGCTCAGAAAGGCATTATGAGAAATGCCAATGGTTTTCCACCGCACTCACGACGAACAGCCTCATGGAGTGGTGGGAACTTGGCTGATGCATTTAGTCCTCCTGGTAAGGCGGAAATCAGACCTTTAGGGGAGGCACTGGGAATGCCTCCATCTTCATTTATGCCCAGTCCAACGAATGGTAGTTTTGGGGATGAGCTACATGAGGTGGAACTTTGAACCAGAGTTGTCAAGATGTAAATATCAAGTTTTGTTCCTGCAATCATATATAGTACTCAAGAATCATGATATTCCTGCTCCTGCATCTTTCAAATATACGACAAAATGGCAGCTTGCACGGGAACTGTTTCTGTTAAAATGGAAACCAAAATTGTTCTTTTTGGCTAAACTTCTAGACCCCTTACCCCCTTCTGCATTGTATTTTGATATTCAGTTGCTTATTTAGTTGTATTATTAGGTTTCATCTGTATGTCCCAGGGTTCAAGGAGCCGGGTTGTTTTTGTTCTTTTTTTTTTTTGGTTTTTTTACTATAAGCAGCTAAAGCCTGAGCAGGCACACCATTGTACAGTCATTTGTTCATTTGTTGAAGAATAGAAATTATTCCCTTGAGGTGAAAGATATAAGAAAGCCGCAAAGGGATTCTCAAGGGGAAAAGGCGTTGTGTTCTGAGTTCCAAAAATAAGATGTTTGCTCTTTTTGTAGTGCTAGTAACATTATCTGCACGTTTGGTACAGGGAATAGCTAAGCTATTCCTTGTCTATTACCAAGGGAATAACTTACCTCTGTTTGGTATGACAATATCACAAAGAATAGCTATTACTTAGTAATAGCTATTCTCTCAAAAGGGGTAAAACTCAGGCATAGTTAAACTCGAGATTTTTCATGATTTTTGCTATTTCGTGACCAGGAGAATAGTTCTGAATTATGATATGATTAAAATGCCCCTTATCATTTAAAAAATTACAATCCTAGACCTATATATATATTTTTTTCTCATTTTTTCTTTTTCTTTCTCTCTCTTCTCATGTTCTTTCCTCTCTTATTCTCTCTCTAAGTGGCATCAACACCGGAGATGATGTTAGTGGCGACGGCGACGGCAGCGAAAGCGACGGTGACTGCAAAGGAAGCGGCTGCGACGGCGATTTTATGACCGAATATGATCGGACAAGATTCAAACGGAGATTCAGCCAGATCTGACACTCAACGGCCAGATCTGGCAGCGGGAAGCATCGGATCTGGTGCTTCCCGACCAGATCCCACGGTTGGATCTAGCACTCCACGGCTAGATCCAGCCGCGGGGAAGCACCGATCTGGCGTCGTAGTGGCCAGATCTGGCCACATGGTGCGCCAGATCGACGTTTTGTTACACCGGTCGCTTTTTTGGCGACCGACCCATGAAAAAGAAAAAAAAAGGAAAAAAATAAAATAAAAGAATAAATTATTTATAAAATTTAAAATATTAATATTTTATATATAATTTAAACATTATTAATATTAATATGATTAAAATATTAAATATTAATATTTTAAACTATTAATGTTTTATTTATTAAATTATTAATATATTAAATTTTTA